>NC_136599.1:23602126-24087126 GCF_910589615.1 Taurulus bubalis | reverse complement strand
TTATTGCAGGGAAATAACATTTTTCCTTAAAATAGTATACTTGCAATCATCAACAACTCGGGTTCAAGTGATTCAAAGTATATTGCAGATAGAGACCGTACATCATTTCCTGAATAGCCACACACCTTCATTCTTCAGGCCATTCCATTTAAAGCCAGTCAACTGAACAATAACCCCTGACAGCATCTCAAGGCATAAAAACCGAGCAGCCCCTTTGAGTTAGTTGAACTTCACCCGTCTGGAGCGGAGGCTAAACATCGGGTGACTCCACTACTGCGCTTAGTGTTGCAGACTGTGAGATTTCACAGTTCAGTGTGTGTCGAGTACAAAGCTCCATCTCATAAAGAACCTTGCGTATACACAGTCCAACGGTGCTTTGAGCTTGGCCGGGCGTTTAAGGCAAACACGGGTCGCTCTACTCTGCCTCGATGCGAGGAGGCTTTCCCTGAGAGAGAGAGAGACACACACACACACACACACACACACACACACACACACACACACACACACACACACACACACACACACACACACACACACACACACACACACACACACACACACACACACACACACACACACACACACACACACACACACACACACACACACGGATCTAGAAACAGTTTGGAGTCTCAGGAAGTGTTTAAGCCTTAAAGTCTGAAGGTGTTTTAACTTGTTCCAAACTGCCGCTCAATAAAATCATCCACAACATTCATGTCACTGATGAAGAATGTCTAAACAAACATTAACAAGATATTTGCACAACATAAAATAATGTTAAATCTTTTGTTTTAGAGCTCCACATCTGTCCCTCGTCAATAGCTTTCCACTCTAAACAGAGAAACACGTTGAAAACCCTTTACATTCAGAGGTGGACGGTAATTCATAATCAATATTTGCACACTCCTCGTTTAACTTGGCTGTGACAAGACTACACTGTCGGTACATTGCTCATCGTATTAATATGTAGAACAAGTTGTTTACGACATTTTATCCTGATCATTTTTAAATCCTCACCTGGCGCTATGGCTTCGAGACGGATCATAAACAGCAATTAAAAACACTGACTGACAGGCATTTCACATTTCATTAAAACATCATAGAAAATAAAGACAAAAGCACCAACAAATTACAGTGAACCACAGTACATATTAGAGACCATTTCAAACATGATGGTGGCTGCAGGCCAACCTTAAGGCCCATAAACCGCTTCCTGTTCAACTTGAAGACATCAAAAGGGCAACAGCAATGCATCAGTGCCTCTTTGCTCCATGAAGGAACGTTTGAAACGAATCACAGCTGAGTCTTCTCTCATGTCGTCTTAACGCTCATTCTCAGAGTAGTGCAATAAAAACAAAAGGAGGCCTTTGACAGTGGCTCATCTAAGCTCTTAAACTACTTTCCTTTCGTACTGAAATGTTGTCATTTGTCAGATACATTACTGTACAAATGTAATGTTTGTTTTCTTGGGAGGGGGTCCATTTACTAGCCTCTTCCAGAGCTTTCAACCACACCTCACAAATAAATACAGCTCCATGGTGACATATTAGTGAAGGGGATTAAAGGGATAGTTTGCATATCTGAAGTGGAGTTAAATGAGGTACTCGTGTACAGTCGGTGTATTATCAACAGTAGATGACGTCAGCTTGAAGACGCTGACGGAAGCAGCAGCTAAACCTAACTGAATAGCTTATCCAGTTCTATTCAAAGACACAGACTCCTTTGACAACAAGAAGTTCATATTCATTAAAGTCACAACAACCACCACAGACAAACAGATTGAGGCAGACGTGAACTAACAACTCCTGTGCGTCTACAAGGTGAAATGACTGTTTATGCCAGAGGAGTTGTGTCTAGACGAGTGCATAGATAGATCTAATGGCTTCTGACTGCAAGGTGAAGTAGTAAAAACTATTCTAAATATAGCGTACACTTGAGCTGGTGGCAAACATATGTTGTGTTGCCCTCCACGTCCACAGCAGGGCGTTGCTTTGCTTCCCTTCCCGTGTGTGGTAATACACCAACTATATAGATAGATACATGCAATATGCAATGACGTGAATAGTTTACCCTCAATGCTGCTGTACAGTGTGCCGATAGCATCATTCGGGCCCCTGGGTGTCTTCTGATGTGCAATGTAGTGCGTAGGGATGCACCGACACACGACCAACTTGTAGCTTCATTTGCAAAAGTTGAAACTCAAATTTTAACTGCTGTAGATTTGGCAATTTTTACTAAAAAAAGAAAATTCAAATTGCTGGAGCAAAATCTTTGATTTTAATAAAAAGGCAGTACTTTCTTTTTTTTTTTTTACAAAGGTAGTATATCAATGTTTAATTGAAGCCTGATGTTGCCTTGCACATAAAATAATGATCCTAGTCCCTTCCCCACAGCGAGGCGTACACTTATTATGTAAACACCGGTAGGGGATCGTTACTCGGCATCAGGATTGACAAGGCTGGATCGGTGTATCCCTAGTAGTGCCCAAAGTATTTTAAAGGGTCGAGCCATGTAAAAGGTATACAAACACTTCCAAGTGTTATAGTGCCGAGTCGACGCATTCTACGCGCTGAAGACCAACGGATGACTCGTTTGTTCCATAAGAGGAGCGATCACGTTTGAAAACGACAACTGCCTCTATCAAATGTTCCTGTCAAACTTCCGTCTGTTGGACCAACCTCGCATTCAAACTTCTGAATGCCGCGGCTGGAAAAAGTCCCACAAACGAGCCGCTGCTCAGGTCCAGTTGGACTTGCTCAGGAGCGGGTAGATCAGGTTGACGAACAGAGCGAACACGGCTGCCAGGGTGCCCAGAACAAAATAGCGCACGCAGTCGTCGTCGGGATAGTCCGACATCTTCCGCTTTCGGTGCCGTCGCACCGACCCTTCGTCTTCCTCGGCTCGGTCCTGCGACGTCCGTCGCCTCCGCTGCGCCGAGCGGAACCGTCCGCGGGGGCCTCCGTCGAGCCCCTCCTCCTCTTCCTCCAGTTCCCGCCAAATTAGAGAGGCCTGCGATTGGCGGAAACCGGTGTCAGCTTCTGGGAACAGGCGTTGTCTAACAAACGCTACGATTACATTTAGAAACATTCAGCCAGTCTACCCCACATTCAGATCAACGGAGACTTGTAACAAGCCAACGACTTGCCTTTTCTGGGGATAGTTCAGGGACACGTTTAGAGGCTTGTTTTTCTAAATCATGGGGCGGCTAAGTGTGGAGTAAAAACAAATGATTTAAAAGTAAACGCACAGTTGAGTTCCTCAAAAGTACAAGAAGATCTTAGCTGTTCTCCTCAAGCCTTTTCCTGCCAAATCCCATGGGAAGATGTAGGTTTTACCCAAACACGCTACAACACTTACCAACATGATACAGATCAGGAAAAACCCTTGAAATGACTGAAAAGAATGGAATGCTTGGTTTAAAAGACCCCCCATTCGTCCCTTTTATCCCATAAAAATCACATACAGACTCATGTCAACATCAGCATCTGACAACCTATGCGATAAAAACAGGGCTAAAAAAGACCATTATGAACCCAGTGGGCTGGAGTTATTAAAGCATCTCACAGCAGGAGCTTCTGTCACGACTAATTGAAAAGAGTCACTTCTTGAGGCTTCGCTCATGAGACCCACCAAACAATTCCTGGTTAGTCGCAGACACATTTATCAATTCCACCAAACCCCAAGACAGGTAGGTTCTAACACGTTTAAGGAGCCTTTGGTGCATTCAAATTCATACTCTCATCTGTATAAAATGCACAATGTCAGGTAAAGTATTTTGATTTATTCATCAATGTAGCAGACACAATCTGACTGTTGATCATCTAGAACAAACACGTGACGCCCTCACTTTCCTGGGATGCATCGGCAAGCTAGTTCAATACTATTTTCACATGCGAGGAACTGTGATGCTGCAGTTGGGTTATTTTCCCAAAACACCTCACCCCAAGATGATCCGTTTCAGCCTCGACTACACTTCCACACGTCACACCAGCATCACAAAGCTAGTGTTGCTTTTAGTAACCTGGTAAATTGGATTCTGATCACCAGAAATGATGCGAGCAGAACATGACGTACGTAAGGGGTACGATTATGAAAATTAAAATGAGTATCAGGGAAGCCATTTGTATTAGTTAGTTAAAAGGCTATTTTAACCTGGGATAGAAGCGTAACCTTGGCTACTACAATCCAAGTAAAGAAAAAAAAAGCCCCCTCCCCATTTAGTGTTGTGGCACCCTCACCTGGCTGGCAGTAGCGCCTGCAGAAGTGGGTGACTCAGCTCCCATGGGCCTGTGGAAGCGCGGGGTCCTCTCCACGGGGGAGTTCCGTCGTCGGTAGAACAGAACGTAGGCGTAGCGCGTCACCACCTGACTCTCCTCCACCATGGTCACCGTACTGTCATCGAACAGACGCCAGCCTGTGGGACAGGGCGGATGGAGGAGGAAGGGAAGAGAGGTTGGACACCGGGTGGTTGAAAGGTACGCGGTATAAAAAATAAAAAAACACTCGTCATACACGGGTGGGAATAACCTCATTGACTCACCAACGTCACTGCGCTGGCTGTTCTTGTCACTTGTCAGCCGAGCGTAGGCCGTGTAGTGGCCTCCTATCATTCCTCCATAGTGGTTGATGACGGCGTACAAGTCGTAGATGGGGGGTTGTTGCATCTCATCCTTCTGGCCAATACAGAATTTACTGAGATCCAGATTCCTACAAGAAAGGATTATATTCAAATTGGTAGGACACGGTGCTACAAGTACTGCATGAGGGTTTCATGCTTTAAAAAAGGAACAGCCCGCCATCTCGCACCGCCTTGTTTCTACATCAGTCCAGAACGGACACCGGCTCTCGCTACGTCATAACTCAAGGTCGTAGTATTGATAAGCCTAGACGTTACTTAGTACCTTTTAACCTCGTTATTTATGATCAATCTGCAGCACGCGCTTGTGCTGCTCTCTCTGCTGGGATGAGCCTACACACGGTCCTTTAAAAAGGTAAATCCCAATAAGTGGTGTGCTGCAGACTGATGTGTGGTGGAACGCTGTTTTTACTGTGCATTCACCTGACAGGAAAGTCCACCATGTCGTTGATCTTATCTCTCCAGATGAAGCTCCTGAAGGAGAAGCGTTTGAGCTGGATGATCAAAACGTTGGGCAGGCGCCACAGCAGCAGCTGCTTGGAGGCCTCTCGGTGCTGCTGGCACTTTGGACAGTACCTGAAACAGACAACAACAAGGGTCTGTGTTTCAACCAAAACGATTCTCAATCAACCATTTTGCACCTCATTCCCAAAACATTAAAGTGTCCACTTACAATGTAATAGGCAAACACATTTAAATGTATATATTGAGTCTTTAACCAACCACATCACAACTTATATATTATATGTATTATTTACCGGAAATACATATTATTTATGTGCAAATATGATCAGAAGGAAAGTTGAATTTGCTGCAATGTTGTATTTGGTTTGTTTTATTGATCTAATTCCAGTGCACGTTATCTTAGCTGAGCATCATTATCCTATTTAAAACAAGCATGCATAGACAGTTGAGTACGAGTTGAAATGATTAATCGATTGATTGATTGATTGATTGATTGATTACCATTAAAATGACCTTAAATTATATTGATGCAATTCAAAATGGCAAAGACGCTTTCCAGCTCATCTGATCTATATCATTGAATGGACAAAACAAGCATTTTGAAGATGACATTTAATAGACTAAGAAAATAATCGTGAGAGTAACTGCTTGCTAAAATCAATAGTTTGAGTCCAGACTACAGTTTGCCCTCATTCTTTCAGTTAGTCTCATCCTCCCATCAGAGCAACTACCAGCTATCAGATGACACCACAGTTTCTATTTTGGTCTCATTACCTATAGTTGGTTCACATTTAGTCATCTCATATTATGAAGGACTGCACTGAGATCATTTTAGAGGATAACGGTCACATGTTTCTGAATTATCATTTAGAGAGAAGCTGAGTATCAATGCTATCAGTATTTCACCCCTTGGCCAATTTTTTGGGAAATGCTCCTACATTTGAATATATTACACCAGTAATGTGGTATGAATGCAACCATAAACAGAAAAGAAGAAAGAAACGAGAACGATAGAGACGAGATAGAGACAAGGCTGCATTATTTGAAGATCCTAATCACAAGATAAAGCTCCCTACCATGCCTCCTCCGGTGCCAGCACCTCTGGCTTTGTGAAGAGGTTGAGGCACTGCTCCAGGGTGAAGTGTCCCGCTCTGGCTGTCTCACTCAGAGAGCCGGGGTCCTCCTCGTACTCCAGCTCTTTGGAGCTCACCAGGACGTACTCCTTCAGACGCTCGTTGTTCTTCCACACCAGCTCCAGCTTTGTGTCTTCAGGGAGGTCCGCCAGAAGGTCCTCTGCAGGGGGAAACGGATGGAGAAAAACAGTGTGTTGTCTTTATTGCTTTCCTTAAGAACAATCTTAAGTAACAGTATTGGTAGGCCTTTCTGTCACAGCACTAAACTGGTTTGAATCCTACTTCAAAAGGACAGGGACTACTTTGTGTTACACATCTGATTGGACCAATACGACATTGCCCAAGGCTCAATTCTGGGGCCTCTTCTGCTTATCATCTAGGCCGACATGCTTCCACTGGCTTAGATTATGGAAAACAACTAAATAGGTTACCATAATTATGCAGACGACACAACTGTAGATGACCATGTCACCAGAGAACTAATATATAAGCCCTGGGTAAACACGTTGGGCAAACCAACGATTGTATGTGCAAAAAACTGGGGTAGTTGTTTTTGGAGCCAAGGAGGAATTTCGAAAAGTTAGCACTCAACATCAAATTGCAAAGTTAAAAACCACAAACCAAACCAGAAATCTAGGTTTAGTCATGGAATTTGGGTATACGGATGGTGTTATGAACCCAAACACGAGGGCGTTTGATGTTCCGACATGTTTGGGACTTCCACAACAAGTATAAAGCAGAACTAGTGTTATTTATTCCATAGTCGATAGCGGAAATGAAAGCTCCGTTGCTCGTCTCGTTCTTTCGCGTTTGGTGTGAACACCCTCGTTTCACTCACGCGAGTAAACTGAAGCTGCGATGTGAACGCAGCATAAGTCTTTCTTAGAAATTGATTAGACAGCTGCAGCTGATTCATAATGATCATTCATAGTCCTCAATAAGATCAAGAAAATGGATCACATCACTTCAGTTCTGAGGTCTTCATACTGAGAACTGATCTGAAAATGCAACTGTTGGTGTAGAAAGCACTGACAGATATGGGGCCAAAATACTACATTTCCAATATTCTGCCACATAATGAATAATCCAGGTCTGCTGCAACTCTCGTACGTGTAACATGTATTTTATATCAGTCTTATTCTATTGTTGTTGTTTGTTAATTTTCTATTATCTCAAATTGTATTTAAATATCCTTCTATAATGTCTAATGCATTTTGTCTTTTAATGTTTTTTTGGTTGCTGAAACATGCTGTATTAATAACCTTGACTTACCTTAGGCACAGCAAAAATGCTTACAGCCTATCCAGTTTTGAGATAACCTCTCTACATCTTGTTACAAAGTGGAAAACACCCCAAACGATGGTCTTTAATGTGACTATATAGAGCAACATTAAACAGCACAATAGATCTGACAGTTTCAACAAAAACTGAACATTAAAAATGAGCACATAGATTTGACCATGGAAACATGATGACTAGCAATCCAACTGAATATCAGCGCTCGGGACAATTCTGGCCGTACCTCTCTCATCCAGCCTCTGTTCCTTGTTGCTTGAGTCCAGCAGAGCTATGTAGAACTGACTTGCATGACCTGATGCTGACTCACTTGGATGCTGATACCCCGTTACTGCAGCTGCAAAGTGGCAATAATAAAGAATTAAGGGATGTAGGGACCGAAAAGAACAATCACAGAAACCCTGAAGCGTCTGTCCAATAGTAGATGTGACATTACCTTCTGGTCGCACTGCCTTCTCACATGACGTCTCTTTTTCAGCATGGGGGTCCAGAGAGCAGCAGGAGGAGGTGGCGGCGGAGTTTGGCTCAGAAAATCCAGAATCTGCAGTTTGCGTGGTGGAGAGGGAGGTTTGGGAGGAGGAGAGGGAATCTGAGTCCCCACAGTGGAGGGCCGAGGCCTGAGCATAGTTCGCTTGGGATTCAGGCAGCAGAGAGGGACTCTCCAGGACCAGAGCACCTGCTCCAACATTACTGCTACCACCCATGGCCCCGTCCCCTGGACCAAGACACTCAGGAGTGCCTGCTGGCATTGGGGGGAGGTCAACCCGGCACTGGGACGTTTCAGGGGATGTCCTTCCTGACTGGAAAGGAGGCTGGAACACGTTGACAGAAAACCTGCACAGAGAAAACCATCGGGGGGATTACAATAACAGTGTCTGCAGTGATCTTGAACAGACATGAATGTTTTCATCTCCACTGAAGATACTAGTAGATGTGATCTGCAATTTATTTTCTCAAATTATTCAGCATTGTTTTTTAATCTTGCATGTTCATGAAATAATTTTTAAACTTTGAAATGTCTCTGTAGCTCACACCAAGATAACTGTGCAGGTTCTAGGAGTGATGTACCTAAGTGGTCCACATGATCAGAGAGTTTTTGGCGTCAGTTTTAGAACATACATCTAGTGCGTGTAATACGGCTGTATACAGAAACATTTATCAATGTTGCATTCTGCCGTTTTCTGTCAGGACAACCAACTGTCTCACACAAACTGCAATGGTCTTTGCAGAGACCCGATTCAGACACAAATCATAACACGGCATGGTAGCATATACTGGATGGAATATGAATCAAGTGTGCCTTTTAGTATCCTGGGCCGTGTTTAGATATGGAATCAGTAACTTTGCAGGTTTCCTCTCACATCTTACTAGGCTGTCCTGACGACAATGTGTGTGGGCCATGTTAGGACTAGGTCTGTTTTTAGGACCGAGTCCTAAAACAGACCAGAACTAAATGATGCTGAGCACCGAGGACTGCAGGTCAGACTGTGTACCTGGAGTAACCTTCTAGTAGCTGGGTGAGACGGGCATAGGAGAGCCGGGACTCCGGTACGCTGACCAGGAAGGGCAGGCCCACGCTCTCCATGTTGGGTCGACACAGGCCCTTGTGATGGGCCCAGTGGCTCTTCTGACACACTCTGGGAAGAGAGTTAACATGTTCAGCGAAAGGTTAATGGATCTCATTTAAGAATAAAACGACAGATGCCTTAGTTTACATTTGAACCCCCCTAAAAAATGGTTTCTAACAATCTTCAAGCAAGGCTGAGACAGCATTTACTAGAACTCACTGATTGCAGTAGCCCACGCGGTAGCAGCGAGTGCACCGCTTCAGCTTGTCCTCCTCAGACACTGGAGGCTTCATGCAGGCGGCACACTTTGAGATGGGGACACTCGGGACCTGGAGTCTCTGTAGGGCAAGCAGAAGGCAAAGAAACCCCTCTCAGTATCTGTGAACACAGATGTATTTTATACGCTGAAGGAATGTACAAATAGAGGTCTTTGTTTATAATTACCTGCTGCACTCGGAGCAATACCACTCTCTCTTTGGCCATGTCTTTAGAAAGCACCTCGAAGCAGAACAACGTGTCAGAGGAGGACACCGTGTCCAGGGAATGGGTCGGCAAGAACAAGCGCTGAAAGCGATTCTTCCCCACCTGAGAGGAAACAAACAAGGGAAGGTGTGTCCTCAAGTGTCCTTCAGCAAGCCATCTCTAATTGTACCATTTTTGTTCGTGAACAGTATTCGATGGCCACCACTGCTCGTTACTGATCTAAATCTATCGGGATTCTACCCACAGTGAGTTTGGGCTGTGCTGAATGTCATCGTGTCACATACAAAGCTTCCATTGAGTTTCTAATGAAGCTTTGAATGTCAATTATCATGTTTCATAAAATAAAAAAAGTATAAAGAAAAATCCGCAATTAGAATAAAGTGACTCATCAGATTGAATGGATTTTTTGATGAATTCAACGACTCAAGTTTTTGGACTGCAGTGAAAAGGCTAACGCCTATGAATATGGATTGAAGCTGAATATTTGGTTGGATAAAAACATGTGAATTTTGGAAATGATTACATCCATCTTTTATCAATAATTTTGTACCTTTCTTAACAACAGTCGGCAGTTATTGGAAAGTTTTCGATCACATTCGGCAGAAACAGAATTTAAGTCTACAAATAAAATAATACTATTAACTACCGAGCCCGTTTGAAACCGGGTCAAATGGATATTAATGACCGTGTGAGATTGTAGCAGCCGTCAGAATTACACTACATAATGAAACACTGGCTATATCTCCAACTGTGCAGAAATACTCAATTTAAACTGAATAAATAGACATATAAAAATTAAATAAGTTGAGGAAGAATTTGAATGCCAACATTAGGGAGCAAAGCTGAGCTGAGAACTATTTGGAAACGCCTCTATAACGAGTTCAACAAACATGTGAAACTTGCTAGAAATGAAATCCTGACAAACCTCTGCCAGTCGGAGGTTCTCTGGTTTGACCCGGACATTCCTGGAGATGGAGTCAAGGACTTCAGCGGTGCTCGAGTTCTCCTTGCTCACACTCACTAAAAACTGAGACACACACACATAAAGCATTAGAGAGGGGGGTCACATGGAAGATATCGTTACATTTCTGCATTACATCTTTAAGTAGCTCAACTGTTTAAGTGGAGACTGGTACAGTCATCTTACCTTGATGGGTTTTTTATGAGGCTCCTTGGCAAAGTAGAATACCGAGAGCACCTTTTGTTTCTGGGGCAAGGGCACGGGCAGGTAGAGGAAAGGGTCGAAGGTGATGGACACCTGAGGAAGAAGAAGAGTGAAAGGAAGGACGTTAGTCATCACCAAAACAAGGCAAACATTGAAGAAAGTAAAACATATTGTGGAAAATGTGTTTGTGCGTTACCTTGGAGCATGTGGGGCAGACCAGCTTGGATTTGAACTGGCCTTGGAAGAGGTCCACTATAAAGGAATCATTTCTCATCTTGTGCCTCTGCCATGCCATCTCAGCCACCACCTGCATCGACAGACAGAACACATCATCAGGCTAAGGCTCGACTGCACCATGGGAGGAACGGAAGTTTGTTATTTCAAGAAAAGAAAAGAAAAACTCAGAAAGAAAAAAAACACCCGCCTCGTCAAGGCGCCCGTCAGAGTCGACCGTCTCCGTGTAAGGTTTGTTCTGGATGCGGTTCAAGTCCTCGTGGAGTCCGTCCAACAAGAAGGCCATGAACTCCTGGGCATCGTGCTGGGCGTAGCCTGTGAACTGACTGGCTTTACTTGCCACAATCGCCTGCACAGTGGCAAACAAATGAGAAATGAAGAGGCAGTTGGGAAAAGATGGAACACCTCCAGAGGTAAAACAGACCTTGGCAACGACAGCAAATAAAGATTTGGTCCATGTTTCACGCAAGAAGTCTCTCGGTGCCGGTTGTATACCTTGAGTTTTGAGGGTTGGAAGGCGTGATGCGTTCCTTTCCAAAGGGCCCTGAGCAGCACAGCAAAGCCGATGGCTAGCCGGCCTCCTGTTCCCAGTGGATTATTGCAGTTGATTTCCGCCTCGAATGCTCGATCTGCCGGCGCACAGAAACATCAATGAGATGATGGAACCAGACAATCAAGGATGGACACATGGGAAATCCGCACTGTAAAAGTACCTTGGAATGACTGTGTGGAATCAAGCAAAAAGTATTTAAACACAAAACAAAAATCAGGTAAACAGCTAATGTAACCTCCTGACATCAATGTCAAGAAAAAAAAAATACAGAATATCTGAGATTTTATTTGCAAATTTATGTGGAGAAATTGTTTTGGTTTGTCAAGGAGTCACATTGCTGAATCAACCTCATCACAACACTGGCCGCTAAACACGGCGCTAACGTGAGCCGGCGAGTGCAAAGCTGTGGTAATTGTGTTTAGACCAAGTTGTGTATTCATGGAGAAGACGGCCTCTGAGCGGGACAGAGAGTCTTGGAAGATTCGGCCAGGCATTTTCGTTCATGTTCTTTCTACGTCTGCACATTTTGGACTTAATCTCAGCGAATATTCAAGCCTTTCCCCTGGTAAATCAGTTATTTTTTTGGAATATTACCCCCATCCCCCGGCTTTCTTTTTTTCATACAATGTCCCTAATGCACTGTACCAAAATGACCTAGATTTGGCAGAAATTACTTCACTGTTTTAAATGCTTCCACAGCAGAAACTAGTATTCGTGGCACATTCAGATACAACTACAGTCCTCATTAAACTTGCTCCTGTGGGGCTCTTGGCACCGCTTGTGTGTCCATGTTAGAATGCAGGAGGACCATCCCAAGCAATAGAACCAGAAGAACCCAGAGAAATAACAAACCCACCGTGCTGTGGCAGCAGAATAAAACAGTAATAAATTATGCATTTGGTCAACAACTTTTTCCTTTTTAAATCAGAATAGCATTACAATGTAATCTATACTAATTAGAATATATTCATGATATAGTCAAGACCCAAACAAACTAGACACTTTTTACCATGAAAGTAATCCCTGAGTTCTCTGGTGTTGGACAGGGATTGTATGACACTGTTCATGAAGCAGGTGTTGCCGAGGTTCACCAATCCTGTAAAACCAGGCAGGCACACCTTCTTCTCCTCCTCTTCTTCATGGCGCTCGTTGCTGGCGAGAGGTGCATGGGTCATGGGCTGCACCATGCAGGTAGGTTTAGGCTGAGAAAGCAAAGATGTGCATTCAGATTCAGACTTCTAGTTAAACTTGTTTCGTTAAACAAGGATCCACACATCAAGTTGACGTGGTTGTTTATCTCTCTGCTCACCGTGTTAAGAGTGGGCTCTGGCTTGGTGATAGCAACATGCTCAGAGACACTGCGAGGAGCCACAGTATCCAGACCGCCATCCTCCACTCTGGATGAGGCCTTAGGGGGCTTGTGTTTCTCCTCCCCGACCCGCTGAGGCTCCTCCTTGGCTGGCAGGCTGTGCTGGCTGCTGCCTGGCTGGCTTTTCTCCATGCAGGAAGGGCTGGAGGGCACAGCGACCTTGGCGCCACCCACTGCACCTTAAACAGAGGAGAATGGCCCCCAAAAGCACATAAAAAAGAATGACTCAGCTACTACTTACTGTGTACTACCACCTCAGAGGGAAATAGTGTAATATACTCGATGGAGAAATACTACTGGTTATGTCATTTTACTCAAAATATAACAATTCAAATATGATGCATTAAACTATCGTATTAGAACTGAAAGCTCCACCTTGAAATAGAGGTAAGTAAATATAATAGTACATTGTGCTGATAAGTAGCCATGTGGGACTTAAAAAGAATGAGCAGTTCGAGATATGCAAAGACATACGGACCGATTCCTTTGGTATCAATTAAAGGAACGTTCCATTCACACACTATATATATATATATATATATATATATATATATATATATATATATATATATATATATATATATATAAAAATAATGGTTTTAGTCTCCATACATTTTTTTATTAAATGTTCAGCTGTCCAGTGGGTACCAAGTGAACACAGTCTTTTACTGGTAATTAGAAACTAATTACAGAGATCAGACTGAAAAATCTTCCAAGAAACTTATTGGAAAGCAGTTTAAAACTGTTCCTGCAATCTTCTGTATTCCTATTTTGGAACCAGTTCACGGGCACCCAAGGGCACCGAGCGTTGGGTGTCACAGTCTGCAGGCCACATAAGGCTGGCAGGAGAGGCTGGCTCCCAGATCGACTTACTGGCTAAGTTACAGAATTCAAATTCCTGTAACTGAGAGCTACCCTAAGGAACACATACATTTACCTCAGACACACACAGAATAAAATACACACACATTTAAAACAAAGCGTGTCAGGAGTATGACTGACTGTAGCTTTAAGTATATGGTTTAAAGATATGATTTTTAAAAATATTTTGCCTCGGTGTACATCGATTTTAACATCACGTGATTTCAAATTCCTGTTTGTGATGGACAGGAGAGTCACATTTCGCCACAATCTAGAAGCGCATAATGTTAGAAGCCTGGCAGCAGACCTTGTGGGGCGGGGGCCTCCAGACCCCCCCAGCGCTGGCTGTGCCTCTTGTTCAGGGTGATGTCCAGTCGGGACGGGGTGAAGGAGTAGCTGCACTGGTCAGGCTGGATCAGGTTCCTGAGGAGAGAGAGAGACGGTCAGAGTTTAACCCACTTCGGTTGAGGTATTCAATTATATTTTAACATTATGAAGGATTTCACCCCCACTGCTGCTACACTGTCAAGCTGTCAGAGCCGTCACGGAGCCCACACTGTCACTAACTGCACTACCTGTATAAATATCATCTCATTTCTGGAAAATAATAAATAAAAGAGACTTCAGAGAGAAGCAGACAGAAGGGGCTTCAATGTCTATTGGAAGGATGCACTGTATACAGGATGCCCAGATGATTTCAGCAGTGGAAACACATTTAAAAAATAAAGATGGAAGCTAAAGCAACAGATCAGAGGGTTAAACCACATCACCATGGCGATTAAGACAGTAGACAATTAAATTAAGGAACAGTGTTCCTGTAAAGCGGGAAGGTGTTTCCAACATTAAAAGTTGCACCTTTGGAGGAACGTTTAATCCAAACCTCTTTGAAAACCTACATTTTGTGGCAATTTGAGTTTGAAGGGCAACCGATGGTTAGTGAATGGCCTGAAGGCTTTCATGAGCACTTTCCTAGTATGACATTTGTCCTGAGTTTTTAAGGCCAACACCGTGACATACTAAAATGTGATCCCAGTTGAAGACAGGTCCTTGGCCACAAAGGACCACATTATCATGTCATGTGTTTGACCTGTCCTCACAAGACTGCACAGGAAGAATAAAACACAATTACCTGAGTTTGACTTGCCACTTGAAGACCGTGTTTGGTCCACAGTCTGAATGAAGCCGCAGGAAGTTCGTGTCACTGTGAAAGGGTGGCACGAGAAAAATCATTGTTTAAAGACATTAAAGCACGCCCAAATGGCACAACAACTTTTGACGTTAGCATATTCCCATGTGCTACCTGGTCTGAAAGATGAGGGTGAAGTCCTGTTCCCTGAAGATGACCCTTGCCGAGTCCCTGCAGATCCCCTTCATGTAAACATTAACCACCATCAGGTCCGTGCCCTTCTCGTACGAGTCATTCTTCACAAATTGCAAGTTAACCATCGGCTCTGGGACTGCGGGAAGTTATTACAGGTATCAACAAACTCATACTGAACTGCTGAAAAGCTGAAGAGCAACAAACCTGACTGTGTGCATAGAATACGCATTGCTACATCTATCCACATACTTTGTTTCTACTTAGACTTTGTGCAAAGATTCTACGTGAACAGATCAAATGAAAGACCCCCCCTGTATTCCCAAACCTTCTCAACTCACCTTCCTGTGGTTTCGTTTCCAGAGAAGGCTCCTCCTTCGACTGGTCCCGCTTCTCCTCTCCGTCACAGCCGCCCTGCCTCTGGGCCGGACCGGGCGACTGATCTCGTGTGGCGGCCGCGCCAACAGCTGGCGACGAACCCGCCTCTCTTGATTCAAGCTGCTGGCAGATGGGAGAATGCTGCTCCGCTGCCTGCTCAACAGGCTTCTTCTCTGGCTCGGAGTCAAGTCTATCTCCCCGGGTCTCTACGGAAGCGGCAGATGCCGCTGCGTCGTTGAAGCCGACGGGTTGGAGGCGGTCGCTGGTGCTGACCGGAGCTGCCGGTTGGCCATCGCTGCCGCGTGCTGTTGCTCCACACCCGTCTGACGACGGGTTTGGCTTCTCTGCCTTCTGAAACAGAAAGAGGAAATGAAACCCAAAGTCCTACGGAGAACAACTGGCACTTGCTCGGGCCTCGGAGGCACTGTTGACCGAGTGAATATCTAGGAGCGAGGATTTCATCACCGCTGGCAGGGTTTCAAAAACAACAACAACAACAACAACTTGCTCACAATGCTGCAATAATCAAGAGGAGAGCTGACAACTTGATTTTTAGTTCCAACCAAAACTATATACATATACCAGTTAATTCTTCCATAAGAGCTGAACCATCTCCGTAGTGAAGACACCTCACTACACTTGGACACAGAACAGTCATCTCTCGTCTGGCTCCCTCCTCTTCATCACGCAAGCTGTTGTGAACACAGTTCATTTTCAGAACCTGTGTTTGTAACAACGTTTAAGAAAACGTGTCTCTTCCAAGTTCTTGAAAAGGCAGAGCCCAGACAGTCCAGATGGTGTAATTGGCTGTAATCACATTCAATCACAGTGCTGAATAATTTGTGATTTCTAATTTTTGGGGCTTTAAGTAAGATGTGATGCCAATATTCCATAATCGCACATTCTTCTTATTGTTGAGGTTGTCAAAGAGTTCAGTCATTCTTAGAAACGCCTACTTCATCTACAGAAGCACACATAAACATAATTTACTCAATAATATTCAATTAGAATGAAGTAACTCAAAAACGACAATATAGCAACCACATTGTAAGGTGATGATGACAAACTGCTAGAGATTTACATTTCTGCTCATGTATATTGTTTTAGGACAGAACAAGCTGAAACAAAGTCACATCTTAAACAATCATCACTTCACCCATTAATTGGACAGAAAAGCAGCTTTTGGATAAACAATTGATCATTTGAGTCATTTATTAGGCAAGAAGCCTAAAGGTTCTCTGATCTAGTCAAACGTGAACATTCTTTGGTTTTAGTAGTTCTATATGGGCTTGTTTTGTTTGAGAACTACACAACTGCACTGAATAAACGCACATTAGAGCATGGATAATATTCAGTGTCCGTATCAATAATTGAAAGCAAAAAACCCTAACTATTAGGGGTGGGAATCACTAGAGGTCTCACGATACGATACTATTACGATATGCTGAGTATTGTGATTTATTCCCCATGGAAATAACCCCTATTTCTGATTCATACTCGTTGTGGAAATCCCCCAAACGTCGGAACATCAAACGCCCTCGTGTCTGGGTACATAATATAATCCGTAGCCGCAGACAGCTCGGTGAATTTCACCGACTTCTGCAGGAACTTCGTCGGGATGACTACCGCTTCCAGCGCTACTAGGAGACCCGTAGCCAGTTTGATTTATGCTTTTTTTTTATGTCTTTGACCAGCGCTGTGTCGCCAATGTTGTCCTGCGTGTCGTGCAACAGCTGTGTGAGCAGCGGCGCTACGAGTGACAGGAAGTCCAGACGTTTGATTTAAACGTGAACTGCGCATTTCAAATTTTGTTTTGAACAACTTCCTACCATCACGCTGCCCCGGGACCTCTGCTGACCTCACCAGAAAACAACACAGCACCATCTAGTGGACTGAAAAAGCAGTTAATTGTATTATTCCAGGACCAAAAGTTTATAATTGATATAATAAAAGATCGATACTTGGCTTCCGTGTATCGATACAATATCGGCAAGCAAAATATCGCAATATTATGCTATATCAGTTTTTTTTTTCCCCACTCCTACTTACTATTGATAAATAAGTAAATTCTTTGACATTTGAGATGAAAAACACAGCTGGAGTGTTCAGAGAAGCGACTCAAGATGTCACAGCTATTCTCACCTGAGTTTTGTTGGTATGGCTGCCAGCAGCGACAGCGCCTCCTAGTTTCTGTTCCTGGCCGCTGCCTAACCTCTCCTCGCTGTTGCGTCCGTCTCGCCGTTGCGTCTGTGGGCTCCGACCAGCGGGCGGGTGTGTGTATGGAGCTTCACCGCCGGCCGGAGACTGGACAGAGTGTGCGTCCTTGTCGGCCGGTGACGAGGACTCCCTGGCGGGTGGGGGCGTCTGTACGATGGTGCGCTTGGCGCGGGGTTCCTGAGGCTCGCTGTGCGGGACTCCAACGGGCTTGCTGGTGGTGGGTGGGCCATCTCCAGCTCCCACCCCTACAGAGTCCCTGGTGGCCTTGTCACAAGCCGGTTTGTTTTTCAGGCCGCGCTTGACACCCCGCTCGGCTTTGCCGCCACCGCGTCTTGACTCGCCGTGTGCAGCTGAGGAGGAGGGCTGGGGCTTTTGCTGTGAGGAGGACAGTTTGGGTTTCTCTGATGACTCCAATGCAACAGGTTTCCTCTCCAGCTCCTTGTCCTTTTTGGTCTCTGTAGGCGCAGCCTCCTTCTCCTTCTTGTTGGACTGAAGCAGAGAATACAGAGGCAATTTTTTTTTTTTTTATTTCACCAAAAGCAGACTGAGCTGAAGGCTACATTTACAGTGTGTCACTCATAACTAAATTGACACATTTTCCAGAAACAAAATATGTATCAGTGCAGATAAAAATTACAAACCCACCTGTACGTACAAAAATAAAAAAAGTATCTTATCTATCGCGACTCACCTTAAGCGAAGGCCAGATGTGAAAGGGAATCTTCTTGTGCATGATGACATGCAGGAAGCCGCCCTTCTCCTTGTACTGGACTCTGCTACACGACGCCTCTATTTCCTCCTGCAACTGGCAGCTCCACTGCCGTCCATCTGAAATAATTTAAACATGTATACCGATGTTATTAGAGCAGAACGGGACTCAACACAAATTGTAAATTTACAGCAAAGACAAAAAATATATATAATTCCACGAGTCAACGTGCACATATTAAAACACCTAACCCCAACGAGCAACTGTGCCCGTTCTTCTTTTGTGGTAGTTTATATGTGTACACACACACACACACACACACACACAATAGTAGTTTCTGCTCCATGCTTTACGATGACTTACCTGGGAAGCACACATGGCAGTGTGTGTCGGTGAATGTAGTGTTGATATCCTCTATCCTCAGCACACCCTCCCCACAGCGCAGTCTGACCGTCACTTCATTGACATTCTGCTTCCAGTCCACAAACACATCTGGAAAAAACACAAAGGAACAGTCACACAACCAGAGAAAAGCACTTCCCCTTTCCACCCTAAAATTGTTGTCCATTCTGACATAAAGAAACGAAACACAACAGCAGAACGCCAATCAGGTTTTGAAGTAACCAGTGGTGAACGTACTGTATCTCTATTTCTTCCCCTGAGAGATTATAGACACACGCATTGAATTGCACCTGCTGTCAAATTCACATCATAATCATCATACCATCTCACTCATAAGCCCAAGTGGGTCAGACCGGGGCACGGAGGCACAGACTGCAACAGACAGACAGTGAACTCAGCAATCACAGATGAGGGCATCTAAAATTGTCTGCGCCACACAAACTGCATACCAAGCAAAACAATGGCGTTCAGGCAAATGATCGACTTATTTTAGAACAAAAAACATGCTAGCGAGCCATGCGCCCGCTTAAAAAAAGAGAAGGTAGAATCGAGAACAACGTGAAAAGCAAAAACAGACACTTACCATTTTCCATAATGACCTCAAAGTCGAAGCAGTGATTGAAAAAAAGATTTTATCATCCCAGAAAGACAGCGAGCGCTAGACTCCCTGCTGGCAGAGAAGTTGTGTATAGATCCCACACACCCACCCACACCCACACACACACACACACACACACCCCGACTTTGATTTGGTCTTCAACAAGCGGAGAGCCTCGACCGTCACTTCTTCACTGGGTCTCATCCCCTCTCTCACACTGGATCGTTCTACAAAAGGTCAAAAGCAACACCCAATCCCTTACAGCTGGTGACGGATGCAT
Organism: Taurulus bubalis; assembly: GCF_910589615.1. Classification (NCBI taxonomy): domain Eukaryota; kingdom Metazoa; phylum Chordata; class Actinopteri; order Perciformes; family Cottidae; genus Taurulus; species Taurulus bubalis. Next base: position 24,067,458 of record NC_136599.1, on the reverse strand, counting down.
TTCTAGTCAAGCCACAGTGTGTTCTCATAACCGGGGAAAACATCACCCCAACATTCACTAGATGATAACAACATCATTTAAATAAAACAGAAACCTTTATAGTTTCACATAATCGATGCCAGAAGGCAAGAAAAAAAGTGATAAAAAAATAATAAAAATGTGAGGATAATAAATATAATTGCATTAAAGCCTCATCAATTACACTTCAAAATGTACCAAAGCCTGTCAGATGAATAGTCGAATAGTCTCACACACACACACAGTAGAAATTTAATGTGAAAATGTCCATTTAAAGTGCAACACCTGTCTGCGGCAGTGTTAAGCCCCTCCCAGTGCAAAAAAATTAAACATGCTGTTAACGCATGATCAAATCATTGTCGGCGTTAATGGATTGCTGCGTTAACCCGTTTATAACGCGTTAACGTCGTATTACATTTGGAATATTTTCTTATAAATTGTTAAAATTTCATTCATACAACAGATGATTGGACATCTTTCCTGGTGACAAAATGTGCTGATACGGAATTTAGAAAAAAAAAAAAAAAAAAAAAAAAAAACGGATTTCATAGGACCTTAGCGTTGGCAGGTATTGAAGAAGACGGACTTAGAGTAAGAACAGTCTCACGACCTTGACGAAGCAAAGTTACCCAGATAAGGGCCTGACACTAAAAATACAGCACTTCAGCGTGACGCAGAATATAAATAACGTAAACACACATCAAAACAGAAACAGTATGATGAGGCATACTGTTGATAAACCCCAAACAACGTGCCAGCAAAGCAACGCGTATCCACAAGCAATACATAGCACTGACCAATCCCAACACGGTCTAATCGGTGTTCCCTCCATAAGTAGCTGCTGGTCTGTGGTGTTGTTTAAAATGCCTTCTTGTCACACTCAGCAAGGCAATAGAGAGAACAGACAACAAATCCTGCATGATGAGTATCGGTCAGATAATCATCTATCCAATATCAAGTATCCATCCTGGAGCTGCTCCTGGATCCTCTAGAAGTGCCCCATCAGCTATGTGATGCCATCAATGTAACATTTAAGCTTTAACATTTAAGCAGGCACTTGAATAAAAGCATTAGTTAAAGAAATATAACAAGTTTGTTTTCAAAGTCACACACACAAAGTATTAGATACACAACATTTTGCCACTTTCCACCATTACTCACCACTCAGAAAATTCATAAATTCTTATATTTTAGCTCTGTAGCTCATTCACACAGTGGTTAGCCAGAACAAATTAGGCTTCATGAAATGTCTGTATATCATTTCTAAATAACAGTTGTTTACCAATATTGGCCTGAATTAAAGCTGTACCCATTTCACTCCAGATAGAGTTCATCAGTTCACATCTGATCTGTGCTTTACCCTACGTATTAAAACACTATGGTTATTTTAACAACACAGATCCCCAACACCTAATAAACTAAAATGATTTAACGCTTGTATCTTCACTGACTTTAAACTTGTATGAGATAGAGCAGATAGAGCAATTAGCAGGCTCTTTGGGTCAAGGGCTTATGGGGAATATGGTATTCCTTACATCAGCGTTTCTACCTACAGGGGTGCACCAGTGTCTGGCATATCCATAACACGACTGCTATCACAAAACTGCAATGATTCCTTTGCGGAAAAAATAAAGGACGAGAAAGTACGGTTGTTTGCCTTTTGAACACCTACAAGGATTAGCGAGCAGATGTCTCAGAATAGAGGAACAAAATTAAGACTCAATACAAAGATGGATACCTGAAGCAGGGGAAAACCATAAATATAATGAAGCAAAATACTTTAATATCAATACGAAATACTTCACTGGTCAACAACCAACAGTTGCCCCTATGTTTAAACTCTTAAACAACCAAAAAGATGTATTCTATACATCTTCTAGCTGTATAAGAAATCCCTGAATCTTAAAACAAAAAAACCTCAGTAAATGGAGCCGTACTTGTATAACGCTTTTCTAGTCTTCCGACCACTCAAAGCGCTTTAACACTACATGACATCATTCACCCATTCACACACTCCTAGTGTACTAGGAGTAAATATAGGTACCATGAAATGTTCTTTATGTCAAATATTGTGAACTGTGTGTGGGAAGCTGTCCTCCACATCAACATGTGTGTAAAACGTTTTGACCTCAAGACAACGGGAGGGTTAAATATAATAATAATTAAAATGCAGAAAATTCTGCATCAACGTGTTAAACAATTTGTATCATAAATGTGTTAATGAATGACAATAGAATTCATGTCTTCAGCTGCAACACGCCTAGAAATCCCAAAAGCCCATGATAGTTATAGTTTACAACAAAGTAAAAGCACAACAGTGGTGAGAATAAATTCAGAGTGTGTAGAACAAATCCTAAACAATACTACATTTGTATAATGCACACACAAATCTAAATGTGACAATGCCTAGTTTGCTATGCTATATACAATGCCCACTCGTGAAAACAATGCTTAATAACCTTTTAAAAATAAACCTATTTTTAGGCCCTTTCCTTTACTTACTTTGATCAAGTGAAGCAGAACAAACTTAGAGAGGGTTTAGTACAGAGAACATTCAGGCAAGGACTAAAAAATTTGCATTGGGGCACATGTGCACACATCTGTGACATTTACATTTTCTCATGTACCAAACCATATATTTCACTTGTATATTACTTATGGTGTTCAATACATCCAAATACAGCAGTTTGGGGCTTTTGTTCATAAAGCAAGCTATGACTTTCAGTTTTATATAACAATCGCCCCGTCTGCCTCGCGTAAGGGGGGGAAGGGGTTTTAAAAAGGTTTTAATGACACTACTAGTGAGTCGTACTGTGGATATTCTGACCACTTTGTACAGTGTAATATAACATAACACAATTAGTCCTGCTCACCTTTCTTGACTTCTGCAATAACCTCGTCCACTGCTGCAGCGGCCGCCCTCTTGGCCTCTCTGCTCTCCTGGTTGGCCCGGTCCTTCTGCTTCTTCTTGCTGGTGCTGGAGGACAGTTCGGAGCCAGTGTCCCGGCCGCTGCTCCCCCTCTGAGGGGCGCCTCCGCGGCGGCCCACTGTCTCGCTCCCGGCTGTGCCGCTGCTGCTGGCCATCTTTGAGCACTTGCCGCTGACGGGCCGCCCGTCGCCGGAATCACTGCCGCTGCTGGGGTCTGGATCTGAGGTGTGCCTCTTCCTGCCCGGCCCAGCTATCTTGGCGATGATACCGGTCGGAACTCTCCCAGAACAGAATCAGGAAGGCTAGTTGGGGACGGGGACCTGAGGCAGAGCACAGGGACACTTTTAATAGGCAAGTGGAGACACGAGTAGCGATGTCCATAGTTGTACGACATCAATATGAGGTCTGTGAGAGATCTGACAGCGTGTAAAGCTACACAACTTATGACAAACTCGGGGATCTTACGGTCATGGTAAACCTGGAAAAGTCCTGGAATTTTAAAATGGTCATTTCCAGGCCTGGAAAAGTCCTTGAAAAAAATAAAATCTCAAAAGTTTTGGAAAAGTGTTATATGTGTTATTCATGTGTTCATTTACGCTGAGTTTGAAATTCTTAATATGTTTAAAAAAAAAAAAAAAGACACTCAAAATATAAAGAAGGCATATGCTCCATCTATAAATGTGTATTCTTTTAATCAAACTATTGTCTCATTCATTTGTGTCATTTAAGGTTTACTGTATGCTTTGGAATTCTCATTATTAGTTTAAATACTATATTTTCCCCCTTTTTTCTGTATACACTGAGATTTCACAAAATGTTTGGTAATGGAAATTTGGTTTAAAGTCATGGAAAATCATTGGTCAAAATGGATATGAACCATGCAAGCTGCCTTTATTATGTTTGTATACACACACGCTCGCGCTGACAAACACGCGCGCGCACCACACAGGGAGGGAGCGAGAGTGGTTCACTGTTTAAAACTAATATGGGGCGCGTACCAAACAGCTAAAACAGCGCTGACCGAGACGTGGACATTGGGTCTCACTAAAGGACACTTAAGGCAGCGCGCGACGTGAGCCGAACCAGCACGACATTGAGCCTTGCCTCGTTTCCTTAGCATAGCAACACAAAGCTGCTAACGTGGACAGCCGAATGACAGACAAAGGACAACAGCTACACCAGCCGTCCCCGGGGTCGTTGGCTTGGTCGAACTGGCTAACTCGCCAGCTAACTGGCTAACTCGGCTAACGACCCAATCCCCGGGATCGTTAGCTTGGTCGAACTGGCGAGTTAGCCAGCCTGCAGAGGTTCGTTTATTTTGAGGCCCACGTGTTGTGGACTGTCATGTGAGCCTTAACGTAATGCACAAACAGTCACGTTATTTTGTTCTCAGAGTAACTATGTTTCATCAAGCCCATTAATATCAATAAGCAAGTCATATTTAGTCAATAACATTTAAATGTTGCGGTGCTTAACCATACCAGATCCATGTTGAGGAGTGCGGGACAACACAGTTATTGGGTATATCGCTACAGTATTTAATGTAAAATAGCTGTATTAGCTTTACTTACTTGAAATAACCGCCCACATTACTACTGCATAACATCAGAAGGGATTTTAACGCTAATTTATCAGCCCGATCTTTATGCCTGCTGACCAATCTCCTGACAGAGCGCCGGACAGGTCATACAATCAAACGCTCCTCCCGTCTTCGAGGAGCTAACGTCATTAGCCACACCGAGCTACCGAAACGGTTGATTTGGCTAACGTTACCCGTTTCACACAACACAACATGACATTCACTGACAGCTAACGGCCGGCTGGGAATTCATGTCGAATTCATATTTCCATTAAAACGGGAGACTTACGGCGTTTCAATTTTCAAGGAATTGAATTCCGTTCCTATCGCACAATGGCCGGCGACTCCTTCTGCTTCCCCCGGCTGTAAGCTCCTTCTCGGCCGCGGGCCGCTGCGCTCCTGCCCCCACTCGAAACCCCGCAGTCCACGGTTTCTGGAATATTCGTTCCTTTATCCGGGATCCATGTCTAGCCACTTTTAAACTATTTCGTTCAGAGATTCAAATAAAAGGCAGCAATAACAAATAAAAAACCCGTCTCGGTCTGTTAGTGTCATTCGGTCTCGCGGGGTGATTCCTACTTTGTTTGGAACAAATTACACTGCCGCCCGGCCGAACGTGAGACGGGAGCGCGCATAGGCTACTTCCGGGCTGCCGCGATCACGTGACCTGTAGCTCTTTCTTCTTTACTTCTCTCTCTCTCACACATACACCAACTTTCCCGTTTTCGACTGTGATAAAAAATAATAGTAAGTCATAATTATGAGATACTATCTCATAATTATGACTTAACTATCTCATAATGTCGACTTAGTATCTCATAATTATGAGATACCATCTCATAATTTCTACTTACTATCATAATTATGGGATGCAAAGTCATAATTAAAAGATTGTATCTCATAATTTACTAAGTCGAAATTATGACATAGTTATAATTATGTAAGTCAAAATTATGAGATACTATCTCATAATTATGACTTACAGGATCTTATTTTTTTTATCACTGTTTCGGAAACGGTCTTCCATACTATACAGTCCAACATTGAAAGCCCGCTGAAATTAATTTGTCTGCAAACATGTTCCAATATACATTATAGGATATTTTGCTAAAGCTCATTCGTCAAGTGATCATCATGTGTTTCAATGGGTCATGTAAATTATCAACAGGGGGAATATGTAGCGCCGCAAAAACTAAATAAAAGCTGAAATAATGAGAGCCATGACAAACCTTAGTCAATACTAGAATGGAGGATGTAGCATAAGGAACATATATGGCAATACCGTTTTTAATCCAAATTATACCTACTATTTTTAGACAGGGCCCTATGTCATTCTCTGACTCCGTACGACAATCATGTCGACAGTGATGATGCAAACACATGCAACTCCGGTGGCGGAGCACGACTACACGTTAGGAGCAGCCCAAGAAGTCATCACGATTACTTTAAATTACTCAAAAATAACATTCAAACAAAAATTCCAAACATGTCACTGTGTATCATATTTATATTTAGAATCAGAAGCACCAGATTGCAAACAATGTTTACTCTCTACATAAGTGTTCTTCATCTCTGGCCTCATCGGTCTACTTGCACGTATCCTTAACTTATAAACCATATAAACAATTATATAAAATGTCATTAACGAAGGTGGAGACGGTTTTGTACACCAAGAATGCTTATCATCATCACCCAAATCATTGAGATGTAGAAATGTCGTTAAATTAACTTTTATTATTCTAAAGTTGAAAGATGAAATATACTGAGTGGGTACAACGTTTACATGAAGGACTGCAGAACACCAAAATAGAAACGGGACGTCTTACACTGTTGCAGACCCTGGTGTGTCAGGCTTATAAAATGGGACAGAGCCAAAGCGTGGATACAGGGATATGATGCCAAAACAAGCTGCGCCGACACAGAGACATGTTAAGTTATCCTAGCTTTATTCTTTATTCACAACACTGTACACTGATAAACTTTGCACAAGCTTCTTTTGGTATTTTTGCTTTGGCATTTACTTCAAAATCACGTGGCTGTAGGTTGATGGATGAACTGAAGGAAATATGTGTACAAAGTTAGTTTTTTTTTGGTTCGCTATGTTTACTAAAACATAAATTGTCATGCAAATAGTATATGAGTAAATGTCCAAGACATTTGCATACAATAAGGCACGATTAAACACTGTCCATACGGTAGACCCTAGAGTAGAGTCCTACGTCACTACTGTGAGGCAGATCTTAGGCCACATTGACACTACAGCTGATGCACTCACAGTCTGTGTACCACACATTTTGGCATCCATAAAATTGTATTTCTCATCCTACATTTTTGGAATTACACAATACACATTTGCTTTCCAGCCAATATTTAGATGAGAAGATCATTATGACTTTCCTTTTTTAGTAGAGACTTGCTGGAGTCTCACTGACAAGACTCCTAGAAACCTATACACTTATATATTGTTTGCAAGCCTATTTCTCAAAATGACTTCATGATACTCTTCACACTGCACTTGGCGTGGCGACAGAGCGCTGGGTCGTTTGGCAGTACTCTTGGGCTCCAAGCAACTGCATGATAATTAACGTCTTGTGTTCCCTCGCGGCTGGATTGTACTTGACTGGCCGCTGCAGCGTGACGCTCGGGTTGCGTTTCTCGAAAAGTTAATTCTGTGTCAACTTCTTGCCACAGGCCGCCACGTGTCTTCATCTGCAGTCTGAAGGCACTACCCGCATTCCAATCAATGGCAGGATTGTCCTTTTTGCTGTAATTTTGGTGTGAAAGCGGCCTAAGAGAGCTGTTCGCCTGGGGCTAAACAAGCTTTCTACTGCCACAATCCTGGCAAAGTCCAAAGCGGACTAAACCCGACTTTAGCCTAGGGCTTGCTGGACCTGCTCCAGCTCGGGACTGGCCTTGAATTTTCGGGGTTATCCCCTTGAAGAATCGACCCAACTCTTGGCTTGAGTAGTCCGTCCAGAACGTAAGCGTTAGCCACGTGGTAACCCTGGGCGTGTAGAAGTGCAGTATGAATCTTATCGCCCTGGGCTCAGGTTAACAATGTGTGTGAAGAGGGGCTAAGTTATCGCAGGGTCAACTCTTAGCCCAGGGCTAAAAGAATGTGCCATTTGAAGAAAGGGAGGTTTGTCCAAGAACAACATCACTGGAGGCGTGCAGCTAGCGCTGTTAGCTTCCACTGCTCTCATTATTACATTCTTCCTGTATAGTGATGGTCTACAGCCATCCTCTCACTCCAGGCAGAGGTGGGCGTTGGCCTCGTTATATCTTTTGGCTTAGCAGAATCAAGAAGCAGATTTTATTTTCACATAAAAATGGTCATTTGTTTCCCTGTTATTTGTATAAAGGCAGACACAATACAAAAATTGCATTCCAAGCACCAGACTAGTAATACATCTAAAATCCATATGAATGCAACAACCGCGCCCTCTCTCCATTCTACTGAAGAGAGAAGTCCTTAAAACTACACAGGGACAGGGATCTACAGCAGTGGTGGCTGGACCCTTGTCTCCATTTTTTTGGCTTATTTGAAAATATAAAAATGATTAATGCCTGATCATAATTTTTTTGTTTACCAAAAAAGGAAGTACAGATTGTCATTCTGATTTCATGTTCTCAAAAGTTGTTGTGTTTCTTCCTGAAAGAAGAGTACAATGCAGTTTAAATGAAGCACAGCTCCGAATATTCATCCAGTAGTACCAGAGACCGGCCGGCTGATTATACAACTCAATCACAAAGTCTCTGTTCAACCACAGATCGTTTGCAATGCATTAGTTTCACCAGTATTATTGACATATTCTAAAATATAATTTTCATGTTGAAAACACAAATTTATACACAGATACATTTCCAGATTATTTTGAAAATTCAAAACAAAAAAAATGTGCACAAATTATCCAATCCAAGTAAAATATGTGACATCAAGCACCTTTTTCATGATCAGTTATGGGTTTCAGTTATGTGTGTATATAATTATAATTGTATAATTATGATAGCCACCGTTCTTACTGAAAAGACAGTTTGCACACAGAATATGCAAATGCTCTTGCAGAGTGATAACATCACCGCCCACGCCAAGTCTTCTTTCACTTTTTCCTCAAAGTCTCTTGTACAGTTACTGTGTCTGAAAGAAATGCCGGACCAAGACGATGGTGCACCTGTGTTTGAGGACATGGGAGTCGTGAGTTACTGGCATGTGTTGTAGATCTGGATCTGTTTGTTGATGTCACTGAGGATGGCTTTCATCTTGTCCTCCAAGCCGTCCAGCTGACGAGCTTTCCCCTCCAACCTCTTCTGGTTCTCCTCATAGTTGTTCTCCAGCTCTGTGGGCAGCAGGAGTGTCAGCAATGCTTACACAGCCAGGCATTAGACGCACTCCTCATTCTTGAGTTATTGATCACTGCGCTGAATGTCGGTATCGACATTCAGTCATCAAGTGTATACTTGATGACCACACTCTTTTAAATAGACGGGGTGAACCCTTTGATTTTTACGTGGCCTATTTCTCAAGACACTGTTAAATAACTTGTAGGGTTCCTCGAGAATTGAATTTAGAGTCTCTGCTTTTTCATCTATAGATGAAATCCCTTGATTGATCCCTTTTCGTAGCTTTGCTGATGACACACTGCTTTATTTTTTACATATTAGTGAAACTCTGTGTCATGATTGACCCAGAATTGAACTTTTAAAGGCGCTCAATTTGAAAATGAGAGAATTAATATAGCAGCAAACAACTATTTGCAATGTGACGGTATAGTGGAGTCATCATGAGCAAGGACTGAAGTTGCTCTCTCTCTTTCTCCCTCTCTCTCTCTATCTCTCTCTGAGTGTAGGGCTGGCTTAGTCTCAGTGAGATTACATGTGTACCGTGTTATTATCAGCACCTCAGTCAGCTGTAAAGTGATTTGAATTGCATATTTGAATGATGAACATATATGAATTACTATACAAACAATTCTGGACTTAAAACTGTAAAAATGTATATATATATATATATATATATATATATATATATATATATATATATATATATATATATATATATATATATATATATATATATATATATATATATATATATATATTTATAATGTGAGTGTATCTATTCATCTACATACACACAGGCACTCACCTGCTAGCCTCTGGAGCTTGTTCTGAGCATCTCTCAGTAGTTCCTTTGCTTCATCTCTGAGGCTCTCCGCTCTTTTCTTGGCTTCCTGCACAGCTTTGGCCTTTGTGTCGACCCGCTGCTGCACCTCATGGTATTTATCCGTCAGCTGGCCGTCTAGAATCTTAGCATCAAGACAGGGGAGGCTATTCAACACCTGTGTATGCTTTGAATGAGGAAAAGTGTGCACGCAAACACACACACACACACACACACACACACACACACACACACACACCTGCTTGGCTTCGTTGGCCTTGTCTCGTGCCATGGTGGCCGTCTCTTCGGCTCGGGCCGCTGCCATGCTGTTCTTGGCCCTTTTGGTCTTCAGGGCGGTGATCTCCCGTCCCAGCGTGCCCAGGCGGTCCATGGCCTCATTGAGGTCTTTCTCACTGTTGGATGTTTCCGACTCAATCTGAGGAGGGAATTCAAAGGGAATTGTGAGTCCACTGATTTTCCACCGTCTTTAAATTATAATGGACCTATAAATTAAACCTGCACTAAAATATTTTTTTAGCCACTTGGGAACAGTGTGGAAAAAAAGCTGTAGCACAACACTGACTTGTCATCACCTTTAACGTTAATGGTTGAACAGATTAATAACAATAGTCTTTGTGTCTCCTCCTGCTACTGCGGAGAGACATTCGTACCAGCAACTCGTCCGGCTTGGCTCACCAGACACAAATGGCCTCTGTGCATGGTTACGGCACAAGAGGTGCAGCCGCTGGTCACATCATGCTCAGGGCTCCAAGGACACATCTTTGTCATATTTAGTTCAGTAGCAGCACTTTATGTTTATTTGTACTGCTAAGTCTGTTCCTACTTTACCTTCATTTATCTCATTTGAGTATCTGCTTAGCTTGCAGATTGTTTTTATATCTTCAGTTGTCTCTACTTTGATTGTATGCTCTGTATTGTATTATTATGTCCAGGACGCCAGGAATAACTAAATACTAAACCATATAAATCACTGACTGTTATTTTCTTGCTGGTGAACACGATGTCTTGTGAAAAGAACATAATGAGTGACAGGCAATAATTAACAACCCTAATAACCTGCACAGATATGGCTATTTGTTGTATGTGGCATTAAACATCTTACTTATTGCTCAGTTACCACTATAACCCTGAGTTTAAGGTTTTTCTTGTTTTTCTGGGGGCTTGGTTACCTGTACCAGTCGGGCTACAGTCTCCCCAATGTCCGTCTTGGCTCTCGCTATGGCCTTCTCTGCTGATGTCTGGGCAGTCTGAGCATCCAGCAGGGCCTGTTTCACTGTCTCTGCTGTGGTCTTCACCCCCTCAGCGCTGTGCCTTAACGATGACGAGAGGACGCGTAAGTATGTAATGCTCTTTCTTCGTCTGTTTTAAGTCTGACTCTTCTCTGATTACCTTGCCCTCTTGGCATCCAGCAGCAGTCGCTCCGCCTTGCGCACATCGCCCTGCGTCTGCTGCAGGATGGCGTCCACGTTCGAAAGGCTGCGAACGCGCTCCTTGATTTCATCAGCCAGATGCCGGATCTGGAGGGGCGAAGCCGGGATGGAGAGCTCCAACACGCGGTTCGCCACGGCCTCAATGCTGTCCGGGTCCGCACCTTCCTCTGAGGAATGAGACGTGGCAGAGTCGACAGAGGAGGGCTGATTAACAGGAAACGTAACCATTCTACATGCTCTTGGTTGATGTTACTATGAGGAGCTTTCTTTTTGGGTTGATTTTGACGTTCCCTGTAGACAAAAGCGTTAGTGTCTCCAAGCACCAGACTCCCTTTAGAAAACCTCTCATTTGACTAGCAGGGTCTAACAGTGGGCCATGCTCAGTGCTGGTTCTGGTTCTCCCACAATCGGCATGATTCAGTCTCAAGAAAAATGATATGGAAACAGCCAGTGTTCTCCCTGATGCTTGTTTAGTTTCATGACCACTAAAAAGTTCCTTGTAGTAACTTTAACTTAAAGTATCATAATGTATAGCCCTAGCAGACTGTCAGACTCACGGGTGAGGAAGTCTCTGATCTGTTTGATGAGGTCTCTCAGGTCGTTGTTGGAGCGCTCCACTTTGTTCTTGGTGGCGGTGGCTTTGTCCAGAGCTGCTTGGGCTTTACCCTTGGCCTCCTCTGCCTTGTTCTTGGCGTCTGCCACCTGAATGAAAGGCAGAAATGCTCATAGTGGACACAAAAAAAGGCAAAGAACTCAAGGAATCAAGGAAAGCAGTAAGAGCCATCCTTCCTTTGTTATTGTTTTTTCTTTACTCAATTGAAGGACATTTTATTGCATCCGATTGTTTCTTGTCTCGAGGCGAAGACATAGTGAGTCTCTAGGACCAGTCATTTGGTGAGAGCGCTCAATAAATCTGGGTGTCATGAAAAGCAACCTTATAGTCTTGTTTTTGCTTAGTTAATTTAGTGCACACACTTTCACTCAAATCTATTGAGTCTAAGTGCACATACGTCCCAGAATGCAGCTGCACTGCTTACTTAAAACAGATGTCTGAGTCTAAGAGCTCACTCCATTCTGAGAGGTTCAGTCTTTGATGTACTGTGGAGGGACAACTAAATGCATTGGGATTACCCCACATCTATAATAACTCCACACAGGGTCAGAGATATGATTACAATACATAATTGCAGGGAATTCCCCTTAATGTGGAGAAAAGAAGGAATATATAACACTTGCAAATGGAATTCTTTTTATGTGGTTGAGGCTGACAGATGTGATGTTTTATATCTGAAACAGCTGACCTCCGTACCTTGCTAAAGAGTCCCTCGACCTCTCCCATAGCTTTGTTCAGCTCCTTCTCTGCGTGTTTGGCTCTCTCCAGGGCGTTGTCAGCTACCGCTACAGCGCCGTTACAGTTTAGGCCTCCACAGTGACGGTTCCCTTCATCGTCGCGGCAACCTGCACCTCCACAAGGGCTTTCCCCACACGGGGCATCACCTGGGGCGCCGCAGACCTGTTGGGATAAGGGAACATGTGCTTGTATTTGTGTGGAAATTATCAGGCAATAGGTACACAATTGTACTTGTATGATACGGGGTAATATATTTATTTATATGATAAAAGTCACAAGACTTTTATCATATAAATAAATATATTACCCCGTAGAAATGTATCATTTCTGTAAAATTGTCACAGAGAGACAAGCAAGTAGAAAGCCAGTAAGACAGCCATAGAAAATAATCAATTTGAAAAACCAACATCTTCATTTCGGGATTCCATCATGGGAAATATAACTAGCTTAGTCGAGCAGCAGTTCCTTCCATCTCAGCTTTGGACTGTCATGCCATTTTGAAGATGACTATATTGTGGATTTCATTATAAATATTGGACAGATCGAACGACATCCTAATGAACTATGACAATGTAGACTGAAAAGAAAGCTGAAAAGAAAAAGAAACCCTCTCAATCATCACTTATGACCCAATAGAAGTGTGTGGCGGTGTCTGTATCTGCTTTTCTATTCATTTAGCTGTGTTTGAGATTTTTTTCGAGGGACAATTTTAAATGCTGTTTTTCTCAATTTTACTGCTTGTCTTTCTTTTGTTTATGTACAGCATAAACACTGCCTCCCTTTATCAGAGCCAACTGCTGCTTAAATGATGACGAACGTGATCAAACCTTCTCGTTGATTTTCTTTAAGTCCAGGCCCTGCGCTCGGGTGTTGAGGTCTCCGAGCGCGCGCTTGTTCGCTGCGTTTTTGCGGTTGAAGTCGTCCTTCTTGGCGCTGATAAGCCGCTCGGTGCGGCGGCGAGTGTCTGCAGATTGGCTGACCGTGCTGGGCCGGGTGGTTGTTGATTCATTGGCACGACGCTCCGCATCACGAGACTTGTTGTAGGAGCTACGGATGCTGTCGTACGCACCTAGAGGAAACCGCAGTTCAGAGGAATCTCAATGAGGCTGGAGTACATTTGGGGATTATAAAGGAATATAGATTCTTGACTCAGTGATGAAAAGTGGACGAGGATTCGGTACAATGATGCTGCATGTGAGGCATCTTGAGTAGGAAAAGAGTGTGGACAATTCGAGGTAAGACGGTGAATGGTTGAAAAATACATTCCCTCTTGTTCTCACCTAGGAAGTTGGAGTTTTTTAGGATATCTAGTTGGCGGTGTAGCTGCTCTGAAGTGAGGTTTAGCTCTTTAGCTTCTCTCTCCAGAGCACTCAGCTCCTTGCTTGCCTCAGAGTTGCTGTCCTGGACGATGGTGAGGTCTCCTTCCAGACGGTTCAGGGTGTCCGTGGTCTCACCGATCTGCGCTCTGCAGCGTAAGACAAGCAGTTGTTGGGGGATGTAAATGACAATCCTGATGGGTTTTTAAATGTACGGTTTTAGACAAATTGAATAAATCTCCAGACGGGGTAAAGAGATTGTTCTTGAATCCTTTTTTCTCTCAAAACAATTCTGAAGTCAAGTATCATTATCTCGACACTACTACTGTATGTGGCAGATGGATAATCCCACCTGGGAAACTCCTACAATGCAGTGAGATGTACCAGCTGTACCTAAGATCTTCAATAAGCTCCATCAGGGTAGCGACAGCTGCAGCAGTGGCGTTGCGTGCGTCGACAATTCCCCGAGCTTGTGCCAGTTTCTCCTCCAGGTCCTTGAATGCCTTCTCGTAGGGCCCAGTAAGCCCAGTGGTCTGAATCTCGTGGGCCCGCTCTGCCAGAGTCTTGGTGCGCACTGCCAGGTCCTGGTAGTGAGACGGACATGTGACGAGAAAGATTGTGGTTAACTCATCAACAGTTATTCATTATGTCACGTTTTGGCTTCTGCTGACTGAGGATTAGACCCCGTCTTCTGCGTGAAAGTGCACCTGCACGATGCGATCCCAGTCCCCAAAGCACTTGTGACAGGGCTGACAGTTGGGGAACTTGCCAGAGAAGCCTCTGGCACACTGATCACAGCGGACACCTGACACCCCCTGCTGGCAAACACAGTGGCCGGTCACCCGGCTGCACTGAGAGGTCTCGATGCCTCGCCAGTCACAGTCGCAAGCTGGAGAGAGAGAGAGAGAGAGAGAGAGAGAGAGAGAGAGAGAGAGAGGGGGGGGAGGAGGAGGGAGTGTAAAGTGAATACGGAACATCAGGACCTAGCTAATTATGAGATAATCTCATTTGTTTACATCTGTGTTAACTGCAAAGTGTTGTTTATTCATTATGAGGCTGGTACAAGGCGTCATACTGGTTCGTTGTGATACTGTTCTGAAATGATCTAACCTACTTGACAAAGTCAGAATTCTAATTAAAAGCATTTTGTATGTTCATGTTCCATAATAAATCTTGGATGAAATTATTCACATTTAATACTTGAAACAGTCTTGATTATTCACAAAATAAATTGTACAACATCAATTACTTACTCTAGATATTATATATTCCCAATAGACTTAGTCGTACATATCCAGTGTTGGGGGTAAACGAGTTACAGAGTAATGGATTACAGTAACGATATTACTATTATAGGTAACGAAGTAAAGTAACGCATTACACTCAAAATATTGGTAACTACACTACTTTACTAGACCTCAGTAACGTGCGTTCCTCCGTTACTCAAGACATTTTTACCAGTCCGAAAAGTTCTCAGGCGAGAGGTGTCTTTCAACTGCTGTCAACTGTCCAGTCACACTGACTTTTTTGATTTTGAAGAGGAGTTTTCCTACACGGCAGAAACAGAACTCATGGAGTACTTAAAAATGCCCGGATCCAACTGGGAGGTTCTCTCCAGGTTCCCTAGGATTAAGGATATTGCAAAGCAATACAACACTCAATACCATCAAGTGCACCTGTCTGTAATGACGTGGAACTTCTAATGAGGACAAGACACGTCTGTATGAACGGACTCCCTCTACTGGTGAACTGCAGTATTACAACTGTTACAGCATTGAGAACGCGCTCTTGCAGCCGACATGTATATATTTTCCACACGAAACATCAACATTAGTTAGCGCCAACAAGCACGTATCATTGTACTTTCTGCCTTCAAAGTAAAAGCACTTCCTGTTTACATGCTCTTCACAATAAGAGTAAATCATGTAATAAAACAAGTTACAACACTAGAAAGGCTTTCAGCCTGGGCAGTATTGTTCTGACCCCAAGGAGGAACAGGCTGTCGGATAAAAGATTCAAGAGACTTTTACTCATGCGATACAATCGCTATTTTGAAGAATAGAGAAAAATGATAAACTTCATAGGATATAGTGCACTTTCTGTTTATTTAGGCAATGATGAAGTGGATTTTCTGTTTATTTAATTGCATTTTCTGTTTCTATTTTATGGGAAAAAGTGCCATTTATTTTTCTATTTTTCTTAAACCACTACAATGATTCCTATAACAAGCTGGTTTTGTTCTTAGGAGTCGGCCCCCATTTGGTTTAGTGGGGTCTCATGTTTCCAAAAGCCTGTTTTTGGCCTGTGTTTAATGTGTTTGACCTGAATGTCCCCACCATACGTAACCTCTTGTATCCTGTTGTTTGTGGATTTTAAAGTGAGGCATATTTCTTTGGTCAGACAGTGTGAACAGGGTTAATGTTCGTTCAAGTTAATGGCTGAGTTTTATATGCCATTTTGTTTTACATGTTTACAATTACAATACTCTATGTGGAAAGGCTAAGAGATGTCCTTTATTGAACATTGAAAATAAAGTGATGAAAGGGCCATGATGTTTGTCCATGTATCTTTGCGGTTAATTTGGACATTTGCTTAAAAAAATGGAAAGTAAAGTAACTAGTAGTGAAGTTATTTTTCAAATGCAGTAACTAGTAAAGTAATCTAGTTACAATTTTCAGAAGTAACTAATAACTTGTAACTAGTTACTTTTTTGAGTAACTACCCCAACACTGTACATATACTATCCCATTACTAGGGCTGGCACTGGACCACATTGTAATATTATCTGTTCTTGGTGCTTAGCTTTTTTGCTTTTTTGTTTTGTAAAAATAGAAAAAGAAGTGGACACAGCCTCTGTGTCTGAAAAGTGAGGACAATGGATAAGTAGCTTTAACATGCATTATCTCTACTGACCAGCATGGGGCGACTCCTCCGGTTGCAAAAATATGTGAGATTGTGTAGAAGTCTATGAGAAAATGACTCTACTTCTCTCTTGATTTATTCCCTCAGTAAACATTGTAAACATGAGTTTATGTCTCAATCTCTAGTTTCAAGTCTTCTTCAATACAGCATGATGTTCATTTAGTAAATTATGGTCCATTTCACAGTCAAATAGACCATAAAGCAGAGTATGCTTTAGGCTACTTTGTGATTGACAGCCGAAATTTCCTCTTGGCTCCAAAAAGCCAACAAGGCAACAGCCAAAATGCCGAACCTGAGGCTTCAAAGTGGCAGTCCACAAACCAAAGTCACTGTGACTACGTCCACTTCTTATACAGTCTCTGTTTATTAGCCTTTGTGCGCTGGGCTGCAGTGTTAGCCAATGAGCTATATGAGGTATTTTTTAACATTTCTAAAAAAATAATTGTGACACATCTCTCCACCTGAGCGGCTCTAAATCCCCACTGCACAGAATCCTTCGGTCCCATCGTGTTCGTGACGAGCATGCATTATGTCTTCATGTATCTCACCTCTGCACTGTGTCCTGGGGTCTCCCCAGTAGTTCTCCTGACAGTCCGTGCAGGTCGTCCCGCCGAAGCCGTCGCGACACTGACACTGCCCAGAAAACTGCACAACAGAGTGGAGCATGACACGTCAGCTTCTTCAGTTTCTGTCGGCGCCAATGAACGTGAACGTACATTTCACTTGTCCTGCATCATGAGATGTGCTTATCTGAACCTGTCCAGGTCCCAGGTGTGCCCTACCTCGTTGCATGAGGAGGTGACTGAGTTGTTGGGATCACAGCCGCAGGATTCACAGCCCCTTCCGCTGGCCAGGTTCCAGTGGTTGGGAGCGCAGTGGTCACATGGCAGCCCGATGACGTTTGGCAGACACTGGCACTGCCCTGTTGCTCGCTGGCACACACAGTCTTCACGCTCCATGCACTGGCCACGGTCAGTACCCAGGAAGTTACACGTGCACTCTGAAGGGGCAAAAATCAGCATGCATCTCCACGATATTTTTAATACATTAAAATGTAAGACTTCTTTTTTAATGAACATGTCACTCACTCCTGCAGTTGCGACGGGAAGCGTCGCCGAAATAGCTGCTCTTGCAGATGCCACAGTTGGGGCCCTCGGTGTTGTAAAGGCATTTCCGGCACTGTCCGGTCTGCCTATTGCAGGCGTCCATGTCGGACATATCTATGTTGTTGTTACACTGGCACGGCTGGCAGCGCCCTCCGGGCTGAGAGGGGTTGCCATAATAACCCGGAGCACATTCCTCACATCGGGCTCCTGAATTGGGAGAAAAGGCAAAAAAAAAGGGAAAGAGAACAAGAGTTCCAATAAGAAAAGAGTGGGGGAGGACATATGATCATTTTATTTTTACTGAAATGTATTTGCAATTAGAATGGGTGAAGTGCTCTACAGGGTTTACCAAGCAGTTCTTTCAGGGTGTATGAAACAACGGGAAGCCGGAAACTAACGAATTCACAGCAGCACAATCAACAGCTAGTCTTGGCTCCTCATTTATGCCTAGACTGTGACTGAAATGTTTTCAGTAGACACTTATAACACTTATGAACGGTGTCATATTAATACAGTATACCACTAGAATTTAGTGGGGTTGGGTTAGTTAAGAGGCTTCGGCATCACACCTTTCTTCGGTAGATTATGTAGCATATTAACTGTACTTGATTACATAATAGACGAGAACATAACTCAGAAGTCTTTTACATTATTTTTTTCCCACGGTGGCTTGAAGAAACCCCCGACAGATGTTCAAAATGTAGACATTTGTGTGACATTGTCATAATAAACATGTGAATTCTCGAGTTACAGCCGCCAACGTGTTTTGTGACGTCAAAGTGACCTTTGACCACTGAATTCTAATCAGTCCAACCCCGAGTCCAAATCAATGTTTGTGCCAGATGTCATGATTTTTCCCTCCAGACGTTCCTGAGATATGGCGTTCACAGAATGGGACGAACGTGAGGTCACAGTGACCTTTGACCTCCAAAATCTAATTTGTTCATCATTGACTTGAGAGTATTGAGTGAATCAGCTACCGTGTCCTTTAGCTTTTCAGGATCTCTTCCTGTACTTTTAAAAAACATGACCCTATATCTGCTTAATCTAACAGACAGGTCATAATGATGCCGTGAGCAGCCAGTAGCCTTCTCTGTTCTGCTTTATCACAAAAGCCAGACAATATGTGAAGAATCAAGAAAGTACAATTTCTTCAATAAAGTTAAAATACAAAGTGCTGTCAGTAAGTGTCATTTAAGTGCTACTAGAGTGCTACTACGGTGCTATTTTCCTTATTCAAGTAGTCGGAAAAAGATGCGTTTTTAGTTCGCGACGGAAGATAGCAAAAAAAAAGTAGAGACTTTCTGTTGTCCTGATGTCAATGGGGAGCTCATTCCATCACCGAGGAGCCAGGACAGCAAACAGTCGTGTTTAAAATAAAAAAAATAATAAATAATCCTTTGACATGCTGAAATCAGATGTTTTTAGTTAGCTAAAGACATTTTGTCGGTCCTTGTATCCCCATAGTTTTCACAGTGTGACAGGTTGCGCTCGCTGTCTCTATACTGTTGTATCAGTACAGCTCTTATTTTCCAGGAAATGACCGTGCAACCACTTCCCAACCTCTTTCCACACACAGATAAACACAAGAGACAAAGACTGACCCAGACTCAGAATTAAGCAACACACCTGTGTATAAACACTTTCTCAAGGTCTCTCCCTTTTTACTTTGAAGGGGACTTTGAAGAGACCACACTTTTTTACACAATCACTGAAAAATAGTGATTCTGGGCCAGGTTGGAATGGCCCAGAATCATTTACACAGACCTGGGTCAAATCTTGTTTTTAAAATATTTTTCCACTGATAAGATAATTTCAATATAATTAGGGACACATACTTGACCCTATAGCACCGTATAACACAGAAAACCCATGGAAAGGGTTTGACATAATTTTTTGAGCCAGGTCTTCACACATGGGCAGGCGTGCACCACTGTTGGTGTGAAGGGTACTGAAGCCATGCATGGGTAGCACTGGTGAAGTGGAGGGTTGGTGGGAAATGGAGGAGGACTGGAAGGGATGGGAGTCAACCATCATTACTCACGCTTAAAAATGGTCGCCCCGGAGCGTTTAACAATCCCTGTGCCAGTAAAACAGTGGAAGGAGGAAATGACAGGTTACCATTCACCATAGCCCACTGACAAACATTGTTCTTACCTCATTTGAGCTATATCCTTGACTTTGTCATTTAAGGAAGAAGAATGGAGTCTTATTACTGACAGAGCTGCTCTGGAGGAGGGGAACCTCAGTGGTGGATACAAAAAGTCCACTTATAGAACCTCAAAGATTAAAAACATGAAGCTGTGGTAATAACGACTATGCTGGACTCACTTGATAATAGGGATGAATATTCGTGGTCCCCAGAGGTACATTCCTTTTGTTTTGGATGACCCCCTGACCTTTCCTCAAGCATCACCATCAAGTCAAACATTTCCCTGAGAACAACCTTTTGTTCACAGTCATGCTAGCAACTCTGTATCTAGAAACAGCAGTGCTTTGAGCTAAATGCTAATGTCAACATGCTAACATGGACACTATGACAATGCTAACGTGCTAATGTTAAGGAGATATAATGTTTATATTTGCAGTAAAGCTGAGGCTGATGAGAAAGTCATAAGTGTTCTCTGGGGTTTGTGATGTCAAGTCACACCGCCGCTGCACAGGCACGACGAAGACGTAGACCAGGGCCAACTAGGCTTAAAAATGAACTGTTAGCATGCATTATGTGTGAGAGAGAGATGGATATTGGCATGCAGTGTGTATCTGAGGGTGATTATTTAATGATTAGAGTTACATTACTTTTTTTTTTAAACTGCAGTCACCAGTGTCTAGGTCCAGAGCCACTAGAGGGGCTGGAGACTCTAAGTCCTGGTTTAAGGTTCATCACTGAGGTTATTTATACTGTAACATCAGCTCCTCCTTGGACAAAACTCCAGTTAGCTACAAACATGAATAATGATGCACTGAGGTGAAAATATTACCATTCAGTCTCTCCTAAATATGGAAGGTATCTTTCAGTTTAAAGTGATTCACTGAGGTGCCATTTGGCTCGGTAACATACATCACAACACATTTGCACAATGCACTTCTTGTACTTGACTCAGATGAGGTTTGAAGTGATGACACACATTGTATCAAGTAAAGCAGTGTCATGGTGCAGTGCTATAATGTTCGAATGATTTAATGATGGGACAGAAAGCACAAAAGACGAAACACACATGCACAGCAAGGCTACAAGCGCCATGTCAGCTTTACCTGTGTAGCCCTGGTTACAGTTGCAGATGATTTGTCTGTCACGGTTGTCCTGGTAACAAGACGCAGCAAAGTGCCGTCCGCTGTTAGGGCCGTCTGGACAGGGGCACGGGCGACACTGAGCACTGGATGCTTTGCCCAAAACTGGGTTACCATAGTAACCATTGGCACACCTAAAGAAGTAACAAAGTAGATAAATAAATCCTGCTAACTGGGACTAACAATGTTGCAGCAAGGCGAAGTATGCATACATGCTATTTTCAAATATTGTATTCATATCATGAATCATTCTTGTTTGAGTTTTTTTTAATAAATGATCAAAGGATGAATACAACTGAACACGTATTCTCTTTTAAGTCTTTGAATGCCTTTCTAAATCCCTCTGATGTGCTATGCTATGCTTGATTTGAACCTAGCGTGGTCACCTCCCCACAGAAACAGCACCTGTCACACTTGTCTCCTCCAGAGTTGTCCCTGCAGCTGACGCAGGCTCCGGTCCGCTGGTCGCACTTGTCGGCGTGTCCGTTACACTGGCAGGGTCGGCAGCTGGGGAAGCCCCAGTGGCCCGTCTGGCATCCGTCGCAGCGCTGACCAAACGCTCCGGGGCGGCAATGGCACTGACCGGTGAACTTGTCGCAAAGTCGCGTCACAGAGCCTTCCAAGCTGCAACCGCAGGCTGGACCGAGGGAGAAAGGGACAAGGAGAAGCACTCAGGAAGGAGGATTTATTGGAATAAGTGAAGTCAAGAGGAGAAGGAAAAAAGGGAGGAAGTAGAAAGAGGCTTTAAATTTGCAATTGTGTACTGAGAGGCAGTAGAGGGCGCTAGCGGCATAGTGTGCAGCTAATCAAAAGCACTGCACATAAAGTGTGACTAAACACATCTTACTCTGCAGACCTTTGTCACTGTAACCAAATAGAATAAAAGAACAAAATGCAAAATAACATTAAGTACCAATATTGAGATCCAAGAGCTTCAAATGGAGCACTTCAAAGCAAAGTAGTAGTTGGAAAAATCAAACCAGATCAGGGGTGTGAAATATACACCATATGCTCCATAAACGGGTCTGGACTTCTCACCTATGCAGCCTGAGGGTCCAAAGCCGTAAGTTCCCGGAGCACACTGGTCACAGCGTTGACCAATCACATTGGGTCTGCAGGGACATTGGCCCCCGCGCACGTCGCACATGGAGCTGATGGACCCCTGAGGATCACAACTACAAGCTGTTGGGAGGACAGAGAAGAACAGGCATGAGGTCACCGAACCCTTCCATATGGGAACATCCTGCACATTGCATTCTAGGAACCAAAGGAACAAACAAAGGCTGATGTCAGGCTAATGGGAGCAAGCATTAGTTTTGCAGATCACCCAACTATGTTGCATAGATTTACAGCTTCAAGTTGAACTGAATTTTCAACTCTCTGGTAAAGTAAACAATAGGTTGAGAAACATCTGAAGAAATTCCACACTTTAAAACGTTCAATTAATGACGTCAACTTCACTGATCCCAATAATGAGGCTGTTTTATTTTCCTCCACAGGCAGGTCAGGGGTCAGGGTGAAGGTCATGTAACCCTGCAGCCTACCGCATTCAAACATGGCACAAGGAGGTCGCTTTTCACTCACGCAGAGCCCCGTCATTTATGATGGCCGACATGCTGGTGATTAGCTTGGCACAGGTGTCACTCATCAGCGGGCGCGTTACGCTCTTCGCACCCTCGTGGCAGCGGTACCGCTCATAAGCCTGCTTCCTGTTGTTGGAAGCCAGATCGCCCGCGTTGAACATCTCCATGGAGGAGTGGCGTGGCATCAAGGCAATCTGGTGCAGAGGACGGGGATTAATGAAGAGGAGGAGGGAGGGAGACGTGTGTGAAGAGAATGAATGGAGCCACTTTCTCATGAGTCACATTATTCTCATTAGTTTAGGGGACTGGAAAAAATAAATTCTTCTCACAGAGTCCACGAGGAGGACAGCGTTGGCCGCTCCGTTGAGGATACTGTTGGCGTCCTGGTAGCGTTTGAACTCAAAGCGGAGGGTGTAAGTCACACCTCTCTCCAGACACACAACGTGAGGAGGGACCACAAACCTGGAGCCAACACAGTCAGGAAGCACACAGGTAACATTCAGCGAGTGTGTGTGTGTGCGTGCGTATGTGTGCGTATGTGTATGTGTGCGCGTATGTGTGTGTGTGTGTGTGTGTGTGTGTGTGTTTGAGCCACCGACCTGGCTCCGGCCGGCAGGGAGACGGTGAGTCTGTCCTCATCTGGGATGGTGTTTCCACAGGGGCTGCTGGTCGGAATCGGCCCTGGACGGATCACTGTTATTCGCACATCCTCCCAGTCTCGAGGCATCTGAGTAGAATCAGTGTTTTATGGTTAATATGCAGTCAAAAGCATAGTCGGTGAACTTTAGAAGGGGAGGACAGTCACAAAGTAATGGCTTCCTGGATGAAGGGATGATCAATCACGAATGCTTAAGAAAATGTTTATCATGCAAAATGCACATGGGAAAAGGTCTGAAACACGCAGAACCTCCGACGTGTTCCTTTATGTTAGTAGTTAGTGGAGATTGGTCAGTACAGGGAAGGCTGCACATTGCTGCTTGTTCACTTTATTATCGAAATAACGATCATTACCATTTTCTTTTGTGAAGCTGGAGCAAGCATAAAGATTGGTTCTCTCTGAATCTGCCAACCAGCAACTCTAAATCCCTAATTAACACAATTACATCTTGTCACATTATATTTACGCAAGGCAGAGTAAATATAATGTGGCCATGTGGGTCATGTGCGGGACTTTCTGGAGTTATCTTATCACTGTGAGTTTGCCAAGAAATAGAACCCCAATAAAAGATATTTGAGAGTGGTATCAATGGGCCTCGTTCACCAACCGGTTTTCAGAAGAAATTAAGAACAAATTTAGGAAGAAATTGGTGAATCAGGCCCAGTCTTCTCATTTAACACACAGGAAGAGAGGGAGTGAGCATATTTCACAAAACTGAACTATTAACGTCTTTATTCTGCAAGCAGAGGTGGTAAATACACAGACCTGTGACTCGTAGCGGATGAGCAGGTCGTATTCCATGGAGTAGGGGACGTTACTGATGAGGAACTCCAGGGTACCGCCCTCGGGTGCCCGGGCGAATCCAATGCCTGTCCATGTGGCGGGGCGACCCGGCTGGTGCTCCCTGGTCTCCAATGTACAGCCCTGAGAATATACAGATGTACTCAGATGTTTTCCTCAATATGTTTCCATACTAAAGCCACAGACTGACTTAACCATACTTAAATGTGTGCTGCTGAAGAATAAAGGTGGACTCACCTGTCCCATTTTGGCCAACTCGGCCTCATACAGGAAGTGATCCAGAGCCATGAAGAAATATCTGGACTCCACCTGAGTACACTGGCGTCCTGTCATGTGACTGCGGCAGCGACACTGACCACTCTCCATGGAGCAGCTGCAGAGGAGACATTGGCTTTGTTCATTCACAGCTGCAGTTGATATTATATGGCTGAGCTGCCAATGTTGGGTGCTTTGAGCTAAACACTAACATCAGCATGTTTAGCAGGTATCATTTTTCAATGTTCATTATTTAACACAGCATGTTTTATCATAAACAAAAGGATTGAATATATTAAAATTATGAGCTGGTAGCTAGAGAGCAAAAATTCTACATGTTAACCTTTACATCGTTATTGTAATCTATACTGCTTATTTGCAATAAGGGAAATAAATGATTGCACTTTTAAATTATTTCTTTGATTAAAAAACATCTTGGCATTAGTAGTTTTGATAATGTATTAAAAGCTGCTTAGAGCTAATGTGAAGAGTGTAAGTCGCTTTGGATAAAAGCGTCAGCTAAATGAAATGTAATGTAATAAAAGAAAACGTAATTCATAATAAAATAAGTAAGTCATAATTCACATTAAAAACAAGATTACACCTATGAAAATGTTACAAAAAAAAAGAAGGAAATATGGGACTGCCGATCGATCAGCGCATAGAGATGTGCTGATCGATCGGCCGTCCCATATTTCCGATTATTTTTGGAGAAAAAAAATAAAGAATGCAAAAGATGTCTATTCAAAACCAGAAATGTCAACCTCATGGTGGCACTAGAGGAAAAGTCAGCAGGCTTCATCCTCTGGGTACCAAGAAGGTCTGTACAGAATTCCACATCAATGGACCTCACAGTTGCTGAGATATTTCAGTCCGGACCAAAGTGGTCGACTGGGTGGCTAATAATAATAATAAAGTGACACATGTTAATTTTCCATTATCATCGAGGAACTTCGTGTCTGATGTTTGAGTAGAGGATGTCAGTCTCTCGTGGCACATAAAATGAATCATCCACTGATGAACTGCTATGACTAAAGGTGTAACAATGATGGCTCCCAGGGCAAAGGCAGAGGCTAAATAAAATCAGAGTGCACGCGCAAAGCTTATGCTGCTATAATGGAGTATTGTCTCGTCTGCAACGGCCTCATTCTTCATTAGTGACCTGTGACTCTTTAAAGCTACGGCGTCACTCACTGGTTGTCCAGGGCTCCCCCGATATCACACTCGCAGCCTCGGCAGCCGTTGGGGTCGTGGCTCAGAGCCCAGTGTTCCGGCTGGAAGCAGAGAGACAGACAGAGGGCAGAGTGATTGACAGACAGGGAACGGAGGAGGACAGAGCAAGCACTCATCAGACAGACAGACAGCTGAACAGTTGGCTCCAGACAGACATTATGCATCGCCCACCGCAATATTACAGAGTGAGATGGGGAACTTCCCCGGCAGTTTGATTGCCATAAGTCTGACTGTCTAACAGCTTTGGAGCATACCATCACTGCCCCATTCCTTTTAAGTTCACACTGTGAGATGTTCTGCGCTTTCAAAGAGAGCTGACTCGGCAATGTTACTACTGGATAGTTGTTTTGCAGTCAGCAATTTCACATTCAATTGGCTTGAGGTATTTGTACTTTGTTAAATGTTGTGGTTCCTCACTTAGTGTTACATCAATCCAGTTCAAGTTGGTGGACAACACTTTGTCATTCATCCAGTAACACTGGTCTGTGGTCTGGTTGCTTTACTACAAGCCATTAGCCTTGACAGCTATTTGGAAAGCTAACAAGAGAAACTCTGAAGCATGACATGATGTCCTTAATGTCATTATAATGACGTTAATGTGCTTCGGCGAGGCAGCTTTTCTTTATGTGGCAGTGCATATTTATACTGATATTTGTTTCTATTTCTTTCTGTTATTTTCTTTCTTTCTTTCTTTTAGTTTCAAATAGACTTTCAGCACAGGGACAGAAAGAGCTCTTCCAGAGATTGTTTTGGTCCACTGTTGACATTACACTCTCGCTACTAAAATGAGGCTCTGCGGGGCTCATCAGAGGACGAGATCCACTTTCGGACCAGGTACAGGCCCTCACCATTTTAGGCCTGCTGTAACCCACACCAACTGGTCAAGCATCAAATCCCCGGGCTAAATTTAGACACGGGGCCAAGGCAGGAGCTCACATTCCTGCCGACACTATTCCTGGCTGAGAAGGTTTGAGACAAGAGGATGAATCTTAACAGGAAGCTGATCACCACCTAATATCGGTATTCTGGGCAGAGGGAGTGGAAGAAAAATATAAAGAGTGAAGAAAATCAGGAGCACTAATTTAGAAGTGAAAAGGGAAAATAAGGTAAAGGAAAGATAAAGTCATGGAGTAAAATGTAAGGGAATGACACGTCTAATTGTATAATGTTAAGGGTCCAACATCGGACATAAGGGTGACAGAAGTGGTCAAAAAGACGAAGAGACAAAAAGAAGAAACAGTGTGAAATAGAAAATATATCTGAAGTCACTTTACCGTATTGGCAGGAGCACAGAGAGAGTGGTAAGGAGAGAAAAATGACAGATTCTATAATAATTCTAAATAAAAGTCAAGCAAGACAACGCGTCTTACCAAACACTGGTCACAGCTGCGTCCAGTGACGAGCCGCTTGCAGAAGCAGTCTCCACTGACTGGGTCACACTGGGAGCTGCCCGACACGGTTCCCCTGTGGTCGCACCGGCAGGCTGGCGGCACACGGCGGAGGGCAAAATTAATGAGGTTTCTCACGGATGGATATTTAGTGACTGTAGCACACCGAAAAGCAGCGTTTTTAAATGATAAAACAAACGACTACCGCTGTCGAGGAAATCCTATGTCAGTTTCTTGATTGTCAAATCGATTATTACGAAGCAGAGTGGGCAACGGCACAATTTCCACTCCTCTACAACACTACTTTTATAAAGTTTGTGTGATAAATTGAATACAATCTTAAAAATAATAATAAAATAAAAAAATAAAAAATGTAGCTTACACAATTATTTATTATAAAGCAAATTAATCATTTAATAATGCAGAAATGTACTGTACACTGCCAACAGTTTCATTTATTTCTACTTGCTGGATGACGATGTATTTTAATGCAAAAAAAAAGATATATATATATGTATATGTTTGTATGAATTGTGACCGACTGTACTCACGTTGGCAGCCCTGAGGGTTGTGGGGGCTGAGGCCGAAATAGCCCGTCTTACACTTGTCGCAGCGCGGCCCCTCAACATTGGCTTTGCAGCGGCACTGACCTCCCATCATGCCGAGGGACGGTTCCGTGTGGCTGTCACACATCCCTCCGTTCTGAGAGCCATCTGGGTCGCAGTCGCACGCTACGGGAGAGACGGGTGCCTGGTGAGTTGTGTATTTTTTTGGGTAGGTGTTATGGTGTGTTGCAGTGATTTAATGTGCTGAGAACTACAGGAAAAGAAGCCTCTGCTGGGGAAGTATCAGGAGAGGCCATCGTCATCTTATTTTTTCTGATGTTTGACGTAAAACACGCATCATCTTCTTCTACATGTTTCATCAAACCTTCACCAATGCCAGTGCAGTGAATATAATTCGGCCTGAAAATAAACACTATCGCATTTCGACATATTCCTTACCGCTTTTTCATCAATGGTTGACAAAATTTGGGCAGACGTGGCATCGGGGATAAACGCTATAATCAGTATTAACATGTAATTCCAGCCAAACTGGGTGATGTGCATATATGAACTCATAGTAATTCTTTACAATTTGACTGCATGTCACTTACAGGTGGTGCTACAGCACAAATATAAGTTTAGTTAATACTAGTTTGGTAGAGTAGTTTCACCTGAATGAAAACCACAGTGCACCAACACCTCACTCACCTATGCAGACTCGCGGGTCCCTGATGTCCTTGACGGGGTCTTTGTAGTAGAAGGGTTTGCACATCTCACAGTTGCGTCCCATGGTGTTGTGCTGACAGTCGTCACACACTCCCCCGCTGAGGTTGCCCGTGGCCAAAAACACCGCCATGTCAAAGTGGCACAGGGTCGAGTGGCCGTTACAGGTACACTCTAGGAAAAAGAGACAAATGAGTCTTTCTGGTTTGTTTCCCTCCTTTCACCAAGTGTTTGCTTCTTCCTCTGCACTCACTCTTGCAGGCGTTGGTGCTGAGCCCCTCGGCTGGTCTCCAGGGCAGGTCGTTGTGGAAGTCGTCACACTGCTCACAGTTCAAACCTTTGGTATTGTGGTTGCACACGCACCTGCCGTGAACCTTGAAAGGGAGTAGGGAGGGGGAGTTGAAGCAATCATACGTGGGGTGGGGGAATCAAAATGCTTTGAAATGATGAGAGCAAATTACAGGAGGGAAACGTGCTCATTAAGCGTCTGTATCGCAACTGAAGCCTCGTCACTCACCATTCCTTCGATGTCGTCCCTGATGCCGTCGATGGGGGCGCACTCCGAGGCGTGGCCGTAGCAGAAGCAGTTTCCTCGTACGACGAGCTCGTACATGGCGTAGTAGTACTTTTCTTTGATTTCAGCTCGGGGGTCCAGCAAGTTGTCTCCCAGTGTGTGAAGCTTGGTGAAGTTCACTCTCAAGTTAGTGATCTTCAGCTGGTCTGTTGGAGAGAGGACACGGAGAGAGTATGTTAGGGGCTAATGTGTTTACGCCCCATGGCATTTTTTAGGATTCTGCTCGAAATAACATACCCAAACTAAAAAGGGTGTATCTCTGCAACCACAAGGGCTATTTGAATAATTTTGGTGTTATAATAAAGGAAACCCATGTGAGCTTTTGCTCAGATGTGTAAATATTCGTATATATGTTACTGGTTAAGAGTAAATAAAGATTGAAACACAGCAAAAATAGAAGTTTCAGGTCCGCCTATAAAAAAAACCACTTTCAGGATGATTATCTCTTTGAAATGATGCTTCACTAAGGTCTAAAATCTCCCAAATCATAGCACAATATGTGAACATTCTCTAACCCAAATCATAGCACAATATGTGAACATTCTCTAACCCAAATCATAGCACAATATGTGAACATTCTCTCTGCAATGTTTGACTTTGAAAAAGTGAAGCAGAACAAAGAGGTTTCCAAAATTTGCATTTGGGCACATTTGCGCATATTTGCTCGCATATGTGACATTTTAATTTTTTCATGTACCAAACCTTATATTTCACTTGTATATTACTTATGGTATTCAATACACTTATATCAGTGTGGATTTACTGGAAGAAATGCTTTTTTTCTTCTAATAAACAAAGGTAGGAGGCATATGCTGACTCAGCGATTCATGTTGCTGTGTTCTTTGGTTCATATCTCGGGTTGCTAGTTCCAGAAACATGCCGAGTGGCCTGACTCATGACGAAATTATAACTGTGATATTTTAATAATTATTTTAGTTGGTGTTTGAGTTGTGTTGAAATGGCTGACTAATTATTGTAGCCCAGGTTATCATTAATAATCTTTAATTTGATGTGTAACATCAATATATTTGTTCATGGTTATTGTAATGTTTAACACAGTTTAACTATCTCGTCTAAAAACGAACCTATATAGGGCCTATGGGGCTTATTAAAAACAGTGTGCGAAAATCCCCCTGCGCCTATTATCAGACAAAAAACAACATATTATCTATTTTGGAAAATCTTGCTCATATCGTGCTGGATGTTCATAGTTCTGATCAAAATATCTTTTAAAAGTGAGTATTGGAATTAATGTGGGGGTTCCTGCGACGACTCAAACAAAGAGACAAAATTGGTTCCAGGGTGTTTAAAGGGCACTGAAAGCAGTACAGATGAGGCTGATGTCATTCGTTTTGGTATGGGAAAAAGTCATATTTTGACCTTCTGGTGGTGCGAGTTGAAAAGTTCAAATGTTAGGAGTCCCCCTCGAGGTATCGTGGACATCTGTACCAAATTGCGTGGCAGTCCATTAAACAGCTGTTGAGATGTTACAGTCTGGGTTGACACCCCTAGAGCCACACTGCTAGCATGGATAGCAAAAAATGCTAACCAAAACCTGTAAACGTCACAATTTTCTATGTGACGAGACCGGAAACATGTTAAGGGAATGTATCATTTCTTTTTATAATTAAAAATATTCCAAAATGACAGAGGAATGCGGTGTTGAAATGGTTTGAGACACATCCTGCTTCTTTATCCTCTCAACTTATCTGGAGAGAGTTCCTAATAGGGAGAAAGAGAACTCCTTTCTAGAGAGGTCTTTTCACCCTGTCAATCAGCCGTGGTCAGAACATCCCCCGCTGTCAGAGTCGGGCTGTTAGCCAGATACACACACGCACAAACTGAAACATGTGCAGATGTACCGAAACACACAAGCAAACCGACACACTTTATTTCCATGTTTCCACAAGGACACGCACACATTTCTGTTTTTTGTCATACACAATTGCCGGCACTGTTTTGTTTTGGTAATTGTGAATGCAAATAAACTGTTTCTCGTATAGTAGACTTAAAAATAACTCTACTCACAACACATTAGATGAGCAAATGGGGGAGAAAATGATGTGGAAATTTGAGTTTAAACTCGCATCACTATCATTATACACATGGTGAATATAATTATGAGGACTTTGAAGATTTATAATTTGACACCAGAGCAGCTGCAGCCGGCGTTGCGTCCTCTTTATAAGCTCACGAAGAAAAAACGCTTTCTGAATTTCCTGTCATGGGACTTGAAGTGGCCGCGCTTGAATAATGGATGAAATGTTTCACTGGGAGGCGTTATTTTTGTCCACACTCTGACCCTGCCCTGCTGACTTGATCTGGGGTAATAGAATCCCTCTCTGACAGAGAAGGGCTAATCCCTCCAGCTCCGCTGCACTCACACACTGTCTGCTTCTCTTCTACCCAGATGGGCACATTAGCTAATAGCAGTTCCTGTTTGCAGTGCAGCCATTGGATGGACAGACAACTATCACCGGATTACTTGCTGGTTTAAAGGCCAAGTTCAGGAAATGTAAGTTAAAGAATAGTTTTAGTCAGACAGAAGATGAGCCTCAACTGAGCCTCCTTATCATGCTTTCTCTGAGGCTCTATATTATGCCCTAAAAGCTCAACTAGACAAATGCTTTAGACGGTTGAGGTTAAAGTCAGCACTGTGATTTGAGTTAAAGTCTGCCAATCAAAAAGGACATTTTTTTTCAGAGAAGTGATGCAGAAAAAAGCCAACAGGAGTAGATTATTTGTCTTGAAAACAGCAGATGGTAGATATGGATTGCTCAGCTGTGAGCAGGTCCGGGGTCTTCACGTGGGCCGGGTTGCAGGGAGAAATGTAACAACGACAAGAACAAGACAACCTCTGCTGCTGCATTGGAAAAGAGAGCTCGGGTTTCTGGAAAGAGCTCTCATGTCCTGCCAGTCTAAACACGGGGGCGAGGACGGCGATGCTGTGCGGGAGAGAAACAGCTGCTTTTCCCATCTCTCCACGTCTTCCAACACAGCAGGGCCGTGTTTCACACTCCAGAGAGAGGGGCTGTTATGGTCCGCCATGTGCCACAGCTGGATCAGCGGAGCCAGTTGGGTCGTCGGGAGTCTGATCCGTGAGGACAAATGTGATGACAGCCAGCAAAGGAAACGGATGGCCCTTTCTGTGGAATCCTCTCTTACATTCAGGATAGCAGACTTGTGACTCTGTATGAGGCTATATATCCTCTTTAGGCTAATGTACGTCAGATCGATTATTTTCCTGAAAACTGCTGTGTTTGTATCTGACTCTGAATACTTTGTCAGTTCAATCAGTTTTTGCATACATTTTAGATTTTGTAGCAAAAGTATAATTATGGGCATCTAACCCTCGATCCTCTGGGTGGATGTTTCTCATGGCAGCGGTTGACTGGCACCCGAGGGCCGGCATTGCTAGGGGACACGCTGTCAGCTTCTGTACTTCAGCTGGTTGTCGAGCTTTTATAACACCTTACATAACACCTTACATAAAAGAGCCAACATCAACACACTGACATGCACACTCTAACGCGTGTGGGTGATTGGTGTTATACACAGTCAGAATGCTGTGGAAAATATGAGCGGGACTTACTCTGGATGCTCAGGCTGTATGGGTCCTCAATGTCGATGGCTGGCTCCAACACTCTGTAGATGACCTAGACCAGGACACATCACATATTTGAACCATCTGAGGCTTGAAACAACTAAATCAGATACGCAGCGAGATATGCAGCATGAGTCTGAATCAGACTTTGTGGTCTGCAGGCTGGATCAGTATGGCGCCCTTCCAATGATTTTTTCATTCTTGAGAAAATATTCATGACAAAAGTCATGCGAGAATCAATGGCACAAAAAGAAAAATGCAGTTTTTCTCAAAAACTTAAGGTAATTTATTTGTGGCCACAACCATCAGAACGTTTAACTCCAAAAGAATAAAATCTGTATTTCATCCACTAAAATAGAAAAGCTTTAATGTTTATCTGGAACCACCTATTCAACTCTTCCTCTTCCGTCAATCAACGACTCACCTCTCCCTCCGTTGACGGCTCAATGTCGGAGTAGCGCGACTCACAGGTGACGTCATTGATGTTACGCAAAGGACCCTGGGAGACTCCGGGAAAGGTAGTAGCGCAGTCGTGGGAAAAATAGCGGTAGACCTGCCAGGTGCGACCAAAATCTGCAGAGCGTTCGATCAGCATGGCCGCCGGACGGAAGGTCTGCGGGAGAAGAAATGCTGCAATGTGTTCGCTTGCAAAGTTCATTTGGGCAGAAGGACAAAGCAAGCGGCGCTGTGAGTCACTGGTTTCAGCTGCTTGGGGGACACAGTGTTTATCTTACCTTGAAGGTCATAATCAGGTGAGTGAAATGAAACTCTGCTTCCAGATCCAGCTGGACGAAGACATCCGACTTTCCTGGGAGAAAAAGTGACAGAGAGAAAGATGTTTACATGAAGTCAACCTTTTCCTTCACGGCTGACAACTGTCACTTAGATTGTACTTATAATTTAAAAACCGCTCGCACTCTCTGACAGATGGATAACAGAGGATAATGGCTCGGGACAGTAAGTAAAGTAGCGGCCGGCATCTCGACAGGAAAAGGCCTTCAGTCTTGGCAGGAGCAATGTAGAGAGCGTGTCGGAAAAGCCCACGCACTTCCTGAGGACCACTTTCACTCTCCTGTGTTACATGGACAGCACGAAGCCAGGAGGACTTTCGCATTCTGATACAAATACATACAAATGGGAGACCACAATCATTTTGTGTTTCACAACTCAACACGGAAGATTACTTTTAAACATCACTTTTAAAGCAAGGCTAGAAATTCTCTTTACCTCCTGACCATAAATCTAATGCTCTGAAAACATTATTATAATAATCTGGTATCTGTGGCTGTCGCAAGACTGTAATGAGGGCGTCCGAAAATGTATTCAGGCCCAAATTAAATGATCGGACAGGCTGCTGGCTCGACAGCTGTTAGCATTAACAATAGCCAAGGTCGTTGTTTATGTTCATTATGATATTTTTGGGAGAGTGGTATTGGAGGGAGGCCTGAAGGGTTGTCCAGTGTTGCCGACTTGATTTAGCAACTTTTGTAGAAACGATTTGGCAGCACTGGGTTTATTGCGTGGATAGCGTACTCTTGCGGGTTTCTCTGATATTGCCTACCTGAGCTTTGAACTGGTGAGTTCAAGACAAAACACGGCTCTTTAACACACACATGCAAAAAAATGATATAATAAATAGTAAATAAAAATAATGAATCCTCTGTTTCCCCGGGAACTATTTTTTCCTCTAAGCGAACGACAGCTGCCAACCGTGTTACCGCGCAGAAGGAACGAGAAGGACGAGAGGCTCGTAGCTGACCGTTAGCTCACCGAGCCCCACTGTACCGCGCATGAATAGATGTGCGCTTCATTCTGCGCGGTCGAGTCTATCTAATGCATTTCTTTGGGGCACTTTGGGAGCCTCAAGCCGAGTAACATGTGGTTCCAATATATTGTAGAGAGACATCTCTACGGCCGTTATCTTCAACATTCTGCAACTCACACTACAATCTAGATAGATAAATAGCACGACAAGTAAGAGGAAAAATACATATTTTATATTTTGGGGTCCCGTTACAGGATAGGCATTAAGCCCAAGAGCCTGAGTAAACAGACTTGTTGTTTAGCTAATCAATGGGTCAATCTCTCAAACTAGAACAACAAATGCACACATACATACACAAACACCTCCATGGTCAACCACAAATCAAAAGCTGACAACGCACAGGAAGTAAGAAGATGGAAAAGAGGGAGGAGGGGGGGAGTGACGCAGCTAGAGCAGAGGGGAAGAGACAGAGAGAGAGAGAGAGAGAGAGAGAGAGAGAGAGAGAGAGAGAGAGAGGACATTTCAAAATTCTAAAGCCTTGCTGATAGAGAAGTGTGTTGTCCAAGTCAATTTGCAATGGAAAAGACATTTGCCGTATAATTGCTGAATTAATGCATGCGATCCCATTACGTTGTAAATCCAATAATAAGCACACACAACCAAACCTCTGTTATCCATATCAGATGGCCACAGTGTGCCACCACCACCACCGTGGAACGCCACAAAGATGCCATGGAAAAGCAGTAGCAACCAGGAGTAAAAATAGCCAGTACACTTCCTGTCCCCCTTCTTCTTCTTCTGTTTCTCTCTGCTCTATTCTGGGTCTGGCGCTGCTGTTCAGTGCTGTCATCAGCAGCACTCCATTACAGCGACGCGGCACACACACAGCTGACATCAGCCGTCTCTCCGCGCAGAGCTTCACAGTCGCTCATTGTCACTGAGTGGAAAGACACCGGTTTCCTCACCCTGTCCTTGCTGCTGTCTCTCACTCCGTCTGGAATACTTACCCCCCCCCCCTCAACTTTCGCTTGCACGTTGCCATCGGAGCTTGTACTTTTCTGATCTCGCTGTCATGCCCCTTCTCTCTGTGTGTGGATATTTGTGTGTGTGTGTGTGTGTGTGTGTGTGTGTGTAATGGTGTCAATAAACCTTTAGGATCTTATTACTTTTCCAATTCTTCTTCTCTTTTCAATTGAATTGTTTATGTTTAAAAATATCCAATATCTCATTTTTTTTATATCCCTTCATTGTTTCCCCTCTAACTCCCACCATTCTTATCCCAAATATTTATAACTTTAAATATATACCAGCACGATTAATGACATGCCATATTTAGTCTTTCACATAAAAGACTTTGGCAGGGTGCAGGGCCGATTGAAGACAACCAGCACGAGCAGTTTCTGAAGCAGTTCTTATGTGTTCGGGCTTTTAAGGAGCAACTCAAATCAATTATTTCAGCTTTAAGTAAAGGTTTGGTGCTACTTTGTAGTCATAACATATATGTACTGTTAACCCTACTCGTTGTGTGGATGTACTGTGTGTAATGGCAACAGAGTTGGATCCAGTCTGAAGCCTGTGAGGTTGATGCACAGCAGACCTGCCGAGCATCTACATCTCTGATTCCACTCGCAGGATTAATAAAGTATCTATCTATTCTATTCTATCTATTCTATTCTATTCTTTCTTTCTTTCTTTCTTTCTTTCTTTCTATCTATCTATCTATCTATCTATCTATCTATCTATCTATCTATCTATCTATCTATCTATCTATCTATCTCTGTCTATCATCTCTCTATCTATCTATCTATCTATCTATCTATCTATCTATCTATCTATCTATCTATCTCTGTCTATCATCTATCTATCTATCTATCTATCTATCTATCTATCTATCTATCTATCTCTGTCTATCATCTATCTATCTATCTATCTATCTATCTATCTATCTATCTATCTATCTATCTCTGTCTATCATCTATCTATCTATCTATCTATCTATCTATCTATCTATCTATCTATCTATCTATCTATCTATCTATCTATCTCTGTCTATCATCTATCTATCTATCTATCTATCTATCTATATATCTATCTATCTATCTATCTATCAAGCTACACAGATCTAGTGGAGAATGACGGCATTCAGACAGATGCTTGTTGAGTTATACATAAACATGCGACACTTTCACTGCAATGCACTCCATCAGCAAAAAACTTTATGAACATCATATTTAAATTTAGTTTGTAAATGATTGTGCACATGGCCCTGTTCTGTTGACACAACAAATATAGGCTGCTACCTTCTAATAAGGCCCCCGATATAAGGAGTTTAAATGTTCTAACTAATGGCTTAACAGAAAACAGATAATTTACCAATGCTTCACAGATTATTATAACTTCTGGCCTGCCAGGTTGTGAAAATGTATATAGTTTTTTTTTGCTCTTCACTTATACAATTGTATTTTTTTATTTTGGCTGGTCAATAACCTATACAGTATTAGTTAATGGATTATCAGCTATTAATAAAGCTTCTATTCACGGTTTATAAACACTTTTAAAGGGTCCCTTCTAAGAAAGAGTCAAGTGGACAAGTTAGGAGTCAATAACAACAATAACTACTTATTTGAGTTCCTCACCGTTCTCCGACTGCCACCAGGACTTCTTGCGGTGGGGTTTGAAGGCGGTGATAACGTTCTCTATCCGGTGATTGATGGTGTTGTACACTGGGTCATATGGCCGCCTGGAGTCACAGTCGAAACACTTCTTCTCATCCTGCGGCAGGACGATAAAAGGTCAGTGTTACGTGGTCAAAAGTGAAGGACTTTGGGGATCAATGAGCCGGACAGAAAGCAGAGAACAGAGACGGGCAAACACAGAATTTTTCTTTAACCTTCTGTCACACGCGTACTGACCTGCAGATGACTGACAATGCAGTAGGGCTCTTTTCTCCTCATCCCGCATGTGGACGAGGCCTTCAGGTTCTTCTCTCGTCCCACCAGCAAGTCCCCCGTTGCTGGGTAACAGCTGCCCTGGGCGCAGCCGTGGCTGTGGTCGGGCTCCTGGCCAGCAGCAGCAGCCAGGACTAGAGGGAGGGAAACAGGAAGTAGAGTTATTAATTAACAGGAAACAGCAGTGCAGAGTGGCATTGTCTGCTGTGAGAGCACCTCTTCACAAGCTTGTGTTGGCAAATGAACGTCTGGAAATCAGTGGCCTTCTTTCTGTCTTGAAAAAAAGAGACATCAACTGTTTTTATCACTTCATAATCATGTCCTCATGACATGTCCATCATGTCCTGTCCTCCAATCATGTGGAGGACAGACTCCAGGATGGGGAGTGAACCAAAGCAAGCTAAACTTTCAGCAGTGGTGGACCATCAGGGCCTGCTAAGTCTTCACTGCTGGCCTAAACAGAATCACAATGTTATAGCTATTTTCTAATTTAATTGTTTTTCACAAATACACTACATGTATTATAATTATTTTTCCCTATTAGTTTATTTTCTCCTGTCTTCCTCTGTTGCTCTGCCTTCAGCCTGCAGCGCTCCAGCTGGTTTGAAGGAGAAGCTTTCGTCCAATCAGATTTTCTTCTCCTGTGTCTCTATGTAAGCAAAGCAGTTTAAGCCTTTGCAGATTAAAGTACACGGGGAGTGGACCTTGTGGTTGATTGTCATGAACTTCAACAAATCAGATCTTTAGTTTGACAAGCTGGGTGTATTCTTTGACGTGCAGCGCTTGGGGGGGGGTGAGTGTGTCCTTCTGTGATACAGCACTGGAGCCTTGGTGTGACTGAATAGCTGTGCTATGTGTGGGAGTTAAAATAAACCATATAAACTCTCACGACAACACATTCCACAGGACATCTCTACGCGAACTTCTTTTCCATGCCTCTGGGAAGCTGCGGTCTGTGAGCAGACGGGTATGAGGAGAGCGGAGGCCCTGAGGCCCGCCCGTCAATCTACGGTCTGTCCACAACAGGTGTTTCCAATCCTCCCTTTAATACATACGCAGACTGCACGGCAACATGTACCTTCTCTACAAAGGAATGTGAGGGGTTTATATTCACATGACCCAGAAGATGACAAGATGAACACTGGTGAGACCAAAAGGTTATTCTCCAGCCTCGGCCGGACAATAAAGCTGTATTCTATTCTAGTAACACAGCTGTAGACATTCACACCTGAACTACACTGCACAAAACACACAGCTTCACTTGAGCATCTGGGGGCTTCCAGGGCACTTTCTGCAGCAGCTATAGGGACCATTTAAAAGCATAGTATTTTTCTTGTCGAGACATTATTTTTATTTATAGTTTTATTGCATGTTCCTTGTGTGATCGTGTATAAAAGGTCTCCTTACTCACTCAGGGTTGAGGCAGAAATATAATTCCACATGACAAGACAGTTCAGGACCGGCAGCAGTTCACCGTAAGTCTCATTTAATCATATTGTTGTCCATTACTGCATGGCCTCTGAATGATGGTTGGAGAGCCCAATTTACAGCTAACCTTTAGCATCTTTACATTTAGATTAGGACTGCTACTTCATTCACTAGTATGTTCATATGTCCAAAATAAGTGGTACATTTTTCTCATATGTTATTGGATCAGAAGCATTTTAAATTGACAGCTGCGTGCCGGATATTTGCAATCAGCAAACGCCTGTTTCTCTAGAGAAGGTAATATGTTTTCTGAGAGTGTTATCACGGGGGAAAGCAGTGAAGTGGTTGTAAGAGAGAAGCACGGCCCCTAAAGCAAAAAAGCAAAAGAATTTCAGGGCCGCTGCCAACACTTGCCAAATTGGTGGAACGTGGTTGTTTGAAGAAGAGGTTTCCCCAGCAATATATAAAGAGAATTAGAGGTGGAATGATGACCGGTTGAACTTCCTCACACTAGCTTGAAGCATCTTATAATACACTACAATTAGTTGTTCAGTGGTTTTTGTGTTTTGTTTATTTTTCCTGCTCCTGAACGAAGAAGAAATATTTCTCTTCCGTTGACTTGATGGAATAATATAGAATACTACATTTCTAAAACAATCGATATTTGTAGCCCTAGAGACAGGTTATGTAGCTGTCAGTGCATTATCACAGCCTGACACCGCTGTGAGGACAGCTGTAGATAGGGAGCCTGCTGGGAACAGTGCAGAGGAGGATTTCACATGGACACACACACACACACACACACTCTTGCTCTTGAGGAAACCTGTGTTTGCCTGGCACCTAGACAAGTCTCACGTTGGTGCCAGCCAAGTGAGCAACAAGCATACCGTGGGTCACACACACGCGGCAACACTACGCCCTGACGTGCACCTGTGCGTCCACGCGGAGGCCCACTCGTTCATCGCCGACACTCGGACACGACGATACAAAGACGTTGATGGTCGTTAGCCACACAAAAGACACCCGTTAGAGGATTTGTTTGGGTATCAGGTAACAATCTGAACTGCTTTCCATTTGTCATTATCGGCGAGGACAGTGATAAACACATTTTAAAAAAAGACCTGAGGTCAACCCCTTATCCTTTATCTGACTCTGAGAGCAAGGAAGAGAGAGTGAAAAAACAAATGAAGCAGGTCTGATGGGTGAGAGAGAGACAGTACAGAGTCTTTGAACAGACAGTGGAAGACCCATCTAGACCACAACTTGATATCCATTCTGGAAACTTTTGGCACGGGCTCAAAGGTCTGCCTGTGTGTGTGTGTGTTTTAGAGAGAAAGACCAGGGAGGGTGGAGGAGCGAAGCAGACGTCTGATGTGTCGTATAATCACAGGTTCCTTGTCGTCTTTTATCTCTGTGTTTCTGTCTGTGATTGCTTGTCTGTGAAAATGTTCGCGGGATCAACACAAGTTTGGCCTGGCATCATGAAAACAAGATATACAAACAATGATTTACGTATTACTTATTATTACTGTGTTCTACAATCCAGTGCGACTTCACTAGTCCAAACATCAAGCGATGATGACACGGCAGCACTTGTTGTTATCACCTGGAGGCTGCTACAAACAGGCTGGCAGGGTGACGTCATGCTGACAGTGATCAGACCACTGCAGCCTTGATGTAAACCAGGGACGAAGGCTATGTGGAGGGAGAGATAAATGGATGACAGCTATCCTTTGGGTTT
The DNA here is from genome assembly GCF_910589615.1 of Taurulus bubalis. Taxonomy (NCBI): domain Eukaryota; kingdom Metazoa; phylum Chordata; class Actinopteri; order Perciformes; family Cottidae; genus Taurulus; species Taurulus bubalis. Next base: position 24,027,088 of record NC_136599.1, on the reverse strand, counting down.
GGGAGACAATACGCAAGGCAATTTACAGTGTGGCGAGCGAAAATATACTTTTAGGGTCTGTAGCTGTGTGAGTGCAACACTCATGAACCACCGCAGATGGAGGCAGAAAGAGCCAGCAGGCACTTTGAGTGTTACAAAGTGCATTAAGATTCTGACACGAGCACTGCAGACATATTGTATGAAACATTGAAAACATGGCTTCAAACAGCGAGCTGCTCTCTCTCTGTCAGTCTGTGTGTGCGTGTGTGTGTGTGTGTGTGTCTTTCGGCATATCTCCAGAATTGTTCATCCGATCTACTTCACTTTTGCCGGTGACCCAAAGACGTGCAGTCTTAATTTTGCTTGTTTATTGTCAGCAGTTTGCTTTTGCTGCTGGATGCTAGTAAAAACAAAACAAATAATGACCTCTTTCTCACTTCAGGGTAGGTGTTGCAAACAGCCATGTCCTGAACAGGCACAACCTGCAACCTGCAACCTTTTTACAAGGTGAGGCTGAATATGGGGGCACTGTTTGGCTTTGAGACAGATGTTGAAAAGTGAACATTGTAGCTTTGAGGACAGCGATGATGCTGTTGTTGATTAGGCGTCAGTTTCTTTCCTTCTTCGTTCCTCTGTAGCCATAAATGGAGAAGAAGGCAGGAATGCAGACCGACAGCTGAGAGAAGACGAGGGGTCTGTGCTGCTGCTGCTGGTGTGTGTGTGTGTGTGTGTGTGTGTGTGTGTGTGTGTGTGGGGGGGGGGGGGGGGGGGTCTCAGCTCACAAAGCACTGCTGTTCAACCAGCCATTAGCCTTTAACAGCAGGCTATACCCTGCACCGTATTGTGCTCTACTCAGCTTGTTTAGCCAATTGTAGCGACTCACCACATGGGGGTTCATCACTGAGCTGCTTTCTGTCCCACATATGTGACAATCTTCATATAACGCCACAAAGGCAGCTTTTTCTGCAGATGGAAAATGTCACAGCAGTTTAGGACATCGAGCAGGTGACAAACGGTCCACTTGGCTAACATGGTATTAGCATGTTCATGCCAGACGACAGTGAAGCCAACAGGTCTTTCCCATGAGGCAATGCTTTAACTGTAAGAGGCCTCCAAGCTTCAGTGCCACAAATGAATTCCACTCCCGCCCTGTCGTCTGCCCCAGGTGAGCTCTGCTTTCATCCCTGCCTTTGATTTCCTCTCTGCCCTCGACCAGTCAGGAAACAGAAAGTACGAGTGGCCAAGAGTGACCTACACCAAGCTTTATCAAAAGTACCTCTGTTGCCAGCATGTGACGAGCTTTCCGTGCTTTTCATTTCCTGATATAAAAAAAAGGCTACTGCATGTGATGTAGCGAAATGAAAACGGTGTTTGTTGGGATCATACTGTGTAGATGGCAACTAGATAATTTTTTCCAAAAAGTAACCCTTTTCCATTTGATGTGTACAGTTGTTATAAAGTCATTATCTTCTAACAGGTTATCAATTTAAGGATATATTTTGATAAATGAGTGGAGAAACACAATGAATCCATATCTATACCAGGCGGCAACCTACGGTTCTGCCGAGTGAAGCCAATGTGGATGTTTCTTAAAACGGGCATTCTCCCTACTGACCAGCAGGGGGCGACTCCTCCGGTTGCAAAAAGAAGTCTGATTGTATAGAAGTCTATGAGAAAATTACTCTACTTCTCTCTTGATTTATTCCCTCAGTAAACATTGTAAGCATGAGTTTATGTCTCAATCTCTAGTTTCAAGTCTTCTTCAATACAGCCTGATGTTCTTTTAGTAAATTATGGTCATTTTATGGTCAAACAGACCATAAAGCAGGGTATGATTTGGCTACCTTGTGATTGACAGGTCGCTACCCTTCCAGAGCCGTATTCAGCGTCTCTACGTCACTCCTCTGCATGCCAAATATGGTCACTTCTGTTCACTGGTTGCAAAAAAAACAAGATGGCGACGGCCGAAACGCCGAATTCGAGGCTTTAAAAATAGCAGTCCACAAACCAATGGCCGGCGTCACAAGTCACTGAATGGTTTAATTGTTATTGTGTGAATCATACAGTATGCTTTTGCATTCCGAATCACAGAATCTCAATAGCTGAATTGCTAAACCCAGCCCTCCAAAGAGTAAGTGGCATCAACATGACACATTCCACTGGGACCGGCTGGCGAGAAACAGTTTGCTGTCACATCTACCGGCGTAAACAATGAAGGAAACCAAGAAAAACAGACAAACAAACGGACAAGAAAGCAAACATGGACACTGTGGACATTTGCTCAGACAGGAGGAGGGTTAAAAGTGAAACAAAACATGCTACCAAGAATATGAAAATGACAGCAGGGTCAGATCCAATATCAGCTTGCCTATTACAGCAAGCAGACAAGAATAGCATTTTTTAAGACAGGCAATGCACTGCATACCTGACCTGAGTGAGTGTGGGACTAGAAGGCACTGCAGATATGTTTAACAGTCACCATCAGGCAGCTACTTTAAAACCTGGGCAGAGGAAAAAGTCAACAGCCTTTTGTTTTCAACTCCCCTTCGCTAATTAGTTTACATTCTCCCCTCTGCGTCTCCGTCCTCTCTTTGCTCTGCACTTAGCTGATAGATGGTCAACTCCCACGGCCAAACATCCAGCTGTTCTCCTCCCTCCTCGCCTCTTTATTATTCTTCGCTCCCGCCTCCCGTCTCTCTCTCCTCTTATAATGTCTACCGCTGACTCCCCTCTGTGCCCCACTGTTCACCTTCCCTTACTTCCCCACAGCTGGAGAGGAATCACATAAAGTACCAAGAAGTGCCAAGGCCGGTTCCAAATAACAGTCTTACTTTGGGAGATGACAAAAGAAATCTGAGCATTTGATATTTCACAGAGAGTGGTTATAATCCTGCGGCACTAGTGGCTACAAGCTCAAAATGTATACATGAAATATGGGCGACTGTGGCTCAGTGATGGAGAAAGGTCGTCCTTCAATCAGAGGATCGTTGGTTCGATCCTCGGCTTCGCTAGTCCATGTTGATGTGTCCTTAGGGGAGACACTCCACCCCAAATTGCTCCCGCATGCTGTGAATGTGTGTAAATGTTAGTTAGTCCTGATGGGCAGGTGGCACATCGCATGGTAGCCCTTGCCATCGGTGTATGAATGGGTGAATGATGACATAGAGTGTAAATGCGATTTAGTGGTCGGAGGACTAGAAAAGCTTTACATGTAAAGTTACAAGGAAAAAGGCCAAAACAGACAACCTTCTTTCATCAAAGTCACACCATTTCTCTTCTGTTACACTCTGTTCACAGGGGTATGACCACCTAATAAAAACCACTACACCTGTGTCAAAACACAGCAACAAGAAATCCTCCCAAAACAAAACTGAATATATATCCACTGGCTGCCTGTAACCTATAAATCTGATTTAAAGGTGGAGCTCATCAAAAAGATAATTTTGTTCAACCTCCATTTGCTCACATTAACATTGTGTTTCAATTTGCATTTGAATGGGATGTATATTTAAAATAGTTTAAAAGAGTTTATCTATAACAACCGGTCATTGTTGATCAATTTAGACTGCATTCATTACACACACATACACACACACACATATATATATATATATATATATATATATATATATATATATGTTATCTTGGTCTGACATGGTCTTTAAATCTTCTCCAGCTGTTTCTGTCACTGACTGCCTGGCTGTGTAACAGACAGAGGGTTTCAGTGAGCGTGGCCAGACGCTGACCATTACACAGACTGGTAGATTAACAAGCCATGGCACTGAGAGACAGCTGGTCCCACTGGAGGAAACATTCACATTCCTGTCCCGTCCCAGAGACGTCTGAATCACTCCATGTTGGAGAGGAAACACGGACCATCACCAGCAACAGGTGGACAGTGGAGAGCAGGGCGGGACGGAAAATTCGACAAACACGCCAAGCGCGTTCCTTGCCCATCCGGCCCACCGTCGTTCCCACATGTCTGCAGTTACACATGATTTACTGTCATCCGAACAGAGATCAATGTGAAGCAGCGTATTCCGCGTATTCCGTCCGACTTCTATGCTCACCCTGGGAAAATGATGGGGATTATGATCATACAGTTGCAAGTTTGTCACCTCAGAAACATATTTGTCCAATAATGCAGCCACAGCACACAAAGCGCAGCGGGACTAAAATGATGACACTGAACGTATCTGTACGTTTCTCATGCTGTGTTCACACCGGACGCGACACGATTTGTCGTCGCGCTTACCGCTTCAGTTTGGTCACGCGAGTGAAACAATGGTGTTCACAACAAACGCCGTCGATTCTCTCCGTGAAAAATAGTTATCTTTTCCGGTATCGACTACGGAATAAATAACCACTAGTTCTGCTTTTTACTTGTTGTGGAAGTCCCAAACATGTCGGAACATCAAACGCCCTCGTGTTTGGGGTCATAACATCATCCGTAGCCGCACACAGCTCGGTGAATTTCACCGACTCCTCCAGGAACTGCGCCTGGCTTATCTCCGAAACGGATACCACCCACCATGGAAATAACCACTAGTTCTGCTTTATACTTGTTGTATAACTCCACACACGTTGGAACATCAAACTCCATGGTGTCTGGGTTTATAATATTATCCGTAGTCCCACAACAGCGTCTGAATGACGGCCGCTACCAGCGCTACTTCAGGCAGACCAGCAGCAGTTTGATTCAGCGACGGCAGGATTTAGGTGGTGATGGGCGAAGCTTCTCAGCGCTGATTCTCAACGCTGATTGGCTGACGCAACTATGACTCACGCGATTTTGTCGGCGGAGTTGGGATATTTCAACTGGCGCGCCTTCGCTCAGTTCGCCCCACGTCAAACGGTCTGTTTGCGGCTCCTAAAACGCGTCAGTCGCGTCGCCCGGCGGAAATGTTGCGCCGTCGCGTCTGTACATTGACTTTGCATGTAATCTGGTCGCGCGACAAAATTCTGTCGCGTCCGGTGTGAACACGGCTTCAGCTACTGGCAACACAGTGCCTGCCATGCTGCCTGAAGGCCCAACATGACCAGCAGATGTTGGGTGCAGCCCATCGGTCAACCAGCTTGTCTATGGAGCTACTCGTCCGAAGCGAGTCGGTTGCTGCGGGTTCGGGTTAGTGATTGCGGTGATGTGTGTGTTTTTCGCCCTGGTGCTCGCCGGCTGTTTGCGGAGATGAGGAGCTCACTGTAGGTGCTAATCAGAGCCTCTGATGAAGAAAGTCTGGCTCCACTTAGAGGGAAGGCCAGAGAAAACCACCGCACACGAGTCATTAGTTGAGGCAAGCAGTTAAGTTCAAAATTACAAATGGAGTGTGTTGCATGTGTGTGTGTGTGTGTGTGTGTGTGTGTGTGTGTGTGTGTGTGTGTGTGTGTGTGCGTGTGTGTGTGTGTGTGTGTGTGTGTGTGTGTGTGTGTGTGTGTGTGTTGTTGACCTACTGGAGCCGTATGCTAATCTGGCTAATGACTGGCTGTGTTTGCTCTCACCGTCTGTGTATCTGAGTGCATATTTTGTTCTTAAACATATGAGCATAGTGACATAATCATTTCCTGTGTCAGAGACAGGAGGGTAACCTCGCTGTGGCCAAAAGGCAAAGGCTGCATACCCCAAATGTAATTTATAATACACAGGGGAATACTGCGTGTGTGTTTGAGTGTGAAGTCATTTCTCAGCCTAAGATTTGAACTGATGACAACCGCATGTGAGGAGCCTGGGGGGAAAAGAGAATGGGAGAAAACTAATCTGCAAAATACTGCTGAACAATGTCTCTTGTTTCTCTCATTGTTCAGTATCTGCAGCGGCTTAAGTAAGACGGATGTTTAGGCTGCTTCACTTCAAATCATGATGTGTAAATTTTCATTTCCCAATGGTCCGTGGCACTCCGTCAGGGGGTCCGGGGAATAATTTGCAAAATATACAAAGAAATGTGCTGTATAGTTACAACGTACAAATCTAGTAAATGTTTCAGTCAGTACACACTGTCAAGCGATGCTCAGCCCAAATGAGCTAAATTGACAAAATATGTGTTATATATCAATTTGGGTTTTATTGAGAGCAAAATGCGTCACGCCTCGTGTATTCGGGTGCTGCCAGAACCAAAATATCAGGGCACAACTCAGTTATACTAACGTGATTCATATTGAAATGGATTTCTGTTTTTTCACTGTGAAACTGCTCTGAAGTATTTAGGTTTAAAAGCATTAGAGTTAGTGAATCAGTTGATAGGGGTCACTTGGCGCACTAAAGGCAGGCGATTTGAAATGCCGACACGACAATACAGTGCTCAATACAGAGTTCAGAGTATTTATATGGCCTCCATATGGTTCTCAACATGGTGACGACTGAGCCAACGGCTAGCACCTAAAGGTGCTAACAGCGGAAAAACAGTGCAAACTACGGCAAAATTAATCTAGGTGTATTATGATAATACTTCCTGGGGGTATTCTTTGTACGTGGTTCAACAAAGTCGATCCAGCTTAAATTATCGAGATGATTGACATCAGGCTTTCCCGGTTCCTCAAAGGTTGACCCGCCCACAAACGGTCTCGTTAATTCTAACCAGACGTCAGTCATCGGGATAATTGCCCGTGCACGCTCCTCTTCAAAAGGGGGAGGAGTCGAACACAGATTTGATGATCTTCAAATGGCAAATAAGATCAGAGAAAGAGCGTCTCTTTTCGCCATGGAGGAGCAGGAGATGATCATGAATACATATGATGAATTTAAGTCCATAATCATGGCAAAGTCTAATGGTTCACATCCAAAGTGTAGTGAATATTCTCAACACTTCCTGTTGTGAATGCAGCATAACACCACCTCCGCTGGTCGGGCTAGAGTCACATAAGCATTGCAAAATACCAGACAAGCTAAATGCGTAAGTGTTCCCAACACTTACGCATCACCCAAATCAATCAAATTATATTTATTTAAATGTGCCTGCTGGCAGTAGTATACAAATTAATATATACTTGTGAGGATATATGTCCTGTATGCGCGTATGTATCATGTACTATATATGTGTATATACATGCATGTGTAGATTACCATATAACTAGGAGTTTGAATCTGTGTATGGGCAGATCAGTACCTCAATCATTTTCTACAATAATGGTATTTATGGTGTACTAACATCACTGTCATATAATTATGAGTGCTTTAACATATCCATAAGTTTCTTAAGCGCTAAATAAACTTTACGAACAGCACGGCATGCAGCGGCTTTCCCGATGTTGACCACATCGCAGACACAACAAACATGTACCACTCCCAAAAAAGCTCAAGGCTGTGATCTAGTCTGTGAGACACTCTGTGATCCAGTCTGCATTGAGACGGTCGATGCTCTGGTGCGCCGTGTGGTGTTCAATGTACGACTCGATGAGGTCTCGGCAGAATCGATAGCGCCGCGTACAGGAAGTCATCCTGATGTGAGAACGGATCTTGGCGATCTGGAAGAATACTCTCCCAATAAAACTAATATAACTAATATCGCTCCTTCATCAATGAGGAAGGGAGCTGCCTTTTTTGTCCGGTGGGAGTGGCCAGCATATCCAGTGAATTTCAGTGTTGCTATGGTGATTTTTCTAAACTTGCTTCGAGGAACCAAAAAAGCCTGACCAACGTCATCTTATCCTGAAAATTATCCAGCTAACTCAGTAAACCAGGTACGAGGAATACCCCCCAGTACTAAAGTACTAATTCCTCAACTCTTTTTCTGTCTTTTCAGGTAAATGTGACACAACACGTGCAGTTAACAACAACAACAACAACAACAACAACAACAACATGCAGACTCTTTGGGAATTCTCATGTCCTTACCACTCAAATGCAGGGGACCTGAAACACGAGACAACTGGCCTATTTACACGGTTATGTTAGACCTTTGTGTTTATGTGTGTGTGTGTGTGTGTGTGTGTGTGTGTGTGTGTGTGTGTGTGTGTGTGTGTGTGTGTGTGTGTGTGTGTGTGTGTGTGTAATTACAGGGCTACAGGATGACACCCCTGCATAATGTGGCTAGAGGTCAGGCAGTCTTCCATGACAACAGAATCTGAATATCTCAAGAAAAATAACCATAACATTAACTGCACACTTCCCTACTTTCTTTCCTTTGTCTCTGTCATCCTTCCTCTCTTCCTGCCTTCCATCCATCCATCCATCCTTCCTCCTCCTTCCCTCCTAACATGCTGCAGTATCACACTGTAATTGCTGCTATTAGATAATTAGAGGTTTCTGAGAGTGCGTTTTAACATGCTGCACAACACAACCTGTTATTAGATTTGGCCTGGGCCCTGTAGCACTAAAGGAACCACAAAACAACTGAGCATGTCAGAGGTAAAGAACATGTGACCTGGAGATATTTCTCTCTGTCTTCTAATTGTGTAAAACATGGAACCACTGTCTTTCAAACAGGAAGACACTCCTAAAAATAATGTAAACGTGTGCACGTTTCTTTTAGAACACTTCAAATTGAACATCCAAATAAAAGTGGATGGAAACAGACGGTGAGCCAGCGTGCACAGTGCCAGGACCCTGGAGCTGGAAGCAGCTAAATGGAACTCAGCCATCATTCTTTTGCACCCTACTGCATCTAAGTGTCCTCTGTGAAAAAAAGCTCTATTCGATTGTTGGCTAATTAAAGCAAACTTTAGCGTTTGCAGTAAAGTAAACAATGCAGTCGGGTCAATATCTATAATAATGTACAGTCACACAAACAACACACACTACACCCAAAAGTGAGCATGCTCAGTGTTGTTTCCTGGTGGTATACCAGCATGCCTGTTCACCACTGTACCAGCCTCCCCATTGTTTTCAATGAGACCGTCTCCATTTCCTATTCCTCCTCTCCATGCCCCTTCATCCTCCCCCTCAAGTCCTCCTCCTCCTCCTTTTCTTTTCATCCAGAGAAGGCACCGGCATGCCAACAGGACGGAGAAACCTTACTCACCGTCCTTTCATAGGAACAAACCTGTTCCCTCACCCCTTCCCCCCTGTGCCTAAAGTCTTTCTCTCCCTCTTTGCTCTTTGTCCTGATTCTTTCAGCCCTCCCACCCCCTCCAATATTTCAGCCTCTCTCCCTCTCTGTCTCTAGTGCTGGTGGTTTGTAAGCTTTACCGCACCATTGTTCTGGCATCCGCACACTTCCGGAGGCTGACGCTAACAAAGGCTTCGGGAACACACTCTCTCACTCCCACTGCTGCCTAATGCCAGCCATCACCTGCCCGACCACACACACACACACGCACACACACACACACACACACACACACACACACACACACACACACACACACACACACACACACACACACACACACACACACACACACACATCTGAGGGGACGTCAGTACTTCCTTCCTTCTTCTGAAATAATCGTAAGTTGCTCCCGCCCTCAGTTGAACTTAAAAGTAGGTATATTATCATCATACTTTTGCATTGAAGTTGACTTGAGGTGAAAGCGAAAAAGAAAAGTGTACGGCAACCTTTTCCCTGATTTATTTGCTCAAGAAGACAAGCTTCCTACAGGTTCTCCTTCTAACCCCCCCAATCCCGCCGAGAAGAAGAATAAAAATAGAAAGTGAAAAGAGAAAGAGAGAGGGGAAGCACTGCTGGCTCTTTTGTCCCCTGTGATCAGCCGAGTCCCTTCACTCTCTCTCAAACACACACACGTGCATACATTCATACACACACACACACACCAATTAACCCCGTCTCTGCCCTGGGGGTTTGGACATGACCCTTGACCTTGGAGCATGTCCTCAGAGGCGTCAGGAGTCTGAATGGACAGCTCCTTGTCCCTATAATGACAGTGTGTGAGGTTTATAGACACGCACGCACGCACACACACACACACACACACACACACACACACACACACACATATACACTTGTTCACCTTTCCGCCCTGAAACACATCCTTGTCCTCTCTCTCTCTCTCTCTCTCTCTCTCTCTCTCTCTCTCTCTCTCTCTCTCTCTCATTTCCTCTCCAGAAATCTTTCCACACGGCTCAGAGGTCGTTCCCTCACATCTATGGTATACTGTAAATACTCATCTTAGAGATGAATGGGCTTCTGAGTTAAATGCTCGGGTTCAAGATGAAAACCAGATCCAATGACATGGAATGTTTTTTTTATTATTGCTCTGCTCAGCCCTGCTTAAAAAAACGCAAACACCAGAATGTGAAAATCCCCCCAATCTGTTGGAAGAAAAATAGTTTCTGTAGGTCGCCGGCAATCGAGGTCAAAAGCAGCATTTTTCGAGGCCTTTAAGTGTGTACATGTTATTTTGTTCATCTACAGTCTTTCTTATTAAACCCAAAGAAGAAAATGGGAGAAAGAAAACCTGAAGAAAAAGCAGCCAAAAGAGCTGTGTTTCCCGAAGAACTACCGCAGCCGGCGTAAAGAGCAGCGCTTGTGCTCACTGATAATGTACCGGAGGGGACACCCTGGGTGCTAACAGCAGGCACTAATAGACTTTAACTGGAGCAATGAGCCCATTGTCTTCAGCGACAGGGAACAAAGCATCGGGAGGCGTTTTATTGAGGGCCATTACTCAGATAAATGTGGAACTAACTGATTGTATTGAGCACATGTCCACTTTGCTTGGAGTATAGTGCAGGTGTTAAGACAGATTACTTTTTAGAAACTGTCATCAATACACGTGTCATTTTATGGCTTTAAATCAGATTTTAAAAAACACCAGATACTGAGTGTGTTTTGTTTGAATCGGTTCATTTCCCAGCCTTCCTTTATCCCCGTCGCTCACGCTCACGCTCACGCTCACACACACACACACACACACACACACACACACACACACACACACACACACACACACACAGGCACTGGATGAGCAGCACGCATCCAGAAGGGTCTCAGACAGTGCCGGAGGAGGTAGGTGTGGAGCGGGTGTCTTCTATTTGCGGATTCAGCTGGGCTGTTTTAGGAGGGCCATAAACAGAGCGACACCACCCACAGAGCGAGACCGGGAGACAGGGCAGACCCCAGAGACCCGGAGGGCACCGTGGGGCCCCTAAAAAAGAAACATCAGCTATCTTATCTCTGAGCAGGGGCCGACACGTCCCTCACTTCTCACATTCACCATGTTCAGGCTTCTGTTTCTAATCACAAGATTGTGCTTTTTTTTCTTCTTTTTTTTTTCTCGGCACTGTGTTCAACGGGAGGCTGTTCCGTATTTGGCAAGAGAATAAGAGACGTTATAACGAGGTCTGCTCCTGGAAGTCAACGTGACAAACCAGGCTCAACGCCGCACAGGCATCAGCAGTGGGTCGTCGAAACTGAAAATATGGTTGGCATTTTTAGGCCCCCATAGATGCCTGTGCAGCGTGGTATGGTTCAGCTTCTGTAAAAAACAACTAAATAAATAAATATCATAAATGCGACAAATATTTATGTATTTTGGCATGCAATGCTTGCTGTCCATTTGTTTTACATCTTTAAGAAAAGACCAAGAATTGTCTGCAAAGCTAACCCCAAACATTACTGTCGAGCCCTGAGAACAAAAAAAGCCAAATTGATGATCGTAGTAAAATTAATGTGGTGTTCTCTAGGCACCTTTTCGGACTAAAAAAAGTAAAAAAAATGTCTTCCTTCCTTCCTTCACGTCGGAAAAGTTAGACACAAGGGCAGGTTTGTATGGGAAACAAACGGTGGTTTCGATTAGGATTCTCAAAGGTGACAGGGGTGAATACGTTTTTCTGTTCCCGAGCCCATTTCACAGCAAAAAAATGTTACTCCCACAGAACTAAAGTGACCTCTGACCCGGTGTTAAAACCCCTTATTATCTTGAAAAGCTTGCTGCCCGTGGGGCTGATGTTAATACCCCTTCTCAGAGCATTCTCACCCTCTGGAGGCAAGTGTCAGGATCCTGAAAACATGAAATAACTCTCTGATATGGATCCATGTTGGATTCAATATGGATTTTTATGGATTCAAAAAGTGGAAAAAACAACCTCAACATCCACGGGGTCTTCACGTGAATACACGAGCCCCACATTTTCCACAGACAGATCAAAGAAAAGCCCAGTGACCTGGAGACAGTCGCCAGCTCAGTGAATCACTTCTGAGGGTTTGTTGTGATGGAGGCTTTTTACAGTCCACTTACCGCAGACCAACGTTAGCAGTGACGCTTGCATCTCCGCGCGCTCATCAACCCGCGGGGCCGCCGGCAACCTGTGGAGCAATTAACCGTTATAACGCAACCGTTTGTGATGAAAGAGCCGAAAGAGCCTTATTCATATATATATATATATATATATATATATATATATATATATATATATATATATATATATATATATATATATATATATATAAAAGCAGACTTTAGTTGAAGTTTGTTGTTTTTTACTTTTTCCAGCTAGAGGTTCCCAGTAACGGTCTTTTCAGAATTCGCGACCGGTTTATCGACACATAAGTGTATCCGGACTGTTTATAGTGAGTTCCTCTGTGCTGTTACAGGTTAATTACAAAAACAAAACACCGTTCCTCTCATTTGTGACTCCTTAAAGTTAACATGTCTTCAGCTTTCCTCCGTGTCAACCCCCCTGGTCAAGAGTTAGCTTGCTAGTCACTAAAGCGACACTCACCGTTCTGTTTTCCGATGTTAGCTTGTGTGCTGAGTCCGATACCAGTCTATCTCTCTCTCTCTCTCTCTCGCTCTCTCTCTCTATCTCTCTCTCTCGCTCTCTCTCTCTCTCTCCCTCCCGTCGGTCCACTTGCTGCAGGAGTTGCGGGACGGATGCGAGGCTGAGGCAGTGTTGAGGCGTCCTCAGCTCCTGCGGCTCTCGGCTGGAAACCCCGTGCTGGATTCCCGGAGCGGAGCAGAACAGTGCTGGGGGGCGGGGGAAGGATGCGCGAGCTGTATACGTCCATGAGCGCGAGTAGCCCCAGCCGCCGAGGATTGTCGTGTGTTCGAGTCCCTGGGTGGGCGGATGAAGGGTGAGGTGTGCAACAAACCCAGATAATACGTATTTAATGGTCCCAAAGCTTTTTTTGTTTTGTTCTTGTGACACAACAACATTTTCTGTTTACCTGTCCACACAGTTATTTACAGCACAAGTGCACTCCCATCAACCTGCCTATAGATTTGCCCCCATTAAAGACCTCCTGTTGGGCTAAAAAAAATAATAAACATCATGTCAGAAAACAAGATTTACAAGAATAACGTACGGTCAAATAAAAGTCATATTATATGCTGCACAATCTTTTAGGGGTGAGGAAAAATCAATACAGCATAGTATCGCGATATTTTGCATGGCGCTATTGTATCGATATATGGAAGCCAAGTATTGATCTTTTGTTATATCAATTATAAACTTTTTGGTCCTAGAATAATAAAATCAATTGCTTTTTCAGTCCACTAAATGGTGCTGTGTTGTTTGTGGTGAGGTCAGCGGAGGTCCCAGATCAGCGTGATTGGTAGGAAGTTGGTTACAACAAAAATGGAGACAACGGAGAAAGAATTTAGAAATTAGAATTAGAAATTGCACCGTCCGTGTTTAAATCAAATGTCTGGGTGTCAGGTGTATGCCACATTTATGACAGTGTTGGTCAGTTTGTCTGCTTGACAATCCCATTTTGCTGCAATAAAAATGATTGAAGTGAGGTGAACAGACTAAAAACATATGATGATCAAATATGTTGACAACGTTTTCCTTTTTGGGACAATTTGCCGTTGAAAAAAAGGTAATAAATCGCAATACTGAATATATCGCAGTATCACGATAATTTCGCAGTATCGTGATAATATCGTATCAGGACTCAAGTATCGTTGGACCTCTGGTGATTCCCACCCCTACAATCTGTGTACATCAGGCGTGCTCATTAGTGTTTTGGCAGCTCAACTGTTTTTTTTCTTTCATTTTCTATCGTTTTTCTACAAACCACCACTGGCTACACTTTAGAGTTTAGAGTGTAGTCACCGTCAGAGGGATGTGGTCAATATCTACAACTGTTATTTATTTTTCTTGACACGTCGAGCAGTGAGCACTGTGTTTTTATAAATAAATAAAAACATCTTAAAATAGCCAATACATCTGTTATAGTGACAGTTTATAATAAGAAAGCTGTGTATTCCATGGTAATATTCACGTTTTGTAATAAATAAATTAAAACAACAGATTTCTCTCCATGCTTTCCGACGAGCCCCCAGTGTCTGTGACTGGGAGCAGAAAGGAATGCGCGCTCCCTGCTGGACGGATTAGATTCCCTTTGATTGCAACCAACGAGCAGCCCGTGGCCGCGCACAGAGCCCGTGAACGCGCACAGATCACGGATCCCCTGGCCGCCCTTCAGTCTCACAACATCAGTCTCATCAGCCTCATCCAACAGGTTGGTTGGGACGATGTGTCCGTTACAGGGTTCATACACATTTTGGCCAATGGATTTCCATGACTTTTAGATGACTTTGAACCAAATTGACATGACCAAACATTTTGTGAAATCTCGGTGTATACATGAAACAGTGAGAAAATGTAGTATTTAATCTAACAATGAGAATTCCAAAGCATATGTATACCTTAAATGACACCAAAGAATGAGACAATAATTTGATTAAAAGAATAAACATTTATACATAGAGCATACGCCTGCTTATATTTTGAGCGTCTTTCTTTTAAAAGCATATTAATCAGAAGCCAACTTTACTTTGTTTTTTGTTTGTTTGAATCAAACAAACATGTATATCCACTTTTTCTTATTTCTTTTTTTTTTTTTTTACAAGTGCATTTAATCACATCTGTAATTTCTTTGGGCCCATCAGCCTGATGTCAGATGTGTGCAGGTGCCGTGTGTTCTCCACAAAGCCGGCTGTAAATCTCTTGTCATATTACACATTCCCCGTGCGGCTCGAGGACAGCCTCTCTTTGTTGGAGCCCAGGAACCAGCGCCAGAATCCAACGGAGAACAGCAGGGAGGAGACACACAGAGAGGGTCTGCGCATGCCCACACAGGTGTTTTCACTTCATCTGATTGATTAGGTTCGTTGCGGGCTTTTAATTGGCTGTCACGGCAGGAAACACACAGCTGCAACTGATAACGTTAATGAGAGGCTTTGTTCTGTTGAGTGTCCTCGCGAGCTACCGTAGTGAGCGACCTCGCAACTGGCTCACCCAATGGAGCGCAGTCGTCATTAGCGGCATTGATTACACCTGTGCTGGTCAAAATGTCCGCTGAGAAAGGAGTCGGCAGGTGGGAAACGCAGCGACAGAGAGCAGCGAGGCTGAAGACGGGAGAAGAGTACACGGCGCCCCCTTGTGGCCAGGAGCTGAAACAACACACTCTTACAGGGTTCATGCACATTTTGACCAATGGATTTCCATGACTTTAAACCAAATTTCCATGACCAAACATTTTGTGAAATCTCAGTGAAAACATGAAAAAGTGAGAAAATGTAATATTTAAACCAACAATGTGAATTCCAAAGCATACAGTAAACCTTAAATGAAACAAATGAATGAGACAATAGTTTGATTAAAAGAATAAACATTTATATAGATGCCTGTATGTATGTATATGCATGTTTATATTTTGAGTGTCTTTCTTTTTAAAGCATATTGATTATTTCAAACTCAACGTAAATTAACATATGAGTATAACAGATTTCCATGACTTTTCCAAAACCTTTGGGATTTTATTGTTTTCAAGGACTTTTCCAGGCCTGGAAATAACAATTTTAAAATTCCATGACTTTTCCAGGTTTTCCATGACCGTAAGAACCCTGTCTTAACAAACAAGTTGAACAATGTCAACTTGTAATATTGCGCACAAGTTATTGCACAAACAGGACACGTGATGTGGGGAATTCACAAAAACAGTATCACATTTATTTGTCTCCATCGTTGCACATCGGAATGAATTTTGTTAATAAGATTATTCGAGTATGCATTCATATTTATTCAGTCAAAGAGTTGTCTTTTTTAATAATAAAAAATAATATTAATAAACATGCATTTCATTACAAAAATGAAACTTTCCAAAATGCCTCTTGATAGGAATGTTGTATTGTAAATGCCAAACTAATGTTGTCAAATTACAGAGAAAACACACAATCACGAAAAGCACTTTTGGTCAAAATAAACACATTTCTGATAACATATTCTGATATATTTCTTCTGTTTATTATTCATAAAAATCAATCATTGTGAACTATGCACAAATATTTTCATCCACTTGTTGTAATAGCTTATGGACACAGACACCACACAGGACAGTGTCGATATGGAGGAGTCACAAAGTGGTACAGTACACGGACAGAGGAAGGCATTTCTGTGACATAACACTTGACGGGTAATGTGTAAAACTCGATATACCAGCGAAATAATAGGAGTACCAGAGCGCCGCTTTATTCTCATGGGCGATGTCTCATTTCTGTCCCCATTTATTCTCATGGGCGATGTAGCTTTCCTGCCCCGGGTCCCAGCATCAGTCGTAGCAGCAAATGGTAAAAACAGGAAGCGGTTTCCATCCTCACACACAGTTGCTGTACTTCTGCACTTGATCCCGGATCTCATCCCGCACCACGGTGGCGTTCTCCTTCAGCTCGTCCAGCTCCATGCGCTGCTTCTGCATCCGCTGCTCGTTGCTCTTGAACTTTTTCTCCAATTCTGCAAACACGGAGAGCAAGACAGTGGTCAGCAAGTATCAGCAGGAACCGTGGAGCCCCGGGCAGGAGCTCTCTACATGGGACGAGACCAACTACAGAGTTTGTGTAATAGAATTTCTGTCTGAGAATGCGCGCAACTTCAAGCTGCAGGTCAGTATTTAATCAATCAGGTCAGTGAACAATGAGTACAATGTAATCAATTTCTAAGATACTTCTACTTCCTCTAATAAACTGGTCCAGATATAACGGTTCTATCCTATTATATTACAATGAAGCAAGCAACCCTGCACTGCTGCTTCTGGACATGTTGGTGCTCTCTGCTTTTTATTATAAAATGTTAGGACAATTATGAATAATTAAAAAAATAATAATATATGTGAAATACACGATATGTAATTGTATGCTGCTATGAGTCTCTCAATTAAAACAATAACAAAAAAAGATAAGAGTAAGAGATCAAAAGTCAGTTTCTGACACCTTCTGACAGACGACCACAACACTGTTCTAGTTACTTTTCCTATTTCTGTGACCTTTAGAAAAAACATTGTATCGGAAAATGATTTCTTGCTTTAAAAACTAATTGCTTATTTTTACAAAATCAGTTTGTAATCTGTCATCAGTTAAGTTTAGTGCTATTAAATAAAAGAAAAGAAAGATTAGACTCCAGGTTTGAAAAAGTACACAACTCGTAAAAACATAGAACAGTCGTTCTTAGACATTTTCATATGTTAACCCATAACCACTAATAATTCAGTCCTCTTTCTCCGACACATTATTACATCTATAAAGCCCTTCAAAACAGATATCACTATGTTCTGACAGTAAATCATTGACAAAAGGAGGAGAGGCCAACTGTTTCATGACACCACTTCATAAGTCAGGGGTTTCCTCCGAGGCGATTCATGCTAAACTGAGGTACTGAGCCTCAGGAAGAGACACCGGGCGGCTGCGTGAACTCACTCTTGAGTTCATCTATCCCTTTGTTGGCTTTGCCGAAGAGGTCTTCTGCCTCCTTCTTGATGTCTTTGGCTTTCTGGTTGATGCTGTTCAGATCTCCAGCCTCCCCACCAAGAGAGTCCACCTTCCCCTGCAGCTCCCGGTACCGTTCCTCCGTGTCGTTGAGGCTCTGCGAGACACGACACAATAGTTAGTTGCCATTAAGAAAGGACTGGTGCCGTCCACAACACATTTGCCTCCTTTTCATGTGTTTGGGTACAAAAGCGTGACGTTTTTTTTCTTGCCCTGAACAAAAGCCCAACTTCCCGCCCACACCCTCACCTGCTCCAGTGAGGATGCTAGTTGAGTGGCGTTGTTAGCCAGCTTTTTGGCGTCCTTCGCCATCTGCCTGTTCTGCTCTGTTTTGTTCCTCAGAGCTTCCACCTCCATGGAGAGGTTGTTTAAACGCATCATGACATCCTTCTGCTTATCCTCCAGCTGCGTCAGCTTCGCGTCCGCCTAGAAATGAGCGGAGGGGGGGAGGGGGGGGGGGGTAAAGGAAAGATATGGGAGAAAGAAGACAAACCAGCACTTAAAATAAAGTGTCTGAAACCCAAACGTGGACATAGGGGGACTATGAACAGGCTATTGAACACACGGCCGTACCTCGACCGTAGCATTCCTGGTGCTGTCCAGGTTGTCCTGGGCCTCTTCCAGGGCCGCTCGAGCTTTTCCGATGGCCTCCTCAGACACGTCCAACGCCTGCTTGGTGTTATTGGCTGTGTCTTTCACTCTCTCTGCTCGGCTCCTGCGCAGTTAGATTATTAGATTAGACAGACGCAACAGGTTGTTGTTGCAGTCCTCGGTGATGAGAGTGTGTTGCAATCGATGTCGGGCGTAAGATTAAACTTCATTCAAAAGGTACCTATGTAGCATTTCTACACCGACACAAAAGTCACAGATACTTCAACAATACTGTCAGTGAACAAAACAAGCATCAGGATGGTTTGTGGTAAACGGGGCCAACCTTTTAAAAACTAACTCCCCCCTAGCGATTGTTATATAAAACTGTAAATCATAGCTTGTTTTATGAAAAAAAATGCCCCAAACTGCTGTATTTGGATCTATTGAACACCATAAGTAATATACAAGTGAAATATATGGTTTGGTACATGAGAAAATTCAAATGTCACAGATGTGTGCAGACCTCGCCTGAATGTTCTCTGTTCTAAACCCTCTCTAACTTTGTTCTGCTTCACTTGATCAAAGTCAAGCTTTGCAGAGAGAATGTTCACATATTGTGTTATGATTTGGGTTAGAGAATGTTCACATATTGAGCTATGATTTGGGTTAGAGAATGTTCACATATTGTGTTATGATTTGGGTTAGAGAGACCTTACAGCTGCATCATTTCAAAGAAATAAGCATCCTGAAAGTGATTTTTTTCTAGGCGGACCTGAAACCTTTTCATTTTTGCTGTGTCATCTTTATTTACTCTTAACCAGTAACATACAGACTGATATTTACACATCTGAACCAAATCTCACATGTGCACCTTTTATTATAACACCCAAATTATTCAAATAACCCTAGTGGTTGCAGAGATACACCCTTTTTAGTTTGGGGATGCAATTTTCAAGGTAAGGGCATTAAAATAGGTTGGTGTCCTATTGGTGAATAAAATGCTTTACTCACTTGGCCTCTTTGGCTTGGTCGAGCAGCTCCTTGGCTTTGCTAATGTGCTGCGCGGTTTGGTTGACGATCCCCTCGACGTTGGTGAGGTTGGAAAGGCTGTCCTTTATCCGCATGACCATTTTGTCCAGAGTGGTCTTGTTGACCGGCAGGGTGATGGCCAACACCTGCAGAGCCACCTTCTCGATGCTCTCTGGATCCGCTCCCTCCTCTGGACGGCGAAAGGGAGGAAGGAGAGAGAAAAAAATCCCCGACACATTTACACAGCAGAAGATAATTTCTGCCACAGCAAAAAAAAGTCCAGCTGCAGTTGAACCAAAGGTGGAAGCAAACATTCACTGAATTGCTGTAACTCATGGGGATGAGTGGTCGTTCTGCAACCACAGGGTGGCCGGTTCGATCCCCAGTCTCCCCATAGTTCACATGTCGAAGTTACCCTGAGCAAGACTCTTAACCCTAGATTTCTCCCCGAGCGCTTCACTAGGGGCTGCCCACTGCTCCTTAAAATACTAAGGATGGGTCAAATGCATAAAATACATTTTGTGTATGTGCTATGACAAATAAAGTTTCTTCTTCAAAGCATATTTACAACATCAACACACCCATGAGGAAGTCTCTGATCTTCTTGATGAAATCTTTGAGCTTCTTGTTGTTGTTTTCAAAGTGGTCCTTCTTCTTCTGCGCTTTCTCCAGCGTGTTCATTGCCTGGTTCTTCACATCCTGTGTCAGAGAGGCTATATCCTGGAGCTGGACACAGGAAACCGAGATGTCAGCAGAGAAGCTTTATACTTATATTGTATATATATATTATCATAATAACTTCTATTCATTTAAAAGTGACCTTTCTCGCCACGCCCTGCAGCTCCTCGTTGGCAGCGTTCAGGCTGTCGCTGGCGTTCCTGGCAAGATTCAGTGCTGCGACGGAGGTGCTCACTGTCCCGTTGCATCCCTCTTTTCCGCACACGCGGTTGCCCTGATCGTCACGGCAACCGGCGCCACCGCACTGGCTGTCTGGGCAACTTCTGTTGACACTGGCATTGCTATGACCACCGCATACCTGGAGGGAGCCACGATGCATTAATATTCATGCAAAATGGTTGGGCTTTTTTTTTAAGAAGATGAAGAAAAATAAACTGTCAGAAAATATAAGTGAACAAAATATATATATATATATATATATATATATATATATATATATATATATACTGTACTTTCCATTGCAAACTGGGACCATAGTATACATATGAATCAACAACAGATATCCTTCAGAACTATCGTTTTCCAATGCACTCAATAACTAATACGCAGCTCTTTTCTTCGAAGACTTCCTTCCTAAAAATTATCAGCAATTTAAATGTATTCTCAGATGTTTTTCTTTAATTCTGCACAGCAGAGAAACCCAGTAGCATAACACCTTGTTGATTAGATCAGCCAGCTCCTGGTGAAACCCCATGCTGCCGTACCTTATGGCTGAGGTGATGGACCTTCTTGTCCAAGTCGTGGGCTTTCTGCTGCAGCTCGTTTAACGACTTGTTCTGAGCAGCCAGAGCACGGAGGAAGTTGTCTTTACTGGCGTCCAGCAGGTCCTCGGTGACGGCGCGGGTTTCTTTGGACTGTTCCACGGGACTGAGAGGACCTGACACCGAAGCGTTGCACTTCTCCTCCGCCTTCACCGACTCCTGATAGTACTTCTTCACTTTCTCAAACTGATCTGTCAGGAAGCAGGCAGAGTTTTATGTATGAAATCAGAGTCTCCTTCACAATATGTTGCAGCGGTTTGATTGAGGTTCTCTAAATATGAATGTATCTGTATAACTTTTGATCTTCTTTTGATCTAAATTGTTTTCTCTCCTGTGTTTATGACGTAAGAACAGTGTTGTTTTTAAAGGATTTCGCCAGGATAATTTTTCCTTCTTTTTAAATCACTTATAGAAAATCACTGGAATTTAGTTTTCTCACTGGCCTCTCCAGGCTTCTGTAGTTTTGTTTCACAATATTCACTGCCATATGATGTTTTTTAAAGCTTCCCTCTCTCAATGGAGTTTGCTACCTGTAAATCCTGAGGTGAGGTAGTCATCCAGCAGGCTTTGTTTGTAAGCCACAGTTGCGTTGATGTCCCTCAGATCTCTCTCCAGGTCACTCAGTGTGCGTCTCAGTGCCTGTTCTTCTTCTGCGGTAGTATTGAGCTCTCGGGCGACGCCCATCAGACGCCCGTCGGTCAGGGCGATCTCAGCCCTGTAACACACACGGAGCGGGATGTTCCATTTAATATGCAGGCAGTTGGCGGCAGGTGATAGATCATCCTGGCCGACCTAAACAAACACCCGACCACTATGTGACATCATCACCTGAGGTCATCGATGCTCTGTCCAATCAGATGGTGGATCCTGTCGCTGTCCTCCGCGCCGATCAGATCCTGCACCTCCTTCAGCTTCCTCTCCAGCTCTCTGATGCGCGTGTCCCCGACCACCGGCGTGTCCCCGTTCTCCAGGATCTTCTCCGCGGTGTACTGGATGTGTTCCAGGTCCCGCTTAATCTGGCACACCGCATCGTCCCACAGCTGGAAGCACGGGTGACACCGGACACAGGCGGGGAAGTCGCCAGTGAAGCCGCGAGCGCATTCTTCACAGTGCTTGCCCGCGGCGCCCTCCCTGCACTCGCACGCCCCCGTTAACCGGTCGCACTGGGCCATCTCCGAGCCCAGCGGATGGCAGTTACACTCTGAGTGGGAGGAGTGAGGAAAGTCAGGAGGGAAAGCACAGAGAGAGAGAAAGAATGGTCGGTAGGTCCAAAGACACAATCTTTGGGTTTTATTATATTACTCATGGTAAGAAGTCAGGCCGTGTAAACACAGGCTGAAGACTGAAGTTGCTGCTCATGCTAACATGCTGTTCATGCTGCACCTCCTGTGAAGACAGTGTCAACAGAATCTGGCTTCAGTCTTTCTGTCTTTCGCAGCTCAGAGTTGAACTGATCATGTGGGGGTCAAGAAGTACAACGGGAAGCAAATGCGTCCCGTTCAAAATACTGTCGAAAGGACCAGGGACCAAAAGAGTGGATTTTGTTCAGGCACCATTTCTAATGTAAACAGAGAACTCCCTCATGGCTGTCATAAAGAGTTAACCCATACATTGAGTTACAGTGGTATCTGTTCACGAGTTGAGTTACCTTGACACTGCACCTGCGGGTCTCCCCAGTGGAACTGCTCACACTCAGTGCACTGTTTACCTCCGAAGCCTGGATGACAGTGGCACTGCCCTGTGAACTGTGGAACACACATTGGCAACGATTCAAAGACAAGATAAGAACATCTAGCGAATAAGAATAATAAACACTCCATTGTCCATTTCCAGGCTTTCGGAGGACTTCGCGCTCCCTCACCATGTTGCAGTGACTCCCCAGGCCGTGTTGCGGGTCGCACCTGCAGGGCTCGCAGCCTCGGTCCTGACCGTAGTTCCAGTGGTTAGGAGCACACTGGTCACAGTTATGGCCGGCCACGTTTTCCCTGCAAGCGCACGCTCCGGTCTGCCGGTCACAGTGACACTGGCCGTCACTGCAAGAGGACTGGACGGTGCCAGCAGTCACACAGGTACAGCCTGAGAGGAGAGACATGCGTTCAGGGCCCAGGCAGAGAGGACGCAGATGGTTTGTGCTAGCGACCATAACACAGTACGGTTCTACTCTGTGTG
The DNA here is from genome assembly GCF_910589615.1 of Taurulus bubalis. NCBI lineage: Eukaryota > Metazoa > Chordata > Actinopteri > Perciformes > Cottidae > Taurulus > Taurulus bubalis. The sequence goes on along the minus strand of NC_136599.1, from coordinate 24,004,163 downwards.
TATACGGTATGCTACACATGTTCCATGGCACTGGTACATATGGAGGCAGAACTTTTTGAATAAGACATACTGTTTGTAGATATGAATAATGAAATATCATTTTTCTCTTTCAACAAGTTGGGAGCACGGGAACAAAGCAATGTACAGATATGGAGCAACACAAAGTATTATAGCCACCTACAATAAAATCTATCAATTTAAATGTATGTTATATTTAGAATATTTTCATCGCTTTACCTTGCCGTCAGACAGTCCTGTCCAACTAGGATCTGAAGCTGATGTCTACGCTCTCTTCCAAGCCACATAGTGTATATATATATATATATATATATATCTATACATATATATAGATATATATATATATATATATATATATATATCTATATATATGTATAGATATATATATACATATATATATATATATGTATATATATATCTATACATATATATAGATATATATATATATATATATATGTATAGATATATATATCTATATATACACACACACACACACAAGTACTGGTAATATCACTCACGTCTGCAGTCGTGGGCCAAAGCGTTGCCAAAGTAACCGTGTTGACATTGGGCACAGGACGGACCGTCGGTGTGGTACTGGCACTTGAGGCATTGGCCGGTCCTGGGGTCACATGACTCAGCGTCCTGGCTGTCGATGTTGCCGCTGCAACTGCACGGGAGGCACTGCCCCCCGGGTTGCTCTGGATTGCCGTAGTGACCGGGGGCACACTGGTCACAGCGGGGCCCTGGGGGACAAAAGGGAGAATATGGCACAACAGCACGCGACAAGACTGCTTTTCACTGACGTGAGACCAGATTCAGCCACAGTTTCCATGATTTCTGCAGTGTGATAGCTTACCAGTGTGATAGCTTACCAGTGTGATAGCTTACCAGTGTAGCCTTGTTTGCAGTTGCAGATGATCTGGTTGGAGGTGTGGTCTTCTTGACAGGACTCCCCGTTAAAGTGGTCTGAGCCGGGGTTACCGGGGCAGGGGCAGGGTCGACAGTGCTCCCCCGAGCCAAGCACCGGGTTTCCGAAGAACCCATCCACGCAACTGTCACAGATATGAGAGACGTTTTCCGTCAGTCTGACAACCAGCGTGGGTACGGAGGAAAGTGAAGCGTGACACAGGGGGGCGACCCCTACCGTTCACAGAGGTGTCCTGCGGTGTAGTCCCTGCAGTCTCTGCAGTCCCCGGTGCGGGGGTCGCAGATGTCCGCGTGGCCGTTGCACTGGCAGGGGCTGCAGCTGGGGAAGCCCCACTGGCCTGGCTGGCAGTCTGAGCACTGACGCCCAGTGGCTCCCGGCCTGCACTGGCACTGGCCTGAAGCCGGGTCACACTGGTGGCTCGATGAGCCCTCTGAGTGGCAGTCACAGGCTGGACGGGAGGAAGAGTAAGGAAGGATTTATTCTTCTGCTGGGAACAGAACTACACAGTAGTGTGTCTCTCTCATTATATCCCAACACCACAGCTCTATAGTTCAGCTTAATGGTTCATCAAATCTCAAATCTTTTAACTGAAAAAAATGTTTTTCCTTGTAGACGAAGCCAATTTGCTCTTTTGGCTTCAAGTTGCACGAGGCACATTCACTCCTCTTTTGGTGAAATGGGAGCGTAGTATCAAAAGATACTGTAAGTTCTACATATGTCATTAAAGGAACAAGTCAGCCCCAAAATGATTACTTGAATTACTCACCCCATGTTACCTTGAAGAAAACTTTGTTTTTTACATGTTTCTCTTGCATGCCTACACAGTAAACGAAGAATCCCAAAACGGAGAAAACTCTTGATGAACATGAAGTAAATGGCGGCCGTGTTTAACAACAGCACAACTACATCAAAACATCCTTCTACAAGTTGTCACACAACTCGTGCAGTATAATCCAAGTCCTATTTATCCGGTCGTACACTCACTTTTTCCCAAGCACGTGCATCTTAGCTAAAATCGTACTATTCATAACACTACGGTTTTACGCAATGTGGGAAAAACACGGGGATAGTAATTCATATCTAATCTACAAAGGTGCAGTAGAGTGCAGAACACACTGGACACACAACGTCATCATGGGAGCAGACTCACCGGTGCAGCCGTTCACTCCGAAGCCGTAGGTTCCCGGGACACACTGGTCACAGCGCCGACCCATCACATTGGGTTTACAGCGACACCGACCTCCCACCTTATCGCACTCACCACTGAGGGAGCCCTGAGGGTCACACTGACAGGCTGCGTGCGACAAATAAAACATCAGCCAACCATTGTTATCTGAGACGCCACCGTGGATTCAAAATGTCAGTGTGTTTGAACGCGTGGCGTCTAAATCCGTGTTTCTGTATTTACTCACGCAGAGCGCCGTCGTGAATGATTGAGGAAATACTGCAGATGAGTTTGGAGCACATCTCAGCCAGGACGGGCATCGGCGTGATCATGAAGGAATCCAGACACATGTATCGAATCATCTCGTCCCGCCGCTGCTCTGCCTCTGGCTCGGTACCTTGTAAACCGGGAAGCTCGGTGTATTTGGGGATCAGAACCAGCTTTAGAAGGGGGGAAAAGCCAAAGTTATAGGATATAACTTTTCTAGAAATGTGCTTTATATTGACAGATAAATGCTGCACTACCAAAATATGTTTCATGTTGAAAGAAATTACTTTTAAAGGAACTCTTATTTACAAAGCTGATCCCAAGCCTGAAGTAAATTCCACATTGATGTTTCCTCACCACTAGGGGGAACCTCATGTGTAAAGCACGCTAAAGACATGGTGGAGTCAAAACGACTGCTAGTATCCAGATCCTTTACTGAAGTCAGACTACTAAAGCCACACTGTTACAAGTAAAAGTCCTGCATTGAGAATGTTACTTCAGTAAAAGTATACTCAGGAATATGTACTTTAAAAACTAGAAGTAAAAGTACTCAATGCAGATGGATGACCCCTGTGTTATACTATTATACAGTATATTATATCACGTGAATATTATTACTCATGCATTCATGTAAAAGCAGGATTTAACGGCTGTAGCTGGTTGAGGTGGAGCTCACCGTATCAGACAAAAGATTCTGTTCATGATCGATTAATCAATTGGTTGTTTGGTGAAAATAGCGATAAATGTCCTCAGGGCCCAAAGTGACATAATTTACAACATCCAACCAATAGTACAAAGTCCCAAACAATACCAAAATAAATTGAAAAAAATAATAAAAAATGATTCAAATGAAAGCATCAAATATTTTCAAAAAGAAATTAAATGTTTTTACATGAAAAATGACTGAAACGATTATCAAGTTAGTTGCCGATGAATTTTCTTTCAACAATCGATGATCTGACTTATGCCGTGTTCACACTGGTCGCGCAAATTTTGTCGCGCGACCAGATTACATGCAAAATCAATCCACAGACGCGCCGGCGCGACATTTCCGCCGGGCGACGCGACTGATGCCGTGTTCACACCGCGTCCTTCACTCTGTTCGCGCCGCCTCAAATGCAAATTCGCGCCGTGTCCGGTGTGAACACGGCATGACGCGTTTGAGGCGGCGCGACGCGTCAAGAGTTGAAATTTCCCAACTCCGGCGTGAGTCATAGTTGCGTCAGCAAATCAGCGTTGAGAATCAGCGATGAGAAGCTCCGCCCGTCACCACCGCCGTCTTGCCGTCGCTGAATCAAACTGCTGCTGCTACGTCTGAAGTAGCGCTGGTAGCGGCTTCATTCAGACGCTGTTGTGGGACTACGAATAATATTATGAACCCAGACACCATGGAGTTTGATGTTCCGACGTGTGTGGAGTTTACACAACAAGTATAAAGCAGAACCAGTGGTAATTTATTCCATAGTCGATACCGGAAAAGACAGCTCCTTTCACAGAGAGAAGCGACAGCGGTAAGCCACGCCCACTTTGTGGCGTTTGGTGTGAACACCCTTGTCTCACTCGCGCGATAAAACTGAAGCAGTAAGCGCGACGCGACAATTCCTGTCGCGTCCGGTGTGAACACGGCATTAGGGTTTCAGCTGCACTGAATCCTAACTTAAAGTATAATTGTCGTAAAGTATATTTCCCTCTGAAATGTAGTGGAGAAGAAATATAACGGGGCACGAAAAGAAAAGCTTTAAGGGCCTCCCACTTGTTCTTTAGTAAATGTACTCAGTTACATCCCAGCACTACTGCAGCCTTTCCAACAGACGTGGAGGTGGAGGATGAGGCTGACAGTTAGCTCACCGAGTCGATGAGGATGAAGGCAGTGAGGTGTCTGTGTGACACGCTGTGGCGCTGGAACCGGATTGCAACCACGTAGCGGTTGCTGGGCTCGAAACAGAACGGCCGGGGCATCTGGATGTATCTGGACGAACATGACACGTACGCAAACACTTCAATGCATGCGTAGATATTCATACGCGTCAACGTCAAAGGTGGTGTTCTAGGTCAGTATCACTAACACAAAATGAAAAATAAATGGATTAAAAGTTCAGCAAACAACACAAAAGCAAAAAGTTAACTGATGCCAAGCCAAACTGAAATATGCAATATGAAATGTTTGACAACAGAAACACATCTTTTAATCTTTTTTGATTTTGCTAAGCAAAACATTGAGTTTTTAAGCGGACAGAACTAGTACATTTTAACTCGGTATCTGTTGTCGTAGGATGTTTCCTACTTCCATGTCTGCTTCCTAAAGCTTCCACTGTCCACCAGAGAAGACCAGACCCACCATCTACCTGCGTGCAGCTTCGACCCCTTTGGCTGGGTTCGGGGCTTGCTTTGCTAATTGGTTTTGGCTGATGGACCAACCACAGAGGAGAACGGAAGGCCAGCCACGGGACGCTGAGAGACAGATCCGGGACGCGTCTGACCTCTTAGTTCCAGATCAGTTCAGACTCTGAAAGGCTCTTCAGCTGATTGAAACTCAACAGTCTCAGTGTTATGCCTCCTTTTTATCCTATATCCCTCTTTTCGCTTCCTCAATTTCATGAATATCAAGAATAATGAACACTTGATCTAAACTGCAGTAATCTGTCTGATGTGTTGACTTTGCAATAAGCTTTTAATATCGGAAGAGCAACATGGCATAAATAAGGCGTGGAAAGATTTCAGCCTTTTAATGATCATACTGTTGTTATTATCAACGAGCCTTTGGACATCGGAGCAACATGAGGACAGTCAAAAGTAAGTGTAAATTAGTATTGGTGATTAAAAGCATCACAAAAGTGATTCAAATGTATCCTGTGGGTTGCATGAATGTTACAATTGCAAGTTATAGTGGACAGTCAAATTACACACATCATATTTCTGTTTAACTCCCAAGGGTTGCAATATTCCGGGAACATTCAAGGTGGAACATTTCCATGGGAATTAACAGGAATTTATGGGGAATCTTAACGTCAACATTTTTGTGTTATGCTCAAGGAGGATTTGATTCTCTAAAGATAAGAGGAAAGGTTTAATGAACCAGGACCAGGTGTTTGAGGATGGATTCACGACGTCTCTGCGTGACTGTACCGCTCTGCGCTCGTCTCCAACAGGTCTCCTCATTGTTCCGCTCTGAACTTACAGTAAGCAAAGCTGCTGCCTTCCTTCCATATCACTGTCGCAGATTCTTACACAGGCTTTCTGGTATGTTTCCCTTCCTATCAGTGCATCAATAGTAACACATACCACATGGCATCGTGAAATATGAACACGAACACAGGCCTGACTCGTACAAGCCGGGGCAGGTTCAAGGGGCAACAATTCTTCCTGAGCAATGAAACAACACAAACCCTGTCAACACCTGGGTTACTTCAACGAACCTTATACCCTACACACACACACACACACACACACACACATGCACACATTTGCTCATAAACAAGTGTTGATACCTGTTCCGGTGCGGCAGAGTCACTGTGTAGAGCTGTTCAGTTGGTAGGAGGTTTCCACACCGGAGACTGGATGGCAGCTGTACAGATGTAATACTCACTATAGCCTCCCAGTCCTCTGTGGACTACACACACACACACACACACACACACACGCCATCAGTACTCAGGCAGAAGGGATTGACATGAATCTTGCAGGCTGCGGTGATGTCCATGCGCTCACACACCTCAGGCTCGTAGCGGATCATGATGTCGTACTCCATGGCGTAGGGGATGTTGTCGATAGTCAGCACCAGGCCGGCGCCGTCTTTGACGCGGGCGAAGCCGGGTCCTGTCCACGTCACCATGTGGCTGGGAGTGCGCTCCCTGTGAACGGTCCTCACGTCCGGCTATGGGAGACAGATACATATTCACCCTTTGATTCTTTGGTATCTCGTCAAACCATGAATGACATCAGTGACTCAATCAAAACAGATATCCTACTGTCTGTTGAAGCTGGCGGATGCGTCTCAGTGCGGCCCGATGCTGCTGCGAGTTGGAGGTGCGACCGTGACGCCGGTGTCTCCTCAGCTGGTTGCTGAGGTGCTGAACACAGTCAGTCTCTGCCTGAGGGCGAACTTTGCCCTAAGAGGAGAGGAGAGGAGACAATAGGAGAGGAGAAGATGTTAGAAGGGGAAACGAAAGGAGAGTAGAGGAAACAAGAGGACAGAAAAAGGAGATGACAAGAGAAGAGACAAGACCACAGGAGAGGCGAGGAAATGAGAGGAGAGTAGAGGAAACAAGAGGACAGGAAAGGAGATGACAAGAGAAGAGACAAGACCACAGGAGAGGCGAGCAAACGAAAGGAGAGTAGAGAGGAGGAAACAAGAGGACAGGAAAGGAGATGACAAGAGACGAGATGAGACGACAGGAGAGGCGAGGAGACGAGTTGACAGGAGATGAGACGTCAGGAGAGCCAAGGAGAGGAAGCGAGAGGTGAGGAGTCGATAGGGGAGGAGACGAGAGGAGACGACAGAAGAGTAGGGGTGAGGAAACGAGATGAGAGGAGACGACAGGAGAGGCAAGGAGAGGAAACGAGAGAGGAGAGGAGATGAAACAGGATAGGAAAGAAGAAGAGACAATAAGAGAGGAGAGGTGAAGACAAGAGAGGCGAGGAGAGGAGAGGAGAAGAGAAGAGAGGACAGGAGAGGAAAGGAGAGGAGAGGAAAGGAGAGGAGAGGAGACAGCACTTGTAACAGCAGCACTCCTGCCTACACACAGGGGTTCATCCTGCCCAGCTTTCTCGTTCTGAAAAGTGAAAACAATACAGAGCACAACGAGCCGTGCTGAGCTGAACCTGCCGGAGCGTGACAGGGAGCAACAAAGAATGTGAGGCCGAGAGTGTGTTTTTCTGCGTGTGTGTTGTACTTGTTAGTAAGTGTGTGTGCTGCGCGGCAATAACTGGTTTTGACAGTTTGGTATCTGTGCCACCGTCTGGTGTTGTTATGGGTCACTTCAGCCGTGGGGTTCAAATTCTGTACAGAAATGCAGGATTCTAACTCCCGCATAATCTGTACTGGACACTCAGTTTCCATTCAGCGCCAGTTAAACATTCAAGCATCCCTTAAAAACAACAGCCTCATACGGCAAAGACGCAATCTCCTCTCGCTCAGTGTCTTGCACTGTCGCCTTTTTTCCCCTCCACATTCCTGCAGCCGTGACGATGTAAGGGTAAGTGGATTGCCTGAGCTTGCCCGGAGGGCTGAATGGGGAAGTGGAGGGAGGACGGGGGGAATCCTTAAGAGAAGAGAGGATGGAGGAGGGCGACTGACAGGGGTGGTAAAGAATGCGAGAAAGCGGGGTGGATGGAGAGGATAGATAAAGAGTGATGGGTGGACTGATGGTGACAGCAGGAACAGACTATTTGTTGTCACAGACTGCATGGGAGGGGGTTTAAGTAAATATCCCTTTACTGCTTTCACAGGTTGAATAATATGCGCTGCATTTATACAAACTGTTATAAACTGTTGTGCAAAGTGATTCCAAATAATCAAAAGGTTAATATTGCAAAGGGACATAAATAAAGAAACAAACTCATATTATCTCAAAGAGAACAGAAACAAATTTCATTGTGTCAGAAACAAATATAATCGTCTATTAAGGAACCTGTTTCACATTAGCTGACTGATGATTTAAAAAAAAATCTGTTTATGGTTTATTTAGCTTTCTAAAGTTGTTGTCATGTTTTACAAAAATCTTTGTAAAAAAGGGAATATATACAACTTACAATTGTATGTTCATGCAAAACCCAAAAATAATAATCAATATTTTGGAAAATATAACTAGACACCCAATATTAAAGGACTTGGATGGAGTTAGACATGAGAGTGGAATTGATCTTCTTAACTCACTCTCGGAGCGAAATAACTATTCCTTTATATCTATTTTTGGGATGCATTCATGTCTGATTTTAATAAGCCTTCAAACTAATCTTGCCGGTGTATCTTCCCCCTCCTGTCCAGCTGTTCAGCTCCACTGAATCACGGCAGGTCGCTCACCGGCAGAGCAGCGTCACCGGGGGAGTGTCCGGTGGCGTCCTCGGCCTCGTATTTGTAGTAGTCCAGCGGAGCGCAGAAATACCCGGGCTGAACCTCGGAACACTGTCGGCCAATCAGATGCCTCCTGCAGTCACACTGGCCGTTCTCCATCACGCACCTGAAGTAACGCACACTTTAGACATGCGAAGCACAACATGTCTCTTACTCAAAAGCATATAGATGTATGCAATTCAATAATATCTTTACCTGTTGTTGAAGGCTCCGCCAAAGTCACAGTCACATTGTCTGCAGCCGGCCAGGTCGTTACTCAACCCCCAGTACTCAGGCTGCAGGGATGGAAACACATGTTACACTCCAAACTGTGTCTGAAGCTCTGGCGTCCTTGTACAGCTTATAGAGTAGTTACTTTGTGATATGCTCCTTTATCAATGCCGCCAACATATTTAAACGCTTGGCTGATGAAAAGAAAAACCTCCACTTTGAAACTGAGCTTTGACTTTGATTGTGAGTACAGCTGAGCGATAATTTATCGTCTTTTAATGTGGAGTTGTATGGCGATGAAGTCAAATATGGATAACAACAAGCACTGGAAATATGTATGTATTTTGCGCCATAACTTCACGTGTTCAACTGTTAAGTTAATTTTGCACTAAAGTTCTTAATTAACTGAAATACTTTTCATCTGTCAAGTGTTTCACACAGCTTTACTATGTGGTTATTATATACGGACTATACATTTATGGAACAACCAGAAACCTGCACTACACTTTGACATCCCAACAGCCGGACTCGGCATGCTAATTAACAGCAACTTGTGTGATCTTTTGATCTGAAACCCCAATTTAACAAGAGATTTGTATCCGAGGATCAGTTACTAACCAGACACTGGTTGCAGTAGCGACCGGTCACGTATCTTTTACAGGAGCAGTCCCCACTGATCTGGTCGCAAGGAGCCCCCATCATGATGATGCCGCGAGGGTCACAGTTGCAAGCTGATGAGAGAGACACACACACACACACACGCACACACAAACACAAACACACATACACACACAGAGATGTAGAAGAAGAAATGGCTGGTGTGCTATTTACAGATATTGATGCAGATTATGTGGTTTTGCATTCCAAAAACACCATTAATCCATTTTCATCCCTGTTCAAACACGAAGCATTTCCAGCGGCACACACACACACACACACACACACACACACACACACACACACACACACACACACACACATACGTACGCTGACAGCCCAGCGGGTCGTTCTGGCTCAGTCCGTAGTAGCCCTCCTTGCAGTCGTCGCAGCGCGTGCCTTTGACGTGAGCTTTGCAGCGACACTGGCCAGCGATCATCCTCATGTCCAGGTCGGTGTGACTGTCACACACTCCTCCTTCCAGCGATCCGACTGGGTCACAGTCACAGGCTGGAGGACACGGGTCGGGTTGAGAGCGTAAATTAATAGGGGAGAGGGAAAAAAACGAATTGACATACATGTCAATGAGAAACCTTTAATAGACGGAGAAGAAGAGAGCAACGAGGAAATCACTTTGAGAAGGTTTTAGCTCCAAGACTCACATAACATCTGTAAACTGACTATCTATTTGCGTTGAGACGTTCGAGGAAAAGAAAATGTTCCCACTCAACACTGGGGTTCGTTGAGCTGCCATTTATTGCAGTTCCAAAGTGGACAATTGCACATAACGGCTGCAGAACGTTCTGTTCTAAACAGCAAGAAGACCCACCGACACAGACCCGGGGGTCCCGGATGTCCCTGACCGGGTCTTGGTAGTAGAAGGGCTGGCACGTCTCACAGTTGCGCCCCATGGTGTTGTGCTGGCACTCGTCACACACTCCCCCGCTGATGTTACCCGTGGCCAAATACACCGCCATGTCAAAGTGGCACTGGCCGGAGTGGCCGTTGCAGTTGCACTCTAGAGACACAAGCGAGAAATTGAACGAACAAAGACCAATTAGACTCACGCGGAACATCACCTGGCACATGAATTTAAATGTACTCAGTTGTCATTTATTATTAAAATTATGTATCCGGTATCATTATCAGATCAATGCATCTCTAATTAGCAGTATATAATTATTAATGTAGTTCAAATCTTAATAAAGGCTTCCCAAAAGTAATTAGAGGATCTCAAATACAGAAAGCTATTTTAGAAAAGTGTGTGTGTGTGTGTGTGTGTGTGTGTGTGTGTGTGTGTCAGTGCGCAATAATGGTCTTAAAGATTAATTGACCAAGACTTCAAATACTCTTTGCAGCTAGTAACAGGCAACAATAATCCTCATCTGCATTGCTGAGTTCATGCTCCCATCAGAATGTGAGACAGCGCATGTGTGTGTGTGTGTGTTTGTGCGTGTGTGTGTGCGTGTGTGTGTGTGTGTGTGTTCCCACCTCTGCAGGTGTGTGGGTTCTCCACCTCCGCCGGCCTCCATGGCACGTCGTGGTGGAAATGTCGGCAGCGCTCGCAGTTCAGACCCTCCGTGTTGTGTTTGCAGACACAACGACCGTGGATCTGATTAGCAGAAAGGTTAATGAAGACATTGTCCAAAATAACTGCATGATGATGTGTACTGAGTTTCTATTTGTCTTTTAATGCAACGTCTTTCTGTTAAGTCCCGCGGTGGCCCACTAGCTCACCATGCCGTTCTCCCGGGCGTCCACCCCCGGCACCGGGGCGCACTCTGAGGCGTGTCCGTAGCAGAAGCAGCTCCCTCTCACCACCAGCTCATAGAGGGCATAGTAGTATTTCTGCAGGACGTCGAAGCGCCGGTCCAGCAGGTCGTCTCCCAGAGTGTTAAGCTTGGTGAAGTTGATGCGCAGGTTGGTGATGCGCAGCAGCTCTGTAGAAGGAGGACAACGGTTCAATTATGGTTGATTTGTTAAGTTGAATTCATGACAAAAGTGGAATTTCATTAGTCAGCAAAACCATTTTTAATGACTTTAAGTCAATACTTCTTTCTTGGAAGCAATGCATTTTGTGTCACCTCATCATAAGACTCTACTGTGTGCTGCTAATAACAGTGTTTGTGATCCACATTCCGATTTTAAAGTCTCCACTGACCTTGAATGTCCAAGCTGTAGGGGTCTTTCACATGAATGGCAGGATCTAAAACCTTGTAAATGACCTTGAACACAGAAGAGAATTTCCCCATTAGATTCTGTGTGAAATGAACACGTTCTCAAAGGCAGATTTGAGCTGGAAAGAATTGATGTAAATCAGCTTTGGTTAATAAATCGATGCTATTATGAGCAAATCAGAGTCACATTCCCATAGCCACTTTGATTTCATTACATTTGATTTTTTAGACTATTTACACCACTGGTTCCTTCGTGGCGACTTCATCTATTCTTTCTAGTAAGACTGTTATCTTCTAACAATTTATTCTTTGAAGTTATAGTCTAAAATATTTTCATTAAAGGGAAGATTCGCCAGCCTTTATGTGGCTGTCCATCAGCAGCCTCATGTTTAGACTGTGAACAAAGACACCCAGTCCTCCCAGTCTAACGTGTCTCTACCACTACTGCCCCCAGCACCTCCTCTACTTCCTACCTCTCCATTAGTGGAGGGTTCGATGTCGGAGTAGCGCTCCTCGCAGATGACGTCGTTGATGTGGTGCAGTCCGTTGGCGGAGACGCTGGGAAAGGTCTTGGTGCAGTTTGAGGCGAAGTATCGGTAGGGGCGCCACGTGCGGCCAAAATCCGCCGAGCGCTCGATGATCATGGCTGCAGGTCGGAACGTCTGAGGGGCAAAGTGGGAGAAATCAGTCCTGATTCACTTCATCTGTGAATCACAAGGCTCTTATTTGATGGACTTTATGAGGTAAATAATAAAAATAAGTGTGCGTACCTTGAACTTCATGATGAGATGAGTGAAGTGGAACTCAGCCTCCAGGTTCAGTCGGATGCCGACATTCTCCTGTCCTGTAGAGGAAACAGCCGTCACTCAGTGTCTTAACAACACCAACCATTCATTTTTGTCCGTCCCTCAAGAATTATCAAAGTCTTCCACATGAGATCATAGGTTTACGCTGTGTCTCGTGTCACGGATGTTTTGATATTTACTTCATTATTTCACTAAACCCCCGTGAGGTGTAAAAGTTCTTTACTGTCTGACAGCAACAAGAAGGAAACATATTCCTCGTAGACATGAGGCAGTGTGCACAATAAACAGACTGAGCATTTTATTGTGTATGTTATCGAGCAAACACACACACACACACACACACACACCGTTGACAGACTGCCACCAGGTGTCTCCGTTTCTGTCCATGAGGTAGATCACGTTTTCGATGCGGTGGCTGTTCCGGTGGCGGTACGGGTCGTAGTGATGCTGGGAGTTGCACTCGAAGCACTTGTCTGACTCCTGTCGGGGCAGAAAACACACATTTGTTTATGGCATGAGAAGTTTCCTTGTGTGTTGTATCCATGGTGATGGAGAAGCGTTTGACTTTTAATTACTACGAATTAGCAGACATGCTGTGTATTATTGTTTGTGTTGTATTTTAGCACTTTTAGTAGATCTGAAACAATGAAAACAGGGCGTGTACATGTTGTGTCACATGCATCGTAAACTGGAGTTTACGTGCGGCCTGCCAAAGCTTCCCACCCCGCCAGCATAATACGAATGACTTCAGGAAAAGTGGATTGAGAAATTCTGGCCCTGGGACAAATGTACAGTGTCAGTCAAGCCGCCATGATAGAGCTGTTTCCTGAGATGTCATCCGTCAGGCCGAAATAATGTGGGTAATGTGTGCCTGTGTGTGTAAGGGATCTAAAAGCCAGAGGGGACTGGATTTTGTCTCCACCGGGTCAGAAGATTACAACGGAAGAATGGCTGGAGGGAGAGGAAGTGAGGTGTGAAATAAGAGGAGGGAAAACGGAGAGGGTGGAGCGGTGGAGATGGAGGTAAGTGTGAGGATCAGGTCTCTGTCTCTGTGAGGCTGCACATAGACACCGCAGTGCTTTTGGCAAAAAGGTAGCGAAGTGACAATGTCAACAAGCTGTTGTTTAGCACAGTGGTTCTCAAATGGGGGTACGTGTACCCCTGGAGGTACATGGAGGCACTGCAGGGGGTACGTGAGATTAAAAAAAAAATCCATTTAAAATGTGCATCCGTTCTAAAATCCTTTAAAGATTGTTATATAATAAATATTCAATAACATATGGGTATGTTCATAAACTGCATTTTATATATTCTATATTAAATCAGACACTGATGGCACAGCGCTGTGTACTACATCTTTTTTTCAACCAAAAATGATTTTGCGCTGGTTAGGGGGTACTTAGCTGAAAAATATTTTGCAGGGGGTAGATCTCTGAAAAAAGGTTGAGAACCACTGGTTTAGCAGGTAGAATGTTTACCATGTTTAGTGTGTTCGCAACGTGTACTAATCAGCAGCTGTGGCTGATGGGAATATCATTAGTTCATTAGTTTGGCATGTATTGGGCCTTCAACCAGTATTCAGTAATGGAAAAACAAACCTGATGATGGCGCTAGACAGAGAGGCTGGGGGTCGTCAACGTTTCTACATTTTATCCTGAGAGGAACATGAACGTCTGTACCAAATTGCATGGCAATCCATAGGCTTCGTTCTGTGTCTCACATGCACAATGCAACATTTTGGGCCGATCCATCCAGTGGATGTCAAGATATTGGCGCTAGGTTAATTGCCTGGATATCACCAAAGCTAGTACAAATCATCCTGAGTGGACCTTGAACACCAAATGTCAAGGCCATTCATTTTGCAGTTGTTGAGGTATTTCATGAGATAATGTTAACGCCATGGTCGCACTATAGAAAAAGCCAGGAGATCAAACGTCAGTAGGATGCATCCTCTGGGGACCACGACTGTCTGCACACACTTTCATGCCAATCAAGCCGATCTTTGCTGAGATGTCCAGGCCTGAGTGGTGGACCAAGTGCTATGCTGCTAGCGTGGCTAACCATCTTTAATCTTGACCGGGACCTCAGTCGATGACATTAAGTTTAATAAATGATGCAAGTTAAATAAATATACAACAATTTATCAATACCGAGTCAACAGCAGATATACAGAAACATCAACACCTCTGTGCATGCTCGTGGGTAACCAGAGCATCTACAGACAAACACAAATACAACTCAGGATCCTTTTTGAAAGTATACAGAGGACAAAGAAAAATTATGTTAAAGCTCAGAACAAATTAGAACACAGAATCTGATTATGCTCTTACAAGTCTGTGCTTGCAGACTGAGCAGCGCTTAGAATTTAGTTTCGTGGCATTTTGTGTTTTGGTCTGTGTGCAAATACCTCCATAAATATGAGAGGAATGCAAAATGGGCATTGTAAGAAGGCCCAGACATGAATGGATGGAGAAGATGAAAGGACGAATGGAGGGAATACGCAGAGAGCTGATGACATGTGACAGAGTTACATTGTTGTAACTGTTATGTTGTTCATTCTGTACACATGATATCCATTGTACTTCTGTCCATCCTGATAGAGGGATCCTCCTCTGTTGCTCTCCCTGAGGTTTCTTGCTTTTCTCCCCGTTAAAGTTTTTTTGTAGGGAGTTTTTCCTGAACTGATGTGAGGTAACAAGCCAAATTAACCCCCGCCCAGATTAAACCTGGGTATACTTTGGCCCAGGCCAGAGTATACCCCGGGGATAAACTGTCCTAGGCCAAACTATAGGTCATGCTATACCCCTGCAGGCCAGAGTAAACCCCAGGGGATAAACGGTCTGTTTATCATCCACACAAAAGTGGGTGACTGCATGGATTGGTTGACCATCTCATAAACTTCAATCTGCAGTCATCAACAGAACATGCACTTTATCTTGAAAACAAGCATGATCATTTTCATGTTGTTATCAGTGTTTAACTTTGAGCATTTATATTGTAGCGAGGACTTGCTCGTCTTAGAAATTGAAGTTTCAGGACGTAGTAATCTTTGATCTTTGTGGAAGTCTAATATTTGTTCAGTTTTTCTGGTTGAAGTAATACAAGTCTATGTTTTAGAGTTTTTAAGATTTGAGTCAGTTAGCTTTCTCATTTAACTTACAAAACTGAACCCCCAATACAATGTTAAAAAATTCTTGTGTATATCACTCAACATTACTGATATCATGGGGGTATAATCTGGCTGAGGGGTATAATCCAGCCTAGGCCCCTTTAACCCCAGGTATAGTACAGATTGTAAAGCCCTCTGAGGATCATTTGTAACTTGTGACTTTGGGCTGTACAAAATAAACTGAATTGACATTGAAAAAAGCAGAGGAAAGGGAGGAAGAGCTCGAAAGGCAGAGGGCATGGGAAAGATACAAGCATTTGAGGGAGCGAGGCCAGGAGCAAGAGCTTGAATCTTGAGGGGTAAACTAGAAAAAGTTGTAAAGGGTGGTTGGAGAAAGGAATGGGGCAGGTGAGATAAGTGGGTATGCAGCGGAGAGGGGTCCCAAACGGCACGGGGGACAAAGAAGGGGGCCGACAGAGGGCGAGGGAGATGCTGAGAGAGGGTGAGAAGGGGGTGCATTGGAGAGGACGCCATGAAGAGGGGAGGGGGAAAGAGGGCTCAACAGGCAGATGAGGGGAAGTTGGCACAGAGGAACAGTGGATTCCAGGGCCGCAGTTCTTAATTAGGTTGTTGTCAAGGGTGATTAAGCTGCTAACAACAACACGGCTGTTAAAGAGACTCGGCCGAGAACTGAAAAGAAATGCCTAAAGTGTGCTAGAAGTGGAGTGTGTGCGTGTGTGTGAACATGTGTGTGTGTGTGTGCGTGTCTGTGTCTGTGTGTGCGTATGTTTGTGTGTGTGTGTGTGTGTGTATGTTTTTTTTCATGCATGCTTGCCTTCTTCACCTACCCTCCCTAATCCCGGCATAAATCTGCCCGAAACCCTCATCCCAGAGCCCGGCTGCTGAGAGGACATTCCTTTCTACACAGTGCCACATCCGGCCCAACGCAGTGTGCCGTCATTGGAGAGCCTTTGCGCAACAGCAGTGTGACAGAACTCGCTGCAGCTTTGTAGAGTTTACAGGAGTTAAAACCCAAGAGATTTCTATTTCTGGCGTCCTCTATTTTCTCCACCTGTGTATCATGGAGCTCTTCCGACATGAATGTTGATCAATATTCATTGCGTTTCTTACAGTCAACATGTAAACGTGACCAAAACATGGAGGCAGCCTATATATCTTCGTAAATTGCATCATCACTTTCTGTATTTTCATGTATTCTCATCATATTTACAGTCCCAGCTGTAGTAGAAGACATTCAGTTGCATCGTTATGTGTTGGATTATGGTATTAATGATGATATTGTCTTATATGATGAGGATAAAATCTTTTTTTCCCCTTTATTGCATCTCCATTTAGTCTGTGATGGGTATAGCTTTGCTAACAATGGATTAATATTCCTTAGCTTCCTACCTTCCAGAGGAGACTACTACTATTATGCAATTCCGTTTCACAGTTTTGGAGCTATTCCTGAGCAATTTTGTTATTTTAGGCTTCTATTTTTAGGGCTCGACTGAACAACCTTGGTTAAGAAAGCTTAAGGTTAAGAATTAAGGTAAACGAGTAAAATAAGATAGATTCTTCTCTCAAGGAAACCGTAGTTTCAGTTTCAGTTGGTGTTTGGTATAAGCTTGTGTGGCTTTGAGACCCTCCCGCCCTCCTCTGAGCTCTTATTTATCTCGCATTAGTCAAGCCTGGTCAGCTCAGCTATACGGCTTTCTGCTGCAACAATGCACTGATGTAAGTCTGATGTTGATTTTAAAACACTTCTTTGTCGCACTACGATGGCGGTACACCCCACCTCCCTCGATCGTTTGCTTTTCACCTCAGTCACGGCTCTGAAAGGGAGTCCTTCCGGCCCGTAATAAATTATCTCACTTCCCATTTGCCTGCCATTCTTTTCGCTCTTTTCTCAACCGCCATGTCTCTGACATGCCTGGAATCCTCCTGTCTTCACTTTTCTTCCCTTTGCCAGTTTTAGTTCCACACGACCAGCTGGGTCTAATGCTGCGTTCACACCAAACGCGGCACGTTTACCGCGTCAGTTTAGTCGCTCGACAATAAAAGGGTGTTCACACATCAAAGGGGGCGTGGCTTATCGCCGTTGCTTATCTCCGTGAAAAGAGCTATCATTTCCGCTATCGACCATGGAATAAATAACCACTAGTTCTGCTTTATACTTGTTGTGGAAGTCCCAAACATGACGGAACATGAAACGCCCTCTTGTCTGGGTTCATAACATCATCCGTAGCCGCACACAGCTCGGTGAATTTCACCGACTCCTCCAGGAACTGCGTCTGGCTAATCTCCGTAAAAACAGTTACCGTTCCTGCCATCCACCATGGAAATAACCACTAGTTCTGCTTTATACTTGTTAAATTGCAAGTATTGGAATTGTAAATTCCACATACGTCGGAACATCAAACTCCAGCATAAGAGACACACCGGGACCCCTTTAAAAGTCTTCAACACAGTTGGTTTAGCAGCAGCTCCCTAAACAAATGGGCATGAAAACTATGCAGTCTGAAAAACAGCCTTATGAACATCACACAAATGATTGATGACTTCTGGACATGAATGTTTGATGTGTATCTCTAAAGTAGCTCCTGACAGACCTGCAGTGGTCTTCACCTGGATTCATGTAACGACAGCTTGTCAGCATATCCGGCCCCGTTCTATAGTCGAGGGCCCCTCACCAATCAGACAGTGTCAATCATGTTCACCTGGAAGTTGACACTGTTGGATGTCCCTGCCCTGAGGCGATGGAGGTGCAGGCACAAACACGCAGATGCACAGAAATGCACGGAGAGGAAGGTGAGCGTCAACGTAATGGTTCAACATGTCAGGAGTTGTGTCACATAGGGGCAGGAACAAATACTGGTGAGGTGAAGGAGAGAATGTAACAGCGTTTTGTCTTGCATTACGCATGTATACTAGCGGTGTGATGCAGTATATATAGCTGTATCTGAGTCACCAAAATATAAAAAAATGTTTGTACCACCTCAGCCACGGTTCCAAGCAACAAAACAACAAAAAACTGAGACACGGGACATCATGCACAAAACAGACATTTTCAAACAGCCAAGCTACCATCAATAGTGACCGCATGTTTTTTTATCAGTAGATCTTGATCTTAAGTGGCAGCCATTAATACGAATGCAAAAACTATGACGCGCAATCGAGTGTTGGCCAATGACAGGATCCGAGCGCTTCGCGTTGAAGATGATGTCACGTCAGTTTTACGCAGCATTGCTACGGCGATCAGCTGAGAATCCTGCCATCACTGAGATGGTGCAATGGGAAGAGGGAAGAGGAAAGGACCTGGCACCAAAAGGGAGTTGAGTTGAGCCAAACCACGCAGTGGAAATGAAGCGAAGCCCGGGTGACAGAGCTGTGTAACTGTTAATGGTTCAGGTGAAAAAGTCAGACATTCATAGAATGAATTATACTGGAAAATTGAAGCTTTTGTCTGTTATGGGAGGAAGCCTAAATAAAGCCTAAACATAAAAACTGAATTTGAAGTGTCAATGGGAAAAAAAGAAGGCTAATAAAGAGCTGAAGAACTCTCGTGGCCATCTTGTATGTACTTTTAACACAGTCCCTAATTCAGATGGTCATTTTCCCATTGAATAGGTACAAATAACACCTGTGGAACATCGGCCAGTTTTGTCCTGCAAATCTAATGAAAAGTTATTGGTGATGAATCTCACAACACTTCTGAATATCAAACTTTAAACGGGCCTTCTTTTAAAAAAAAATGTTTATCCTAAAGTTTGAAAGTCATTCTCCTTTGTGTGTGTCCCATTCAAGGTCAAGACAGTGACAGAGAAAAAGAGGAGCGGGTATGTGTGTGTGTGTGTGTGTGTGACTAAGGTGTGTCTAACATGTGTCTACACCTGGGCCTGATATTGAAAGCCCCCCCCCCCCCCCCCTTCCTCATGGAAACCGTGCTCCAAACAAACAGACAGGTGAACAAATGAAGATGGAAGAGTGGAGACTGAAGGCTGAGGATGGATGGGTGCACTAGAGAGAGAACAAACACACCATCCCCTGCATTAACTACAGGGTGTGATGTGTTGTAAAGACCGTGGAAAAAACTATATGTAATTCCCAGCACACACCGTGATGGGTGCCCATGATGGAACAAAGGAATGTGTATGATTAACCTGTCATTAGCAGGAGGGAAAGAAATCACAATAATGCGTGTTCCACCTCGACTGTGTGCTCATGTGTGTCCTGACCTGCAGGTGGCTGACGATGCAGTATTGCTCCGGCCCGTTCAGGCCGCACGTAGAGGTGGCGGTTAGGTTGACGGCTCGTCCAATCAGGAGGTTCCCCGTCGCGGGGTAACAACTTCCCTCCGTGCAGCCGTGGGGGCCTGACGGGAGCTCCTGCCCCAACGCTGCCCCGAGAGCTGCAAGGGAAACGGTACAATGGTAAACCATCATCTACCTGGATGTCTTTTACTGTTTTAGCTGTGTTTGACTGTTGTGCATGTATTGTAAAAGCGTCAACATTTTATAATCCTTGTATATTTATTTGTATTTCAGTTTTTAGGTTTATTTTAGTTTTTTTAACATCTGCCTCTCAGGACTACGGATGGAAAATATAGCCTCTTAGCTAACTCTGACACTTTTAAGAGAAATGTTTTATTAATGTGCATTGTCCCCTACTTTGTATCATGCCTTTCTAGTCCCTAGGTCTTTAAAGAGAGAGTCCTGCCATCTCCGTTGCGGCGGATCGGAGCGTTCATGTTGCACTTTGAAAAGGTACGGTGTTTAAAGAAAGACATTTTACATCATCACCACCCCTGCATAAAATGAGCATTTGCATTAAAGCATGTTAGTGGATTTTCCACCACAAAATTAATACATTTAGAGAATTTATTGTAAATTCCATTCGCTCAAGGCTATTCTATCAAACGTTGTGCAATTAAAGGGATAAAGGTTTATTAACAGGATTTTTTTTCCAGGACAGGGGGCTTTAAATATTAATTTAAATATAATTTTAAATATACACATAAATATAACATTTGGGGGCGCAGTTGTAGAGTTGTGTATGTAAGGTGATGGAATCAGCACATAAGCTTTGGAGCATGAGCCAATAGAATAAAGTATAATATAAATAAATAATAATTAAAGAGAGATATCTTTGTGATACATTGCGATTGTTATGGATTTAGAGTGCGTATTGGAGACATGTCTTCCATTACTGTATTATGTAGGGAATCGTATTGGTGTATACTAGTAAACTACTTTAGGGATGGAGCATCAGTGACGCTGCAGGGCAGGAGTGCTGAGTTAAGGTATGTTTCAAATATGACATCAATAAAGATATTGTGTATTATACTGCCATATGATATAAGGAATCATCCTAAATATGTTTATCAAGTTATCATAATGAATATGTACTGTGTATCATCATAAGGAACCATACGGCAGTGATGCCAGGAGTTCCACAGTAAAACACTAAACAAGTGAAGTTAAACTATTGATGATCACAACTAGTCCCGTTCCTTGAGTAAAGTTGGGGATAAAGAAGATAAATAAAGACCACACCTCCCTTTCCTGTCCAAGCCTATAAAGGTGTGTCTGAGCCTCCCAGCCTCTCTCTTTCAACACAAGAACAACAGGATTCAACGGAGACCACAACCAAGTCAACCTGAACCATGAGTCTCAACTCGCTGGGTTTTGGAAGCCTTTCCCTTTAACTTCCCTTTTATATGTGAACCCAATCAATCATCAATCTGAAAACCTGCCCGGATTTCAGTTTTGCCCATGAGGTTAAAAAAAATAGATTGATGGATAACATGGCTATAACCAAGACATAATATTTAACTTCTGACATTTGCCTTTGTATGAATTTGTTCATACCTATATTCTGTATTCTGTATTTATCCCTATGACGTGTGTGTGTGTTTGTGTGTGTGTGTGTACGTCATACGCCTGCATGGGCATCACTAGTTGCTGGTCCAACTGTAGTGAAGATACAAAACATCTCTTCTCTTTATTGACATTATTTTATATTTTTGTACATGGTCCCTGATGTGAATAAACGAATAAACTAAATAAAAAAAACAAGACAAATATGAATCGTCCCGACGGTTTGTTCTTTGTAAAAAAACGCTGTGTTTGAATATGATTACCTCGCATGTTTTTTAATAGCAGATTAGCAGAATAGCAGTCGCCATTTTAATAGCAGATTATTGCACAAGCAAGTCAAATAAAAATGTCAAAAATGGGAGAAAATGTATTTAATCTGAATATTGAAAGACCTTCCTCTCCCTCTAAATATATTACTTAGGATGTGATCGCTCTTGAATATCACACAAGTTGAAGAACATTAAAATAGTTCAAAGCAATAAGCAACAGCTCCTTAAACAAGGCAACCGTAGCCTAAAATATGTCCACAAGGCAGGTAACTCCAGCTGTTCAGTCTTACTAATCCTCAAATATTAGTGAAGTGTACTTCATTTTACTTAAAACAAAACATTGATGTCACTACATACATATGTTGGTGTTCTATATGAATGTTGTAAATACATTTATTTATTCATTTATTATTTCCGTTTTACCGATTTCTATGCATTCAAATTGCCCGCCGTGTACTTCCTGGAACTATCTGCAGTCTACGTGAGTCACGTGACGATCAAACATTTTGAACTTCCGCTGACGGGACTCTCTCTTCAAAGGGCTCTGTATATAAAGTTACTGTCAACACTTAAAAGCTGTGAAAGACATTAAACTACAGGTAACCACAGCATCGCCACTACATGCCGCTCATATGCCGCCTGCACTTCATTTAAGTGTGTTTGCCACTACGAAACAAGAGCTGATGAAAGTGTGAAATGTTCCCTAGAATGATAAATCATCCAGTCATGTACTTTATACAGTAGTTTATTGCGGATACAGAACAAGTCGTACCATAAACGAGAAAATGTAGCAGAGAAATGCCAAAGATATATTTGAGGTAATATGTTTTGTCGACCTCCACCCTTGGCATGCTTTAAATTGGGAGGCTTTGCTCCGGGTGTCTGGAGATGAAGATAAGATGAAGACCTTGTAGATGTTACCGACAGCAACAGTAAATAGCCTGGACCGAAGGTTGCACAACATTGGTGTGGCTCCTCCATGGTGGCGGGATTATATATGATTCTGTATTTAACTGCATAACTGTACTTTAATAGTCTCTCTCTCTCTATATATATATATTTATATATATGTATACATATATATGTATACATATATATATACATATATATGTATGTATATATATTTATATATATACATAAATAGATACATACATACATACATACATACATACATATATATATTTAAAATAATCTACATCTATATATAGAAAGAGAGATAAAGATAAAAATATAAAATACATTTTTTATCTATAGAAAATATAAAGTGTATGTTCTAAAAAAACACATATTTAATGTAGGAAATATAAATGTATGGTCTTTGTGGTGAACCCTTGATTTTACACAAGGTAGCAGAAACCAGAGGAAGTAAAAAGTAAGTATTAAGAACTGTTCCCCTCAGCGTCTGCAGCATGAACTCCAATGAACATGTCAGGCTACACAGGAGCACGGCGGATTACAAATAGTAAGATGATTATTGTGATTTCACTTCTTCAGACGCCGCCTGACATCCCGGAAAGTAATTGCCTTAATGGACTAAGAAGAAGCACATAAACTGTAGCGCTCTGAAAAATGTTCTGGTCGTGTTCCCTCCAACTCTCTCCCTCACCCGTGTCAACACTCTCTCTGCATCACTGGGTCTGAACAACAGGCGTCATCGGGGATATATGCGAGAGACAGAGACTACAAGAGTGAGGGGGGGTGTTGGGCAGAGAGACAAGAGATAAAATGATGTTAAAATACTTTGTGGACGCACCAATTTGAGAGCTATGGTCGGGCAGTGGTTTTAAGACACGGGGCAGGCAGTTCAGTTCAGTCAGGATATTTACTCTAAGATACTGTTTATGGACGCGCACACACACACACACACACACACACACACACACACACACACACACACACACACAGTCCCTGAGCTTACAGACCAACCACCAGAGCTCGGTGAATGAACATGAAACCATACTGAAAGAAAAAGGAAGTCCCACAGCTTCACAGAACAATGTGACAATAAGACTTCTGTGCCCGCCTGAGTAAAACTTGAAGCTTCACGGTCGGCGGCGGGACACGGAGCGATAGGGGGTGAGAGATGACGAGAGAGATATCCGAGGGTCTTCCATCCTGCCCATTTTGCAGAAAACGACAGAGCGGCAACAAGTTGAGGCATGATCGGAAAGGCTGCGAGATGGAATCACAAGCACCCTCCGCTTAAAGAAGAAAGTGGCGCATCTGCATTTGACCAAAGACTCTCTAAGGGTGGAGAACTCTTAAACACTGTACCAATATATGATTGTAGCATTTGTAGTGGGAGGAAAAAAACATGGCTGCTGTAATTGTTTCCTCATGGAAACTCTAGTGAGTGTGGGAGCTCATTCAAATCAAATCTTTGGATCATCAAGTGAAAGTTCACCTGAATGCTCTGGTGCTCAGTCGGATGTTCCCACAGTTTGATGCCCAGCCAGTGCAGCGTCTAACTGCCTTTCTAAAAAAAAAGGGCACGTGAACGATTCCTTTCATGATTTCACAAAATCAATATCAAATGAAGGTCAAGCAGGAGTTCAGTCAGGAAGACACTCTTCACACTGTTCATTCATAATCCCAGTCTCTAATGCTCCCAGGAATTACTCCATCAGCTGCTTGTGGGGTGTGCCCAAGAACGTGTGGGCCACCTACAAAGGTGGACCCCTTGAAGTGGGAAGACCAGCCACTAAGAGCCGTCAGTATTTCAGAATGCTGTTCCTGATGATATGAGCCTGTGGAGTGGAGGTCATGGTTCAAATAAATGGGTTTCCTTTTAAACACTGGATTTGGAGAGAGCTAATTGATAGGCCTCCTCGACACAGAGAGGGGACTACCCCCCGGCCAAAGGAATATCCTCTCATGGTTCCTATGTTGTCCATGAGATCCTTATAGTAAAAAATAAAAGAAAGTTTATAGAATTAGCCAAACCAAATTTTAAAACAAAGGATCCCAGCTCTCCATATCTCCAAGAATGAAAAGTAAAAGGTAGGTCAGGAGTTCTAGTGTCAAAGTCACCCTTGAAAGAGACTAAACATAACCCCACTGCCTGTATCATTTCATGATTTATTTATAAAAAAATTATTTATTTCATGATATACATGACCCGAAATATCTGCGTGTGTAAACATGCTTTTTTTGCACTACTACAATGAACTGCTGTAAATCATTAAATGAAAAGTCTTTGTAACCAATGCTAAAAAAAGTTCCTCCAGTCCCTCTGTACACACACACTCACACAATGCCTTTGTGTATAAATGTCTTGGCTCCAGTTCAAGTAAAAGATTTAACCGAGGCAGATTTTCTGAATTCCTGCGAGGCATTAACGTCTGGCTGACAATAGCAATACTACTGATAGAGCAGAGAACACAGTTCACAATCAGCCCGTAATGTCACTCCGCCGAGTGGAGACGCCATACAGCCAATGTGAAGACAGATTACAGTAAAAAGCTTACTCACACACGCTGCACAGGCAGGTGTGCACGTGCGGCGGCGGCGTTGCACATGAACGGGTTAGAGGACGATGCAACAGACTGCAGATAAAGATCAAACACACCCTAACCAAACATAGGACACAAGGCGGTGCAGCGATACTGAAACTCGAGGGTGCCATGGACGGGTGTGAGGCTGAGCGTGGAAGGGAATGGTAGTCAAGAAAAGCATGTTCAGGTCAATTAAAGAATGCATTTCCTGGAGAATCTGTATTTTCTGGAGGAGCGCAAAAACTGTGTCCCTGAAAGCTGAAAGAAAAACTGCCCAGCAGTCCACTCAAACAACCCCTTTAAGAACACAGAACCACAGACACTGACTGGGAGCTGTGACTGGGTTTCACCTGACCTCACTTTACAGGTATGAGGTATGAGGTGACACAATGGCCTCACTCACTGGGCAAATAACCTGCCCCGAGATGGGGCACAGTGAAACACATGGAAAACAACAGGGTTTGTGCTTCATCTGGCTTTGGATTGTAACTCCCGCTCTGTCTTTGCAGGGCAGGAAGAAAGAAAGAAGTATCCTTCATTATTCTCCTTGGGGAAATTGGTCTCTGCATATAACCCATCCTAATTAAGGAGCAGTGTCCTCCTTATATTACTGGGGGTTCAGTGTCTCGCTCAAGGACACTTGGACATGCAAACTATGGGGAGACCAGGGATCGAGCTAGCTACCTTGTGGTTTCAGAACGGCCACTCTGCCCATGAGCTACAGACGCCCCAAACGGCGGCGGCGGAATCGAACCCAGGTCAACTGCTTGGAAGTCAGCTATGCTCACCACTATACCACCAACACTTATGAGGGGGGGAAAAGGTGTGGCGGGCCGGGTAAAGGGACCAAATGAAGGCTACTGAGGAGTCGGCGGAGGCTATAACTTCGTCACTGAGTCCATAATTACGCTTCTTTGTCACCATTCAGACAGCCGTTACTGCAGTTTTGCGTCGGTGGCTTCTAACGACCGGCCAAACCAGCAGCCAATCCAGTCGGTTGCTAGGGTGGTCGAGTTACCACCGCGGTTGAATGACCAGTGGTCTTAATTATGTTCCTTACTCTGTGCCTTAGAGAAGCAGCTGATTTTATCTTCTTGGTAAACATATTAAATATGCACATCAAGTTACTGGATACATGCAGCGTTGTGGGTCTCCATTCCAATATACTGTGTTTGTTATGACGGAGTATTAGCGGACCGGCGAGCTCTTTATCCTCTAAGTGTGGCCTGAATCTTTTACCTGTCAAGACACTTCTTAAAACCCACTTTTATACAAAGGCCCTCTCTGAACTTTCATTTGATTGGTTATTTTAAGGATCTGATATTGTTATATTGTTTTACTTATTCTACTTTTTCTTATATGTAGCTCCTTTGCACTTCAACTTTTGAATTGTTTAATTTGTATCATTGCTCATCTGCCATTTTTATCTTATAAAATGGCTTTTCTTTCTATTTTATCTCAAAATATTGACACTGAATAATCACGAACAGAACCAATTGATATTTTTGACAACAGCATTTTCTTTGACATCAAAACAACTCCCACCTCCGGAAGAGCTTCTCAAACATCCCGAGGGAGGCTGGGGACATGGAATCCGAGTGGACCATGTTCAAAGCCTCTATTGTGGACGCGGCCGCTAGGAGCTGTGGCCAGAAGGTCATCGGTGCCTGTCGTGGCGGCAACCTGAGGACCCGGTGGTGGACACCGGGGGTGAGGGAAGCCGTCAAGCTGAAGAAGCTAAAACCCGGGCATGGGAGGAGTTCGGGAGGCCATGGAGAAGGACTTTTGATTTTCGAGGGTGGGGGTGGACCAGCTCTTTACCCTCGCAAGACTACTGGAGGGGTCCTGGGAGTTTGCCCAACGAGTCTACATGTGCTTTGTAGACCTGGAGAAGACTTTCGACCGGGTCCCCCGGGGGTTTTTGTGGGGAGTGCTGCGGGAGTATGGGGTGCCGGACCCGTTGGCACGGGCTATCCGGTCTCTGTACGCCTGCAGTAGGAGCTGTGTTCGTATCCTCTGTAATAAGTCAGACACGTTCCCGGTGGGTGTTGGCCTCCGCCAGGGCTGCCCTTTATCACCGGTCCTGTTCGTGACTTTCATGGACAGGATATCTAGGCGCAGCCAGGGGGCGGAGAGGATCCGGTTCGGGAGTCTCGGGATCGCCTCTCTGCTGTTCGCGGATGATGTGGTCCTGTTTGCCTCCTCGGACCGTGACCTCCAGCATTCACTGGGGCGTTTTGCAGCCGAGTGTGAAGCGGCAGAGATGAGAGTTAGCACCTCCAAATCTGAGGCCATGGTGCTCTGCCGGAAACCGGTGGATTGCTCCCTCCAGGTGGGGACAAACTGCCTACCCCAAGCGAAGGAGTTCAAGTATCTCGGGGTCTTGTTCACGAGTGAGGGTAAGGTGGAGCGGGAGATCGACAGGCGGATCGGTGCGGCTGCAGCAGTAAAACAGGCGCTGTACCGGTCCGTCTTGGTGAAGACGGAGCTGAGCCGGAAGGCGAAGCTCTCCATTTACTGGTCGGTCTACCTTCCAACCCTCACCTATGGCCACGAACTCTGGGTCGTGACCGAAAGAACGAGATCTCGGATACAAGCGGCCGAAATGAGCTTCCTCCGTAGGGTGGCCGGGCTCACCCTTAGAGATAGGGTAAGGAGCTCGGACATCAGGAGGGAGCTTGGAGTCGAGCCGCTGCTCCTTCGTGTCGAAAGGAGTCAGCTGAGGTGGTTCAGCATCTAGTCAGGATGCCTCCTGGACGCCTCCATTAGAGGTTTTCCAGGCACGTCCAACTGGTAGGAGACCCCGGGGAAGACCGAGGACACGCTGGAGGGATTATATCTCCCGGCTGGCCTTGGAACGCCTCGGGATCCCCCAGAATGAGCTAGAAAGTGTTGCAGGTGAGAGGGAAGCCTGGGTCGGCCTGCTGGACCTGCTGCCACCGCGACCCGACCCCGGATAAGCGGTTGAAAATGGATGGATGGATGGACATCAAAACTAAAGAAATCCCAAATGTATTGAAATAAAAAAGAAGCCTACTTGTTGCATTTCTATTCATCTAATTTTTTGGAGCTATGCCAGTTTATCACACTGGAGTTACCGCTTCAGAGAGAGTGATCGCGGCAGCATCCAGGTGTGTTATGACATCCTCTCCCGACACTCTGTCTGGGCATGCACCCCTCAGGAGTCATAATTCACCCTCAGTTTTAATTAATGACTGTGACTCGTGTTTTGAAATAGACCACACTCGCGTGGAATGTTGCTATTAGAAGAAACGCCATTCACAAAAAGCTCCCCAACTCATGGCTTTCTCTCCGATCTGTCGGCCTGTGCTGAGACAGAAAAGGATGGTGTTGGAGCTGGTAATTACACGGCAGCAGTCTCCATCTAGACACACTCCTGCATGTGAAAGGGCCTTCATGTTCAAAAGATGCTTCTGACATCTGAGGCGTGACAGCAGTGCCCCCCCTCTCTGTGTGGGCCTTTACTTGGTTTCCACCTGCCCCGACTAGCATGGGGAACGACAGAATGTGTATTAGCATGTGTGTGCACTGTTCTACTTTAGTGGAGCGTGCAGTAACAGGTCACAGGCTGATGTCATTGCTTTTCAGCATTCTGTTTGTGGCTGTAAGTCTTTCCATGTAATGTATAGATGTGATATAGTGTGCTTGTAAAGTGTTTCCAAACTTGAAAACCAACAGATTGTAGTTCAGAAATGACAATACAGGTAATTATCGGTTATCTCATCAGCCATATTGTACATTCCTAGTCACAACCAACGGCTAGTTTTCTCCCGGGTGTGGGAGTGGGAGCACATTGTAACAGCAGCAAACCTGCCTGTCTGTCCTGCCGATTCCAATTTTCTCAGAGGAACTTTTTTCGCCACCGTGCCCAAAATATAATTTCAGCCAAACCCACAGTCAGTGTAAACCATCAACAACCCTAAATGCTATCCGTTTACATTGTCGCTGTCAAATATAGTGGGCATCGCATAAATCACATGATTGGAAGGATTGATGGATATTTGATTTAATTCCCTCTCCAATATCTTTTTATGTTGCTGTGAAAACATCTCCTTCAAACCACTGTATTCATTCAGCTGTCTGGCCAAAAACTGCATTTCATAAGATTATAAAGATGTCTGAACACATCATTAGACGTCATAATAATTATTCTTTACCCAACACTAATTTGAACTGAGCAGAGTTTGACCTGCTGTGACTGTGAGTGACCACTGATGGGAATGAACATGATGAGTGTCTGATTAAGTTCATTATTCCAAATGTTTTAAAGGCTGTTCCTCCACGGTTTAATGTTTAATGTGGACTTGTGATCGGGGGCGGAAACCGGTCATCCGATCAGCTGGGAGAAAAAAATTCCAGTTTTGATTGGCCGCAGATCAATGGGTGCATCTCTAGTAGCCACCAGTTAAGTATTGGTAAGTTACCAGTCGGCGCTCTTCTACACAGAGAATGTAGCTGTCTGGTAAAAGGGTCAACACAAACCGACTCAAGAGGAGTTACTGTGTTCAAAAAGGAAGTGTGACTTAACGTAAAGCCAGTTGAGCAGATGTTGTTTGACACCAGCTGGTTTACCACTGTGTGATTAGAGCGTAGCGTGTGGCAATGTGCCGTACACACACACACACACACACACACACACACACACACATGCGCACGAAGCAGATACACAAAGTGGAAGAGGTAAATACACCCTGGGGGCGTCTCCCTTCTGTATACAGCACTATGGAAGGAATGCAGGGGATGGAGAGGAAAATGTTATTCATTAGAGAAAATATTCCAGGTGTCAGCGTTGTCTCGGGTTCTGCGCGTGTTACGCAAAGAGTATGGATAGGGTGTGTTTTCTTTCGTCTCCATCTTTGTTGACAAGTGGTGTCTCGGGCTCTGCACTTTTTCCAGGTCAAATGTCTGAATGTCATTGAGATGAAATTCAATGTTTCGCAGATGATATTTTGCTTCCAATTGTTCACCGCAGTATCTCGCCGACTGGTTGGTCTTACATCCTGACCATTATCTTTCATCAATAATTAATTAAGAGGGGCAGATGTGACAAGTGTGAGTAGTTAATACTTCCGACTCGTTCATTTCAAGGTTGGAAAAGCCGCTCAATCCTTTTGCCAATTTGCCCTTTAAATTGATCAGAGCAGGTCCGATTTAAAGTGAACATTCTCCAAATAAATTGCTCGTCGAATAATGACGGGAGTCTAAAGTAATAGCTGCGGGGTTGTGGCCAACGTGAATAAAGGCAACAAATAAAGGCTGGTTGCAAATAAACGGCGGGTAAAAAGGATTGATGGGGTGGAATTACCTGCAGCTCTAACTGCAACAGCTCACATGGTACACATACTTGACCACAGCACTAATTTCATCAAAACAACAAATACAGAAATACTCGGCCCTCGTGGTTTCCTCTTTGCTGTGCTCTGGATCCATCAGCAAAACTTAACACGACCTGATGTGTTTTTCACGGTACATGCCGACATGTTAAGGGGAGTCCGAGAGACTTTTTACATATTTCATATATATTACATATTACGTATTTCATTTCTGGTAGCTTAACGTCGTTCATTCATTCTTTCAGTTATCCATTCATTCTTTCATTCGTTCATTAACACGTATGTAGAAGGGCCCAACCTCAAGCTCAGTACTGTCTTCTTCCAGGTTAATAAGTAACACAGGCTGACCCAGATACCTGCGAGGAGGCGAGTGCAATACCATGACAGCATTTTCAAAGTGTGCAGGCGGCTGAAGTCAGATTGAAGAATTTGTCTTTGACTTTGATAGAATCACTGTTAAGCCTTCTGAGAAACCCAAACACAGAAACATAGGTGATTCGGGGACAAGTTAAAGCACATTTAACAATGTGCTGTGTGTGTGGCCCCCAGAGCCACAAATTAGCCCTGTGGGGGCCCATTCGGCCTTAAATCCAGCGCTGCTGTCAGTAGCCCATCATTTACTACACATTCCATAAATACCCCAGATTCTAACAGTTTCCAAATCCTACAAGCTGACCCAATAAACCTGGGTTTGCATGACCTACAGGGCTGGCGCTGCCCACACTGTAAAGTAGGCGTGGAGGTGATGCTTCACTGACGATAGTGGGACAGTCCCAAAGTACAAATCTCATAATCTCTTATTATTTTACGGCATCGGTCGCATGTTTGCGTGTGACTGTCAGTGAGCGAGTCTGCGAGTGAGTGTGCACCTCAGTGTCTGTCCACGGCTCATCACGCATTCTGCTGCAGAAAACTGCATTGTATTTTTGGTGCCCAGTTATGTTCAAGGACCAATCGTGGTTAAGGTGACCCACGCTGCAGAAATATCGATATATCTATTTATATCGCACGCCTTTTCCCAAAGATAAAGGCATAAAGAATGCATGTCCAAATGTATTTGGATTAACAGTCTCTAAATCACAGACGGTAAGAAGTGGACGAGGTCACAGTAACATCGACCGTTGGTCTGTGGACTACGTTTTGATGCCACGAGTTCAACATTTAGGTTTTAAGTGACACGAGGTGGTGAAGTTAAGTACAACCGAACGCTGAATTAGACATTTTTAGGCCACAAAAATGTTGCAATTAACCTGCATAAACTAAAAAACACTGTGAAAGAGTTGTAAGAGGAAACACAGACAAATCCCATGAGGGAGTGAAGCAATGGGAAGACCCGGGACGGATTTGCTCTATGAACTGAGGTGAAGACACGTCCGCTTGAATGGAACATGTCGTACGTCTTGCACAGAGACAGGAGCAGACGGGAGAAGGTCGGTTTTGGTCGGAGTCGTCAGTCTGAGATTGGCGTGCATGAAATAATGATGGATTAGACCTAATAACAATGTGCAGGGAGAGTACGAGTTTGTGAGGATTTCCTCTTGGCTGTTTGGAGGGTCCTAAAACAAAAAAAAACATGTACTGTATGATCATAAACACCTTCAGTAATAATTAGCACATACTACACGCTGCCCTGCTGCTGCTCTGCTGAGGGATTGCTGGCATGCGACATGACAGGCGAAATGGACTTTTACAAGTCTTTTCACACGATTTTACATTATAGTTGTTGCACTGCCGCGCTCAGACAAATGTCATACAAGCTGAGGCTTGTCTCTCTTTTTACTATTTATAGTGTGTGTGTGTAATATTTCACATCAAAGGATAAAGCAGCTGCGGATATGGCAAGACAGAAAACACCTATCCCTTTTGATCTTAAGTTTGGTCCTCATGTGACAACTGTGCAATATAAACACGTGTCATCACTTGTCCACTCGGTTTCTCAGATTGCTGTGAGAGAACTGCGTGGCTCTGGACTGTCTTTCTATCACACTAGACCCACTTGGTCTCCTCCAAGTGGACTCTGTTGTGGTTTGTTTGTGTGGACTAACCAGAGGATTGCATGACAGTATATACATATATTTCTGTGCTGCCATTGTATCAAACACCAATACCAATATATCCTCAATGAGCCAATAGCAGCTAACATAGTGACTTGACAACAGGTCATACTTAACTGAACCATGTGTGTTTATTTATGAGCTCATGAATAAACAACAGGGCATTAGTTAGGAGCATTATCAACCCAGACCATAACTGAGCCTCATACATAATAAAGTAAAGTAATAAATACCAGGTAGACGCAGGATGAAAAAGAAGCGTCTTGTGCCGTATAATTACTGTGGTTTCACTATGTTTCACTTGCTTTTATGAAGAAAGTCACATGAATGTATGTAGGACAACATCCTCACACACTGCTGTTTGAACTCCTTTTCACGCTACGGTCGGTCGAGTCCCCACCATCATTTGCTGATGCCCATATGTATTACCATATTTGTTTACATAGAACTGTGTCTACTGAACCACAACAATCACACCACAATCAAACAGCACCAGAGTTCAATTGGAACCAAACCAAAGCCTCCTTTTCAGGTGGCCTCGGCCTAAATGAGATGTGAAAGCCCCCCAAAAGACAAAGATAAATCTGATCTTCTACTCACCCAGCATGAGGAGGCCCAGATGCACAGCGATGAAGGGCATCATGATTGCTGGACGCATGGACACCAGAATGTCTCTCTGGCTGAAACAATCAGACAAAGATTATTGAGAGTGTGACGTGGAAATGAATTAAAAGATCTCAAGAATTAATAGTATTGGTTATGTGGTAATGGTTGGTGCTAGAGCGCCACACAAAGAAGCTTTTAGGATAATAGCTACAAAAACGCTGCTGTAGTGTACTCAGTTCAAGGGTTTTCTCTGAGGTAGAAGGGACCTTGATTATGTTTCGACAATAAAGAGAAGAAAAAAAATATATTGTGTGCTTAGGCTTCGCAAACATAGACATCTGCTCAATGAATAGGACGGGCCACTATGTATATGTGTGTGTGGGCGCACACGATGACAGGTGAGGACACACATTGTTCATGCCACGCCACGCACGAAACCAATCTGACCTCTGAGACGAACACGAGTGGTTACAGGAAGGCAAGACGACGGGCAAATGAAAGGACTGACTGACTGCCTTTTTAGTGCTTTGTTGTGCGACAGACCAAATGTCTTCAATCTTAAAAGAATTTTCTGGAATACCTTGAGCTGACTCACTAATCCAGGTTTGGGCCCGAAAGCAGGTCTCTATTGGAAAGCAGTGTTCTCACCCAGCTTGGCAGCAAGAGGTCGATGTGGCCCCGCGCTCACACTGCCAAAGGCCCCGGGGAGGGACCCCACAGCGCCTCCGCACTCAGTCCAACGGATTAACATGCGTATTAGGTCGTTGACTGCATCCATAACAATAAAGCATTTTGTTTTCTTGATATATATATATATATAACAGCCTTGTGTCCCAACTGGAGATCTCCGGATGCCGTTTTTTCCTTAACAATACCGATTCGGGAAACTGAATTTAAGTCTTGTCCGATACCGATTACTCATCTGATGTGCATTAAAAACAAAAAGTTCAACAGGTGTTTCCCTCTGTAATAAAAATCAAACAACTGTGTCATTCAAGTTTCTCGACATTTTTTTTTACAGAATTAAGATTTAATCATAACGTTCTAATTAACCTTTGCATAATACCATTTTCTACTTAATGGAGCTTGAACACATCATGATGTCATTCAATGGAGCCTCAGGTAACGTTAGCTGTCAGCTTCTAAGCCAAGCAGGACTGTGCCGCCCACCGACTGCTAACAGCTAAATGCTAACATTAACTAGCTCTCCTGCTGCTGATTTCAACACCGATCGGTTGTCCAGAATGCAACAGGGTGCACAAGATTGTTAAGCCGCAGGTGTAGAGAACTAGCTTGCGCATGGGCAGGATGTACGGATCTCTTAGCAAGTGTTGTTGTTGTTGTTGTTGTTCCTGCGTCGCGTGAATTAGCTATCAGATCGGTGCATACACAATTATGCAAAACACAATCTTCCCTGAGACATGAACTCATTATGAGAATACTCCAAAACACTTCCCTTCTGTGATGTAATTGTTCATGCTTTACTATTACATTCCCATTGTCGAGAGGGCCGGCTTGTTTATCTTGCTTGTTGCTTGTTAATTGTAGCTCGGTGAATGTAAAATCCATTTCTTATATTCCCAATACATTAGATTAAGTTGTTAATCTACAACTGCTGTAAATAACACAATGCCATTCAGATTGTCTAAACAGATGCATTTTATACTTCTAGAGAGCGAAGGCGAGAGTATGCAAGAGTAAAGGATGAAAATGGAAACGTGGAGCAAAGAAAAGAAGGTGCTGATTCAAGACTAAACAGAAAAAGATAAAGGAAGTGAACTGACCCAGAAGCTGTTCAGGTCAAACGTATTGTGAAGGAATAGTCTTAATCCGATTCAAAACACATAATTGGAGCCAGCTATAAAATGATTGATAGATCTTTTAATAAAAGAACTAACACTAACCGACAACCATATTTGATTATGCTTATGTGTGCTTGTTCTGCTTATCGTGTTGTGTATGGAGTTTGATTTTTGAGGTAGAGGGTAATGGGTCCATCTCTCCATCCACCTCGGCCCTTGTGGAGCTCGTAATAGAGTGGTTGAGATAAGGTAGGGCTTACTTATCCAGCCCTGCTATGCAGGGTGGAGAGATCTGCTGAGAATAGTGAAGCAGCTTTCCCAGTAAAGAGACTTGAAACAAGAATATTACAATCCTATGTTACACTTAATGAGATCTAAATGCCGCTCAGAGACATAAAGATCTACATTTATTATAATCAAAAGCTTAAACAGCTTAAAAAAAACTGACTTGGGTTTTTGTTTCAATAAAAGTATATGCCACAAGCCATTTACTTTCCCAAGGAATGGAGCAACCTCTTTTGTCAACACCATTGTTACATTTTAACTGCAACATTGTTACAAACGCTTAAAGTTTAGCCGACGCCGACCTACAGAGGTAGTGACAGCACAAGGACACTTTTAAAAAAAATCTTCCACAAAGGACTGATCCATTAAAAACACAAGAACATAGAGAGAGTTTCATCTGAGGTCAGAGAAACTAGTAAAACAGTAAGAAACCCATGCAGTAAAAGTGTAATATTCATGAGCAGCAATAACCATACTCACACAGACCCCGGTCACCTCACTCTCCTCGGCACTGCGTGGTCCGAATCGCTCACTCTGTCTCCGTAGGTCTGACAGGGTGTGTGTGTGTGCGTGTGTGTGTGTGTGTTTGTAGATTCCCGTATCCGAGCGTGCATGTGTGCAGGCGCTGAACCCCCGAATGTGTATATTTACGCGTGCATGCACATGTGTGGCGTGTATGTGCGCCAGAATGTGTAAAACAAACTTGAAAGCGCAACTGACGGCAGAGATGTAAAAACAGAGGGAACACCGCCGGCCAATGGGAATGCAGTGTGCGGGGCCCCTCCTTCACCGCTCTCCTCCCTCAGTTTGGCCCTCCCTCGCTCCCTTCATCTCGTCACTGGGGCAGCGGGGTGAATGGACAGCTATTCTTATTCTAATGCCTCTGTCACTCTGCGGGCCACTGGCTGAAAGAGGGGAACGGTCTCCAGGCTTTTGGAATGCACCACCCCTTTTCTTCTGGTCACCGAGGGAGACTGAAGGGGGCGAGAGAGGAGGCCAGAGAAAAGAGAGAGAGAGCGAGAGAAGAGAGATGGATGGAAGAAGGAGAAAACTTATTGGAAAAAATGGAATGAGCAAAGAAGGAAGGGACGGAGAGACATTTCGGGCTAAACTAAGCCAAAGAGCTTCAGTGCAGCACCACCAGCGACGCCTTCACCACCACTTTCACGGCACTTAGCAAGAGGAGCGGCCTAATGGATCAAAGCTTCACCTCTACTGCGACCAACGCCAACTCTCTCTGATGTGCCAAACCATTTTCACTACATAAGTTCCACTGTCAAATAAATGGCATTGCCTTTTATACTTTTTACACTGAAAAATGTGTACAAATCAAACACATGAGAGATAAAGTGCTAATTTATGAATGTTGTTGGAGTTGGAACGGAGCCAAGCTAGCTGTCGTAGTAGTAGCAGTTTCATGTTCAGCATAAAGACATGACCGGTACCAATCTTCTCATCTGTGGTAGGGTGGGCTTTAAACATTTGTGATTCATGTTCAGCATGTGAATTTGGTGCCGTTTGGTCTTTGTCCCTTCCAGTTAAGACTGAAAAACAAAAGATGTGACAAATCAACTGGGATGAGGCATCAGACCGGGGTCATGGAGGTCAACCCTATTCAAAAACTCAAAAGGTTGAAGCAACTGGTGCTACGACTGGATTAGAGAAGAGAAAAAGAAGGGAGTGGGAGTGGGAGGGTGCGTGTTTGTGCCTGTGCCTGTAAGATATATGCCTGTGTGGTTTATGTGCATGCATGTGTGTGATTCCGGCTGAACTAAACTAAAAAACTGCAGGAGAGAACAAAGCAGCGTCCACATTCACAGCTCTCTGCTGGTGGGACCTTTGACCCCTGCTTAAGAGGGAGATGGGAAGGCTGACTCGACGGAGCTGCAGCCCTTCTGGTGAACAAATGCAACACCAAATGTATGTGAAATGTAATCAGGCAACCATATCCACACACATTCTGTCGTCCTCCACTTGATCCGCATGCCTCACAAAGGGCACTTGTTTTCCCTCTTACGTCTCCACGAATTCAAAACGTGCACTTCATCTAATATTTCATAAAGGCATGCAGGGTTGCGGCTTTTTAGCGATGAAAAAAAGTACTGTACAAGTAGAATAAATCAGAGGAGAAAAGTCAGACCACACCTAGTTAGACCTTGGGCAACGAGTTTGACGTAAACACGCACGCACACAAACACATCATCCTCACACCAAGATAAGAGGAAGCCTGCAGAAGGTTCAGTGCCACCGCTATAACTTCTGTGCAGCTGTCAGACAAAGCTAAGAAATCTCAAGACACTAGTCCAAACAATCCCGGGCTCCCATATCCTTGAACACAATAACACGATAAGCCTGACTCTGTGTGTGTGTGCACATCAAATAACGGGCTTCAGACTGAGCTCCTGAACACACTGCCAATAGAGTGCTGCAATCCTGGAAGTCGGCCAACGTTTTTTTTTTCTTTTCTCCGTTGGATTTTATTGCTGAAAATAAGTGGCAAACAAACGTTTATGATAATTACACGTTTTGTTCAGCAAGAGTCGATACAATCGGCAGAATTAAAAAGTTCACTGTCGTAGTTTATGAACGAACCATAGAGTGTTTAAGAGGACGGCGTAGTCACTCTGACGTCGCCCGTTGCTTTATGGACTGCTGTTTATAAGCCTCGTCTTCTGCATTTTGGTTGTCGCTATCTTAGATTTTGGTCGTCCCCAACTTGGCTTTTTCTAAACAGAAGGCTCAATAAGACAGTTTTAGTCGTCCACAGTGATTGAAGTTGTAGAACAAACGTTAAAATCTCTGAAGCGTGTGTTAACTACATACCTTATTTCAGACATCTAACCAAAAACCTATTGAAAAAAAAACCATTGACGAGGGAACCGGTAAAGCCGAAAAGTTGACTCATTTCCAGGTTTTAGGGACTCATTGCTGCGCCACTCACAAACACTGCTGTTTAGATACTGTAAAACAAGGCTGGGCTTGGAATGGGATCAGATCATTGAGGTGAGCTCATGGAGGAAGTTTACTTCCCTTATAGCAGCCAGGTGACTCAATATTTGGAGCTGCTGCTACCTGCAGCACCGTCATCATCTACACAGACAATTAGTAAAATAAACAAAGAAACTCACCGACAGAAAGGGCTAAGAGATCAAATGAAGATTCATTTAGTTTTCAAAGATACTTCATACAGTAAATCCTTCATTTGCTCCATGCAGCACATATACTTAGTACCTGGCAACGGCCGTAGATGTACCTGCAGTGCGCAGCTACTGTTACAGCAGGTGAAGGGGTTCTCAGGTGTCAAATATGACAAGGTACGTGGTGAAGAACAACCTTTGATCTTCACACAACACACCGACCGCAGCGATGCTGTGGTCACATCTACAGCAGCAACAATCAACCCGAAGAAAGTACTTTTCAGGGCCGCACAGTCAAACTCCTGCCGACCACTGAGAAGAAAACTCCACTTTGGACTCGTTGCACACGAGTGACTTTTTTGCTGTTTGCGAGTTTTGGCTTTCAGCAGCCCCAAGAGACGTGTTGCAGTCAGCTGTGTATTTATAGCACTGTGTGGGTACACATCTTTTTATTTTCCAATTATTGTGTTCTTGTGCCTGCGACAAGGATTCTTAGCACGAGATGCAAATATCCTTCTCTCTAGTTAGCAGACACCAACTAATATAAAAAGAGCCCAGAACTATGGACTCCTTCCCAGTCAACAACTCAAACTCATTTGTTTGACTTGACGGGAACAGACCACCCAAAGGCAACCTCTTCCACTGAAGGGATTTCATTTAACTATAGTGTCAAACAAGGAAACGGCTTCCCTTCAAACGACGTCCTAATCCACGACATCCATCGTCAGATGATCCACCTGTGGAGCCGAAGGAAATCTCATAATACTGTCTGGATATTTACCTCATTTTCTGCCGGCATCTTTAAGAGCACAGCAAAGATTACCTTCAGGTGTTCAGGGAGAGTTAAATCCCTCAGTGGGAGATGCACCGCAGATCTCCACTGCCGTTGACCCAAATAAAGCGCACCCAATCCCATCCACTGCTGGCATTACTTACTGTAGCCTTTGCACCTATGCACATGCGCACACACATTGGAAATTATAATACCTGTTATTACACAACCAGTACAGTTTCTCTCGTCTGTTATGCCCTCATTTTCAAGCCAACAACGCACCGTATTATCCCCGTAGATTAATCTTTAACTCAACACGGATACACCCGAGAGAC
This sequence comes from Taurulus bubalis, assembly GCF_910589615.1. Lineage (NCBI taxonomy): Eukaryota > Metazoa > Chordata > Actinopteri > Perciformes > Cottidae > Taurulus > Taurulus bubalis. The sequence continues at coordinate 23,964,766 of NC_136599.1, read as the reverse complement.
CGACAAAAAGCTCATGCGAGGGCATGACCAGACCGTAGCCGGAGAGGTGCCTTCAAGGTGATTAAATCAGCGCAGACACCGACCGACACAATCACCCCGTACATGTTTGTACTAGAAAGCCAGAGAGGCAGCAAGCGAGAGGTGGAGGTGAGCGGTGGCTCAGCGTAAAGTCCTGTGGAGGAGGTCAGTAAAGGCTGGATTAGCGTTTATCTGAGGCAACGCTCCGGGGTGGAAACCACCTCAGAAAAGATGATGTGACACGTAGCAGAGGGGCAATCAGCGCCCGGGGAAGTTTCCTGCCTGTGTTCGGCGGGATATTTGACCGACTTTTCCAGTAACGCACATGAGGGAAAATGCATTTCATGTGGTGTGATGCCATCAGCCGTTTCCAGTGTAACCCCCGACCCTTCTGTGTGTGTGTGTGTGTGTGTGTGTGTGTGTGTGTGTGTGTGTGTGTGTGTGTGTGTGTGTGTGTGTGTGTGTGTGGGTGTGTGCAGAGAGAGAGAGACAGACAGAGAGAGACAGAGAGAGAGAGACAAGATATATACAGAAGTTTGAATTTGAAGAAAAATTCTGATGCATTGCTTTTTATTAATCCCAAATCAAGAACATTCACTGACACAAACAAAAAGATTTGAGTTCAGTGACTAATTAACAGCAAACAAATATAATCAGTTCATTAATGAAATGAAATTACTTAATTCAATCATTTTGACCCAGCAACTTACTATATGCTAAAACTATTAGTGTAATAACTATCAATCAACAGAACAATGTATCATAATGACGATGATTGTCATCAAATATCTCAGGGTCGCAATGGACAAATAAATCATATTAAAACATTGATTTGGGAAAAAAGACTGAATTGTAATAACTTAATAATAAATCAATTAAACAAAAGATCCTATATATATATATGTATATATATATATATATATATATATATATATATATATATATATATATATATATATATATATATGTGTGTGTGTGTGTATGTATGTACTGGTGATGAAAACAATCATGAGTTAGTCTGAGTGAAATTAGCCTGACGATTCCCCAGACAGGAAGAGAGGAGCAGAGGAGACAGACATGAAAAAGAGGCGTCGCGGTAATCAGGCTGTCTTGTCAGTGAGCGGCAAACAAGGAGCTGATTTGTATCAAGGGACGTGATTATGAGCGTCTCAGCTGGCAGAGACCCTGACAGGGCTCAGATATCAAAGACACACCGATAGAGCGCGAGGAGGCCGATGGCAGCGAGAAGTCTCTGGAGAGGCCTCCTGATGTACAGAAGATCCAAGCACTGAGGCACACACTCCGACGGGATCTCTGCCTTTGGGCCACCTCAGCCCGAATCACCAGCGAGATAAAAGTGAAAGGCGAGACCAGATGAAAGATGCCCTTTTAACCCTTTTAGATCGCATCCCCAGTCTTATTGTGCAGTCGCACAATAAGACTGAGGATGCGATCTAAAAGCTATACTATGAGGAACTTTTCATTTTGTGTGGATTTTGGCGGCCCTTGTGGACAATAGCCGTCCTAAAAGTCCTAAAACCCAGAAATGAGAGATTTATTTTTGCCATTCACCTGCTGCCACACAGCTTTTTCATTCAAAAGCAATGATGTTTGCAAACTCAACAGAATGCTGAAAAAAAAAAATATATATATATATAAAACATATATTTGACAGTTGTATGAAATGGGGTGCAAAACGTCCCGAGTGGAAGACATACACCATTCCTCGAAACCAGACTCAGCACTAGTTACAATACTAATTAGTGAACAAAAAGTAGTTCACAAAGAATTAGCTCTGCAAAGTGGTGACAGCTACAAAAGAGTGCAGGTACACAGCAAGGTTGGTCAAAATCAAAGTAAATCAATAAAGAAGAAGCACAGCCAGCAGCCAACGTCCCTCTCTCCCACACGGCCACTTCTACCAGCCTGAGCGACTCGTGGATCCTCTTAACCTTTCAGGTTAGAGTTGATCTCAGCAGTAGGGCGAGAGGCCAAGTCCTTGAGCTGATTAAAGCAAGACTAAGAGCCATGGGAACATGCACCTCCAAACACACACGTCGAAATAAAGACCCTGACGAGTGAAAAGAAATGAATGGCAATATGACATTCTTGAATTCAGGGGGAAATAATAATAAAAAAAAGTAAAGCTGTCCACATTTCTAGAAATGCTCCTCACCTAATAATGCCCAGCAGGAAAACATGCTTTTCAAGGTCACGCCTATAGATATGTATTGCTGCTGATGACGGGAACAAGTGTTGAAGAAACAACACACTATACTGTCTTCACCTACAGGCTACAGCACACACAACACACACATTGAATGTCATTCAAACCCTTTTGGATGGTGAATCTGAGCTCTGCACTCCATTAATCTGTGCTGTTGGTTAATCTGGGAGGAATGTGTGCAACAGTGTCAGAAATCTGCCTCCCAGCCATGAGCGACCCGCTGGTGTCAGTGACAGAGCGGCTCCACACAAACACACACATTCATCAGGCGTCCCATCTTCGACTCTTAACCTCGGTTGTACACAGACGCAACTTTTTGGTAGATCTGCATTTTATTTTCTATAGTCTCTTCTTTGATTTGGTCAAAAAGAATTTGAGTTAAAAAAAATAAAACGAGAGTAGAAATATTTCTCATTTCCAAAGCTAAAACAATCAAATTAGGATGTGTCACAATGTCTCCTATTTCACTGCAATATATATATATATATATATATATATATATATATATATATATATATATATATATATATATATATATATATATATATATACTGTACTATACACACACCAATTTAGGTATATTCTATTTATTTATACATTATACACTCATACTTTTTAATTGTTTTATATAGTATACACTCTTTATTTATTTATTTTACCTACTGTATTTGCTCACCCTCAACACTACACTAGCCAGTGGCCCACTAACGCCTCATAAACGTGTTAGCAAGCTAACACCCTCCAACATAAATGAGCCTAGAATAAAAAAACACCACAAAGTCTCCCAAAACTTACTTTTCTAATTCCTGATAACAATATCACAGTCGTACCACGTGGATACAGGGAAATGGTTCAATATTGCACGTGCTTCAGACAAACATTCACTGCCTCTGTCGGAATATCGTGGTAATATACAGTATGTATATATATATATATATATATATATATATATATATATATATATATATATATATATATATATGCCACGAGTGGTGGTCCTGTGAGACGTGCTAGCAAAGACGGAAGAATAAGGTGGAGCACTCACCTGCTCTGTAGTTTTCTGCGACTCCTCTCTGTCTCTGTCCCACACGCGCACAAACTCTCTCTCTCTCTCTCTCTCTCTCTCTCGCGCACACACACTCGCACACACACACGCACGCACGCACGCACGCACACACTCCCGCACACACTCCCCGACCGGCTTCCCCGCCTGAATGCGCTCGGTCTCCGGTCCTGCGCGGCAGGCTACAGTAACAGGGCTCAACCCGGCGCGAGGAGGTGGAGCCCGAACACCGGACTGGACTACCGGGACCGGGAGCAGGTAGAGAGAGTCCCGTCCACGCTGCCGGACGCACCCTGAGCCCACTGCTCGAGTTAAAGATTACCCACTGATTCATAAACGCGCTTTAACTTGGTGAACGTAAACTTGACCGGCAAGCAAGCAAAAACATAAAGTGTTATATATATAAACACTTTTTTACTTTTTATTTTTCTTTTTTGACAGGATGGAATACATTTCAATTTGATGAATAGATCAAATTCACTTTTCACCTGGCAGCAGGATGGAGGATTGAAAAGTTAAAAGATCCAGGCTGCACCAACATGCCTGAATAGAAAGCAGCCTTTTCCCAGCAGACATCTGGGGTTGCATTATTGGAATAAGTGCAGGTGATTAATTCTTAGCTCTTTTAACTCTCTTCTATTAATAATTTCTGCTCAATTGTCCCAGTTAGTAGTTCTGGCACGAACAATACCAAGACCCCTAAACCTGAAGCAGTGAAAAGGAATCAGCCATCATTCATTTCGTTAGCTACACCTGTGCTTTTAAATCACAGATGGTGCACAGTCTTTTTACCTGTAACCTTAAATCATTTTTCTAGAAGTTGTACCATGTGCCTCATGTGTTCTTTCACACTGGCATCCCCAGATACATTTTGGATTGTATACCTTGCTTATGGTCATTTATTTAAAAATGGTTCACATAGAATGTGCGTGCATGTGAGAGTGCCCCACAGGTTGTCTCTGCACTGCTCTCATAGGGCAGTTTAGCTGTGTCAGCACCTTTGCCGCTCTTTGCACTGTTAGCGCTGTCAGCACTGTTTTCTGCAAGCTGCCGGTTTCACCCTCACTATGTGAAGAGCCATTTGGAAAAAGTATCTGTATGGGAACTTAGACCTTTTGGGACAGACGCAGTAAGATTTTACATCTTCCTTTACTGTCATGATGAGATGTGATCGATTGTTGTTGTTTTACTTCTATTGACTGTGATCCCTTCCCATATTTAAGTAGCAGCACTGAATGTGTATAACAAAATCGTGCAGCTCCCTGTTTAAGATTCACGGTGGGAAGATAGTGAAAGAACTCATCGCTGACAAGATTTGTCCCATGGGAATTATCGAGAGATGATGACAATCTCCATCGTCAAACTCATTATGTGGTGCCAGCCAAGTGAACCGATCATATCACATATCCCCAACCAGCAGCCGCCCTAATACAAAGACAGTCTCCTTTACAAGAGGTCGATGTGTGTGTTTGCGTGTGTGTGTGTGTGTGTGTGTGTGTGTGTGTGTGCCTGTGTGTGTCAAGATCTGACGGGCTCTTTGACCATATGACCAATATAGTAAGCTTTTAATGATATGAGAAAATGTTGTCTGGAGCCATAAAAAAGAAGATGGAGAGGGATACACTGGGGGGATGTGAACACATCACACATGGGACCGGGTTGAGATCAACGGAAAAGTCACTGAAGAGTGCGAGGGAGAGAGAGAGAGAGAGAGACAGAGGAGCAGCTGTGAAGCACGCTGTCAGGAGCCGTTGCAGGTTGTGCAAGGTGAAGCCCAGGAATGACTGGAATCCATAATTATCAGCAATTCTGCACGGCCGTATTCTCCTGTAATACAAACATGAAAGTAAACACAAGTACAGAACCTGCACATTTTTGGGTGAATGTACTTGTTGCTTGCGGTTGTACGAGGCCGTATACGCAAGCACCATTTTTCCATGAAAAACTGAGAACAGCAGAGACAAAGTTTTAGGAGGGTTCTGGTTGGAAGCAGAAGCTGTAATTTGTTCAGTTATACTCTTTGGACAGGGAAACACCTGGAGGAGGTGTTTTACCTGATTGCTACGTACGCTCAGAAAGCGAAAATGAACAGGTGAAAAACCAGTCACCCCCTTCTTTTCATTCTACACGTGCTTTGTGTAATGCACGCATGGGTGTGCGCGTGTTCTCGTTTAAAGGTCAGGCCAGTTGTAGATGTGCACCTTCGCCTGCACTAGTCTGAGAGGAAGGAAGCATTGTATTGTGGAAACTCTAAACCTTTTTTTGGAGTGCAGTGTTGTGGTGTTAAATGTTCCGGTTCACTGGCCTTGTTTACTTCAGTTCATTTGTGTTTGACTGGCAGCCAGCTGGCTGGAATCTGTAGCCTGGAGCTGATGTTTATGCATCAAATTCACCCGGGGTGAGTAATTCACATCATCTTTTAATCCTGCACACTGTAAACACTGTGAATACCAACAGTGGATCAACAAGAAAGTAGCTCAGGTTATCAAAAGTGCCCCTTAAAGGTGAAGTGTGTAGGATGTAGTGCCATCTAGTGGTACATCCAGCTGAGTACCCCTCCGCTCACTCCTCCCTTTCCAAGACTGCCGTAACGTGAGCCATTCCCCTCGCTCAGAGGCCATCCATACCATAATTACACCTCTTCAGGGGCAACGGTGGACATGAAGGTCTCATTCTAAGCTGATGGAAACAACGGTATGTGATGCCAAAGTGCTGCTGGGAGACATATTAGGATACACTGAGCTCCTCTCTCCTCTTCTGCTCTTCTCTCTCTACTTCAGGATGAATTCAAGTCTCTTCAATGCACATTACTCACTCTACTTCTTCCCGCAGCCTCTGTGTTTTCTCGCCTCAAGTTTCCATGGATTGTGGCTGTCTGGATCATCTGGATCGTGGTCCATGCCTACTACTCATTGTATGATTAATTTCTGTCATATTCATGTAATGTGCTGTAACTCTGTTAGGTTGTTCATTCTGCTCACATGACATCTATTGCTTCTGTACATGCGGGGAGAGGGATCTTCCTCTGTTGCTCTCCTGAAGGCTTCTTTCTTTTTTCCCTGTGAAATGTTTTTTTCTATTTTTTGGGGAGTTTTTCCTGATCCGATGTGAGGTCCTGGGACGGGGATGTCGTATGTGTACAGATTGTAAAGCCCTCCGAGGTAAATTAGTAATTAGTGATTTTGGGCTGTACAAAATAAACTGAATTGAATTGAAAGTGTTCACAGTAATACAAAGTGACACAAAAAGAAATAATTCAGTGTTTACTTTGGATTCCTGTTGTAGAGGCTGCTTTCTGTTGAAAGTTGATTTGAGGTCCGCGTTACACCACAGATGTCACTGCAGCCTGCAGAGCACAAGTCATGAGCTAAGGTGACCAGATTTGAGTTTGTGAAAAAGAGGACACTTCCTCGCGGGGGGCATGCCGCATATGAATATATGTGAACAAACATACAAATGTCACAAATGAAATGACACAAATGACTATATGAACATCTGTTTATTGAACTTTAACAAAATTGCAAAGTGCAAATGTAAAACAAATCTTTTTTGTGGCATTTAGTCCAGTGCTTCTTTAATGTGTCTTGTCCATATATTGAAGCAATAATGAAAACAAATAAAACATTCTAAATAATAAATACTTTATATAGCCACATATTAAAATAAGAAAATTAAGACACTTTTCAGTCCTCCTCATATATTAAAGCAATAATGATAACAAATACAATATTCTAAATAATAAATTCTTAATATGGCCACATATTAAAATAAGAAAATTAAGACACTTTTCATGTGGTTGGGCATATTTCTCTGAAGACTGAATCTTTCCCAAGAGTCGGCGATTACCTATCAAATAGGTATGAAAGTCCTTGCAGGTCATGTGTTTGAAGTTGTACCTGCTCTGCATGTCATGCACTCAGCTTCCGAAGCGTCACGGCCGAGGTGAAAACATGGGTATTTTCTTTTTTGTTCGTCCGTGAACTTACATTTACGTTTCGGCATGGCTGCAGATGTCATGTGCTGACTATAAATGGGACTTATGGACTGGAAAACACAATGGGACAATAGCCTTTTCTAGTCTAAGTAAAAAGTTGATAACAATATCACAGAAAATGAATATTTTACACATGTTTTTCTAATGAAATGTCTAGGCGTTTTTCCATTTTGAGACTGAAAATATTCATGATATATATATACTATATACCTATTAAAAAGGCTTATAGTCTTGCAAACTTACAGAGGTACTATTCATATTTACTACCAGTATTGCTGACACAGAGAAAATTAAGTATAAATGCATTTTCATGCTAATTCAATGACAGACTGAAGCTCTATCAGCAGCTGTCTCTTCTCATCAAATTGAAGGCTGTTGGAATTATTTGTCTCCCCTCTTCCTGGTATTTGTTTTTTAGGCAATTTCATTGGCTGTACGAAACGCCTGTCATCCGATCCGTACGACGTGACAGGCTTGATCAACGTAAGAAAATAGAGGCTGAGCCTGTTCTTCAACGTAGCTTCTGGTTGGGTAATGTAGCCTGTTAGTCGGGACATGAAGCTCCTATTGGTTCAAGGGGGTTTCATTGGAAACGTTAGATTTCGGCGGTCATTTTGATATCGGATTTGTAGCTGTGCTCTCATGCAAACTTGCTTTTTTTCTAAAAACAAAACGTTATTCTTCCAGCTGATATGAAATGATGCAACAGCAGTTTGTGGATTTTTATGGATGTAATCACGTGTTTTGGACTAAATCTTTTATGGGATTTTTTTTTGGGGATCTTTACGACGCAACAACGCCGTTTTTGTTGGAATGTTATGGATTTATAGATCAATATGAGGCGTCATCTGTGAGTTGCCTGGATTTTGCTATCGTTTGTTTGTTTGTTGTTGTCTGACAAAAGTCTTGTTTGTAGCTACTGTGGTGGTCTGATCTTGAAACGGGTTACACAGCTGGAATCACAAGAATCATAGGTTTCCAGAAATATGTGTCACTCGTACTGAACTCGTACCGAACTATAAATAGGGGGTACAGTGTGTAATGGAAATTTAGCTTGTCAATCTCCTTCAGTGGAAAACAGATGCGATGTGAAACACTTAAATGTCTTTAAGTATTTATTAAACAGAAACTTGGAAATAATTCAATTGAATGGGCAGAGCTCTTCCCCACAAATAGTTCAGAGGTCTGACCCAGAAAAATAGTTCTACATGAGTTTTATACATCAACAATTATTCTTTGAAATGGTTGCCCTCTATCCTTTCCCCTCCCCCACACTGCCCTCCGTGTGCAGACAGGAGACAGGCCTCGTCACCCAGCTGGCGCCTGCCGCGCTGAGAAAGAAAAGTGATAGCCCAAAGGAAGAAACAAGAAAACAGAAGAATCCCAAACAATAGAAAGATACCGCTGCTATCATTCCAAGGATGGCCCGGTTCAGTCTGGGCGAACTGACCTCACTAAATGATCCACACGTTTTAAGAATAATGCCTTCTAAATCAAATTTCCACCACACAGTGTACACTAGAATGTCCAGTAAAGGACGCCCGCGGGACGGCAGAATGCTAAGTACCATATGTGTACTACTGAGCATTAACATGCGTTTCATGGAGCGGAAGACATGATAACTAGTTGCCTATAAAACAAACCAAAGTGAAATAGTAAGGAGACTATTTTTAAAATGTAGGGAGTGGAAAGTACAGATATTTGCGTGAAAATGTAAGGAGTAGAAGTAAAAAGTCGTCTGAAAAATAAATACTCCAGTAAAGTATAGATACCCAAAATTTCTACTTAAGTAAAGTAACTCCAACTCCAAAAGTATATTTCAATGCAAAAATTGATGCATCATAATGACTCATGCCATGTCTTTAGGTCTTATCAACTAATTAAAGTTAAAGGCTAACTTGAGTCAAGGTAAAGGTAGGAGACAGACGGGGAGACTGACAGGAGACAGGCAGGGAGACAGACAGGAAGACAGACAGGGAGACAGACAGGAGATAGACAGGGAGACAGACAGGGAGATAGACAGGAGATAGACAGGGAGACAGGCAGGGAGACAGACAGGGAGACAGACAGAAAGACAGGCAGGGAGACAGACAGGAAGACAGACATGAAGACAGACAGGGAGACAGGCAGGGAGACAGACAGGGAGATAGACAGGAGATAGACAGGGAGATAGACAGGAGACAGACAGGGAGACAGACAGACAGGGAGACAGACAGGGAGACAGACAGGAAGACAGGCAGGGAGACAGACAGGAAGACAGACAGGGAGACAGGCAGGGAGACAGGCAGGGAGACAGACAGGGAGACAGACAGGGTGGAAAGGGAACAGCAAGCAAAGCAATCCATGTTGTTCCTGGTTCATGGTAGTGACGCTGTCCGTCGACCCTGACCCCTGACCCCTGACCCCTGCTCCCTTCTCTCCCTATACATTTCTCCCCAGACACGTTTCCTCTGCACCAATGCTTTGCATGCATGTACAGTACAGTATGTGTTTTACTTGCATCCCCATGACAGTGGTTGTGGGACCACAAGGTTCGCAGTTACGAGATGAGAAAATGTTAGAGACGGCACATTACATCTCAGAGGTTTTTATTTAATGCAGAACAACCGTTGAGGATATGAATATGCATAACACATGGCGGCGCGTACGGATGCAGCGGCCCCTCTCTGTCCCAATGATGTGGTGTTTACATGTCTGTCTTCGTCACTGCATTTGTCCGTCTGTCCGTCCGATTGTCCGTTTGTCCGTTTGTTTGTCCCTAGGCGTACATACAGCCGGGGGCCTCTTTTTGACATCGGCAACACCTTTTCCAGGAAGATAAACCTGGCACACGCTAAGGAGCTACACGACCTCGGCCTACTACGGCGGCCCGCTTCGACAGCGACCCCCACTACTGCAGCACACCCGCAGAGGAAGCGCCGCAGAGGAAGCGCCGCAGGCGGTGCGAAAGGAGGCAGAAGCGGGGGAAACGTGGGGGTATCCGGGCCAGGCTAGTGGCGAATCCACACAAGCCGGCTATACCGTCCATCTTACTAGCCAATGTACGCTCCTTGGACAACAAACTGGACTACATTCACCTTCTGAGAGCGACCCAGCAGTCTGTGAGAGAGTGCTGTGTGTTTGTGTTCACAGAAACATGGCTCAACAACAGCATACCGGACTCCGCCATCCAGCTCGACTTGCTAACATGCTACCGAGCAGACAGAGCCCTCATTGAAGGAGGTAAGACCCGGTAAGGTCTGTGTTTACATCAGGAATGCCTGGTGCCAGGACGTTGTGGTGGTTTGCAGACACTGTTCACCCCTTACGGAGTTTATGATCATTAAGTGCCGGCCTTTCTACCTACCGAGGGAGTTTTCTGCCATCCTGCTTGTTGCAGTTCACATTCCTCCCAGCTGCAATAACAACGATAGAGACAAGGCACTGAGTGAACTGTATAACACCATCAGTGACCAGCAGACAGCCCATCCAGAGGGACTCCTCATCGTGGCTGGAGATTTCAACCATGCAAATCTCAAAACATCAATACATTGACTCTGCAACAAGGGGAAACAACAAACTGGACCTGGTCTACACAACACTGAGAGGAGCATACAAGGCCTTACCCCTCCCTCATCTCGGCGCTTCAGACCACATCACTGTTATGCTAACACCAGCATATAGGCCCAAGGTCAAAGTTACCAGACCGGTCCAGAAGCAGGTACGGGTGTGGCCAGAGGGTGCCTCCTCAGCACTCCAGGACTGCTTTAACACCACAGACTGGGACATGTTTAAACAGGCAGCCACCTACAACCACCGAATCAGCATCCAGGAGTATTCAGACACTGTTACAGCCTACATCAGCAAATGCATTGATGATGTCACGGTCACCAAGACCATTACAGTACGGGCCAACCAGAAACCATGCCTGACAGGGGAAGTACATAGGTTACTGAGAGCCCGAAACGCTGCTTTCAGAGCAGGTGATGAGTCTGGTCTGAGATCAGCAAGAGCCAACCTGTCCCGTGGCGTCAGACTAGCAAATAGGCAGTACAGCAGCAGGATAACCATGCATTTCACCGACAGCAGAGACACAAGGAGCCTGTGGCAGGGCATACAGACCATCACGGACTATAAGCCTCGACCACAGACCTGTGACAACGACATCACTCTGCTGAACAGTCTGAACAACTTCTTTGGACGGTTTGAAGCTGACAACAGCACCCCTGCACAGAAGACACACCCCCTCCAGATGACCAGGTGTTGTCCCTGTCTCCAGCCAGCGTGAGGAGATCCCTCTCCAGGATCAATGCTCGGAAAGCTGCAGGACCTGACAACATTCCTGGCCGTGTGCTTAGGGACTGTGTAGAGGAGCTCACAGACGTCCGCACAGACATCTTTAACATCTCCCTGAACCAAGCTGTTGTCTCCACCTGCTTCAAGAATACCACCATCATCCCTGTTCCAAAGAAGGCGTCTCCATCCTGCTCCAATGCTGTTCTTAGATTTTAGTTCAGCTTTTAACACAATCATCCCACAGCAGCTGATACAGAAACTGGACTGTCTAGGCCTGAACATTTCGCTCTGCAACTGGTTGCTGGACTTCCTGACCGGAAGACCGTCCGGGCAGTCCGGGTTGGCAGCAACGCATCCAGCACCATCACACTGAACACAGGGATGCGTGCTCCCAAGGATGCGTGCTCAGCCCCCTACTCTTCACCCTGCTGACCCACGACTGCACACCAACACACAACAGCAACCTCTTCATCAAGTTTGCGGACGACACTACTGTGGTGGGGCTCATCAACCACAACGATGAGTCAAACTACAGGGACGAAGTGAGCCAACTGGCCGCGTGGTGCAGAGGCAACAATCTCTCTCTAAATATGGAGAAGACGAAGGAGATTGTTGTCGACTTCCGGGGAGCCTCCACCCAGCACCCTCCACCAGTGGTGGATTGGCCATAGGGAGTACCGGGAGTTTTCCCGGTGGGCCGGTCAGTAATGGGCCGGCAGTGGCTGACCTTTATTAGAGTACGGCTCCATAGCCCACGGTGGATCCCCCCCGCGCGCCGCGTGAGCCTCCCCGGCACCCCACCCCCAGCAAGCAGCTGCAGGGGGCGCCAACCTGCCAACTCCCCACACAGTGATATGATAGATATTGGAAAACCGCTTCACGGCCCAGATGATTTTTTTTTAATTTTTTTTTTTTAAGTGGTCGTGCTGCCCCCCACGTGTCATGAAAAAGTGCCGCCCCGGGCGGCGGCCCGGGTCGCCCGTGCCCAAAACCGCCCCTGATGGTGGCACAGTGCCATGAAGTGGAGCTTCTAATGAGCACCAAGACACGTCTGTATGAACGGACTCCCTCTACTGGTGAACTGCAGTATTACAACTGTTAAAGCATTGAGAACGCGCTCTTGCAACCGACATGTATATATTTTCCACACGTAACATCAACATTAGTTAGCGTCAACAAGCACGTATCATTATACTTTCTGCCTTCAAAGTAAAAGCACTTCCTGTTCCCATGCTCTTCACAATAACAGTAAATAATGTAATAAAACAAGTTACAACATACAGGAGCGGGAGGAGGAGACTGGTGGTGGTGATAGCAGGTGAGTGTGCTAGCTAACATGTTGATGTTGTGGATAAACACTCATTCACTAAATGTTCAGAAACGTTGTCTATGAACTTTACTTGACATAATAGATAGCGTGTGGTGTAAATCTAGTTCTAAAATGTTGGAAAATTATATACTATCCTGATTAATTAACCACTATTTTATGGTGCTGTGGTTTGAGCATGCAAATCTGCTTTTTCACAATTGTTATAATTACAAATCAGGTCACCAGAGTTAAAGTGTTTAAAGTGTCAATGTAGTTTCGCCGCCATCATTTTAAGTAACCTGCAAAATTAAGGTTGGTGAATCTTTGGGATTTACACAATGGTTGTTGGTTTCATGTTTAATTTGATCTAAATTCTATATAAATAAACATGTACATGGAGGTCTCACACACATGGAAACTCCACCGTGTGAGTGGCCGTTTATTAACAGTCATATACACATGAGTTCATGTCTCCCTCTTCCCTCCTTGCAGTTGTCCTCCTCTGCTCATACACCAAGGCCATCTTCTTTTTGTAGTCCATCTTCTGAACATTGTAGTTTCACCCCTGCAGACCCACGTCACTAACATCCTCCTGCCGTCGCATCATAATTATGTAGTAAAAGTAGAGTCTCGGATTCTCTAAACACCGCGGTTGTCTTTTCCTAACTCGTGAATTCTCCTTCACATCTTTTCTTGACCCTGTGACGCTTTCAACAGAGGGCAAGGACAGTTGTTTAAGACGTTAAGAGGTCATTTTTGACTCTTCGACCGCACCCAGATAGACCAGGACAGTTCAGTTTACTCAAGTTCAGGCAGGGTCAACACCAGGAGATCAGTCATAAAGGGAAACAATGCAAAAGGCGCTGGGGTCAGAACAGCCATACAAGAGCTTGTAATCAGAAATAACGCTGGAGCGCTCGGCAGTAGCACACAAGACAATCTGGCAGGGAACAAGTGCAAGTGGAGGACTTAAATAGCGAGGGACTGATGACATTACATTACATTACATTTAATTTAGCCGACGCTTTTATCCAAAGCGACTTACAATAAGAGCAATTCAACCATGAGTACAAACTCAGAACAACAAGAATCAAGAAAGTACAATTTCTTCAAGAAAGTTAAACTACAAAGTGCTATCAGTAAGTGAAGAGGGGATGTGCTGCAGGTGAGATGGGCGTGGAGAACCAGGTGAGGGGAATGAGAGCTGCTCTGGTCAGACTGGGAGGATCTGAAATGACAGGAGAGTTAGCAAACAGGAAGGATGAAAACAAGCTAAGATGTGATAGCACCAAATAACAGCAGCAGACTACAGTTCAAACAAACGTGTTACTGAAGGTGCCAATACATATATGAATACGCACTTTATGAAAAATATAGAAAAAAACATTGCTATTTTTAAATAAATTAAGTAGTGAAGTGAAGGTACACACATGTTACAAAATCCAAAGGTTAACCTTTAAAAGGTGCCAACATTTAAAATGTGGGTCGGCAGTGGCTCATATCATTTGCTGCTTAATCTAAGAGCACGGGTCTCAAACTCAATTTGGCTTGGGGCCACCGCTGGTATTGTGATCTATAGGGCCACACAGAAAGCGCAATATTTTTGAAAGTTTACTTATTTATTTACTTTTACATTAATAACATATTTTCGTCAGTATAGGCATCACTACGCCTGGACCTGTACTTTCATTTATTAAAATGAATAGTCAAGAAAAGCCGCTCTGAATTTAGCTTTTAGATCGCTGTTGCTCTGCAAGTCAATAAGTTCCATTTGCAACAGACTCGGGACGCTCTGAGTCTCCACATCCGCTGAGAAGGGGTCTGCAAACAGCGGCCTCACGTAACCTGCTCGCTGCTTATCCAAAACTGCCCGGTCATTTGACCTTTGCCATTATTTTGAGCCAAACTAAATAGAACATTTTAATAGAATTTTGTTTTTTATTTCAATTGTATATTAAGGGATAGTTTGAATTTATATGAAGAATATTTTTAATTTTTTTTTTAAAGCGAAAAAAAATAAAAATGCCAATTTGTCCAAATGAAGTCCAAGGTTTTGTTAACACTTGAAACTTTAAATAATAAAAGTTAAAGTATGGAGAGTCACTGTGGGCTCATAGTTGAGTGTGCACTGCACCAGGTTGTATCCATGAAGATGGAATGCATCCCGGATTCCCTGATGACCTCATCACCAGGGTTAGGGGGCGGGGTTATGGTTAGGGGCGGGGTTAGGGTGGGGCTAGGGAGCGGGGTTAGGGGGTGCCCTCATCAAAGGCAAATCTGACCTGTGGCATCAAAGACTAATCTGACCTTCCAGAACTCTATAAATAGAGGACACATTCCACCATTCGGATTTAAATCTCCATTACTACAGTCGGACTGTACTTTTAGTGAATATATAATGGAGATAACAAACAACGAGAGAAACCAGGCTGCTGGTCCTCAGGAGCATTCAGAAGAGCATTGTCTGAAAACTGCTCTGATTCTTGCCAATGACAAGATACAAAGTCTGATGAAGAAGATCAGCGACATGGAGGAATTTCAGAGACCGTCTGAGACTGAAAAGCTTTATTTCTGTCATATTTCTGAAGATGATTCAGAAGTAAAGGTTCTGGAAAGCATTCAAAATGTAATTCAAAGAAGATTAAAGCATATTCACAGTCAACAAGAGAGGGAGTCAGAACTCCAAAGGAAACTCTCTGAATCAAAGAAAACAATCCTCGATCTCTGCCAGGAGAAAGAGGATTTAAAGAAGGAGATAGAAGAACTTCAAGATAAGCACCAGAGCGAGGTGAAAGAATTAAAGAAGGAGATAGAAGTACTTCAGGATAAGCACCAGAGCGAGGAGAAAGAGTTCAATGAGGAGATGGTGAATCTCAACGTCATTGAGGACCTCCTTTCCAAGCTTGATGACACAAACGATCAGATAAGGATCCAACATGAGCACTGGGAAAAGAAGTATGCTACTCTGGAAATAACGCACCAAGAGGACCTAAAGAAGACCATTCTGTCCATGAGAAAAGTGACCAGGACAAGCCAGAGAATTCTGGAAAACAAATTTAAGGCCGAGCTGAGCCGAAATAATAGCTTGCTGGCCCAAAGCGATCAAACGCTCCTGGAGGACATCTGTCTGAAGTTTAAAAAAAGGTGTCTGGGCCCCTTCGGCAGGAGAATGCAAGCAAGAGAAGTTGAATTGGAAAAAATGAAAACAAAAATGCGGGACACGCAGAGGCAGGCGGAGACGGTGCCAACACACAGCACCTTAGGCCAGAGGCCTCGACCCCCCAACTTCCTTTTGAATAGAATGAGGCATCTTCGCGATTAGGACTCCGTTACGTCGGGGAGAGTGATTCTCCTCGGTTGCTCTCACGAAGGTTTCTCCCCTTTTTTACCTGTGAAAGGTTTTTTTTCTATTTTTGGGGAGTTTTTCCTTTTCTCGCCTCACGTTTTCATGGATCGTGGCTGTCTGGATCGAATGTGCTGTAACTTTTTTTACGTTGTTCATTCTGTTCACATGACGTCTATAGCTTCTGTCCATCCGGGAGAGTGATTCTCCTCGGTTGTTCTCACAAAGGTTTCTCCCCTTTTTTACCTGTGAAAGGTTTTTTTTCTATTTTTGGGGAGTTTTTCCTTTTCTCGCCTCGAGTTTTCATGGATCGTGGCTGTCTATATCGAATGTGCTGTAACTTTTTTTACGTTGTTCATTCTGTTCACATGACATCTATAGCTTCTGTCCATCCGGGAGAGTGATTCTCCTCGGTTGCTCTCACAAAGGTTTCTCCCATTTTTTCCTGTGAAAGGTTTTAATTTGATCCGATGTGAGGTCCCGGGACAGGGATGTCTTGTGTGTACAGATTGTACAAACTGAATTGAATTGAATAAGCACACAGAGCTACACAGTGGTAAGTGATTTACCCTGTTGTAGCAATATTCACTTTAGGCTTTTGGAAACTTAGTGATTATCTCCAATTAGTCCTAATAGTGTTGGGTATTCTCCTGGTGATCAGGTTATCCCAAACAAATTAATAAAACAAAAACAAACAATTGAATTCTGTGTTCCCGCCTCTCTTATTAAATATAGACTGTATTAACACAAATGTATGACATGATGGTGACTTTAAAGAAGAAATGCTGGTAGCGGTTTGAGTTATGATTTTAATAAACTGAAGCTGATAAAAAAAAAGGGTATTGTTATAAAATACGTTTTTGAGGTTAGAGAAAGTAATACACATGTGACCTTCAATACTGAGGGGTTTATGAATATGTTTTACATTAGCATTATTTACTGGTAATTTAAATATTAACAGAGTTGTAAACTATTAAACATGTTTTTTTAAGTAACACCAGACTTCTTCTCTCGTTGTGTGAATGCATGTCTCTCTGAATAACTGCAGGTAGTTGAAGCTTTAATGATGTGAAAAGTCACAGACGTATGAGATTAATATACACAGAAATAATAAATACATCCCGTCTCAATCGGCTAAAGTCTGATTTTGAGTTTACTATACTATTTATTATCTCTATTCATAATGAACAATTAACATGTATTCATAAGCCAAGTTATGAGATTTGCATTTACTTCCGGTCTTGACAGAAAATAAAGGACATAAAACATAAAAAGAAACTTACAAAATAAAGGCTTGCAGAAAATTGTCTGCCTATTAACCGAAACGTTTGAGAGTCATTTACACATATATCTTGCATAATAAACCTGAATGTCAAGGGAGCTTGGAGTCCAGTCGCTGCTCCTTCGTGTCGAAAGGAGTCAGCTGAGGTGGTTCAGCATCTCGTCAGGATGCCTCCTGGACGCCTCCATTAGAGGTTTTCCAGGCACGTCCAACTGGTAGGAGACCCCGGGGAAGACCGAGGACACGCTGGAGGGATTATATCTCCCGGCTGGCCTTGGAACGCCTCGGGATCCCCCAGAATGAGCTGGAAAGTGTTGCAGGTGAGAGAGAAGCCTGGGTCGGCCTGCTGGACCTGCTGCCACCGCGACCCGACCCCGGATAAGCGGCTGATAATGGATGGATGGATGAATGGATAAAGCCATGGTGAGATGAATTAGTGCTATGTTAGAGGTCAAACTCTGCTTTGAACCTGCAAGTTCAGATTCTGTGGGAAACAAAGCTTGTGTTAGTTTTATCAATTTAACCTCAATTCAAGAGTTATTCAATATTATTCCTTCGGGTGTATGTTTCAATAGAAGGAAAACAAGTTGTGTTCTAACACAAATTTCATTCACTCCTTGTTGGTTCAGAGACAACTTTAACTATTGCAATGGCAAGCACACAGAATAAGACAAGAACAGAAGAAAGAAAACATCAAGGTCCAGCTGGAAAACAAGGAGGACTTTCTTGGATCATCCCCAAGAAAAGAACAGAGATATGCAGAAGAACATTTGTAGCCTTAAAGCCCAGCTGCATGAAGCTAGACGGGGACAATCTCCATCCCAGCTTGAAAAGAAAAGCGGAGTTTAGGAACTTCTGTCAAGCTAACGTGGATGAACAGATACATACACACACACAATATACTGTAGATTACAGTGTTGAATGCATAAATATGCCATTGTTTACATGGGGTTACCAGGGGTTGTATTCGAGAGCACATTAAACTCTTGTTGTGCGACTGTAAGAGTGGTTTATTGTTGTCCACTACATGCGCACGGTTGCCTGCGAGTCTGTGCGTGTGTGTCTGTGTGTGTGTGTGTGTGTGTCAGAGACAAAGGGGCATTAGGCACTACATCATACTACTATTGTAAAGAAATTCAGAAACATATTATTTAGAACATGTTTCTTTTTATTTACAAACTTCAAAAAGCAAAAAAAAAAAGGATCTAAAAGTAATCCAAGGTCATCCACATGATCCACAACAGGCTTCAACAACAGCCGAACCTCGAAGACAGCAGCTTTAACTCCTCGGCTAAAATGGAGTTCAGACAGTTGGCATGGCTCAAAGCGATTTGTATGAATAAATATGTAAATTCAAGTAGAAAGCTGTGAAATAAAAGAGCACGTCACACGCAGAGCTGACAGCCGGACAATTAAACTCTGAGGAAACTCGCTCGTTGGACATCGACACGCATGGACATTTTCTGGCGATACGATAACGAACCACGGAACATTAAGACAGAAGAACACTTGATATCATTATTTTCTTTCTCTTTAGACGATGAGCGGTTGGACTGCTTCACTTTCTGACTCTTTACTAGTGAATGAGCTTCGTTTACATGCACTCAAATGTCTCTTGTCTTTACATACTTAAGGTTTGCATCCCAATTGCAAACAAACTTGTGAACAGGCAGGATATTCCAACGAAGGAATCTGAGCTCATACGGATGAAAAGGGTTTTTAAGCTCACAGCTCAGTATTGCGTTATTGTCAATTTATACCTGATGTCCTTTTTTAGTATTTTTTAGGTTCCTCTTAATCAAGAGCTGATCAGACTTATCACAAATGGGATATGATAATGAATCAACCCTTCTCACAGATGCTACTCTGGCTCTTAATATGCACAGAAACGCACTTATTGGTTGGTCCACATGCAAGTTCACATGTGCTGGTCCACAAAAATCACAAGAAACCAAAGTCATTTCCATCTGTAGTAACAACAATGGTAATATGACAATAACACTATTACAAACAAGCAAAAGCAACAAAAGGGAAAGAAAAAAAAAATGTACAAAAAATATAAATAAATACATTTGGTAAATTCAAATATTGAAAAAAAAAGATGAGAACAACAAATTTGACATAAGCAAACAAAAAAAATGACATGGAAGCTAAAGAACAGGAAATGATCAGTCTTTACTTTAATTTATTTTTCAGCTGGTGTTTCTTTTTTTTTTAAAGCTCTTTCCGGGGCCATTCTGGAGGAGAAGACTTCCCACACGAGACCAGCGCAGACCAGAGTGGATTTGCTGGTTTTATGGTTAATCAAAAGGGAACTGGGTCCCGTGAAGCTTTCCCAGCTCTCAGCCGGTCCACAGGTATCCAGGTCTGTGTCTCTTGTGCAGTGCAGTGCAGCGTACGGCGTCGCCTGCAAGGTCACGGAGAGACGGGCATGTACTCCGACTGAGGACGCTGTAGACGGAGCGTGTTGCTGCGGTGGAGTTTGAATCTGCTCTACATTATTTGGTGTCTTAAGACGTGACCCTCTTCGAACGCTACACCGTCTCTCTCTCCAAAAACACACAAAAAACTGTTTGGTTTCACAATGACCTCTGTTCCCAAAAGGAGATGAGACAGAGAGAGGGAGATCCAAACCGCAGAGCAGAGGTGGAACATGTGACCAAACTGAGCTATATATATATATATATATATATATATATATTGTTGTTCCTTTTGTAACCCTTAAGAACACGACACACGGACACAGTAACGACACAAGCGTAACCAAAACTGGGAATTGCAAGATTTGTTGTAAATGTAAAGACGCATAAGAGGCCCAGTGGCCCTATGATAGGCCCAGTAGTCCCGCCCACGCATTTTCCAGACCCCTCGTCCAATCACCTTTAATGATGAGCTAATGACACATCATTAGCAATCTGTGAGAGAGAAGAGAAAGCAAACATGGAGAATAAACGAAAAGGCGGTTCAGAAAAACTGAGGGAAAAGAAAAAAAAGCTCTCGCAACTGATGCTGCTAAGAGCAGAAATATAATAAACATGTCTGCTGCTGCGGGGCCGGCGGCGGTGGCGTAGCCTCCGGCTCCGGGGCTTTGGCTGCGCCGGGCGCGGCGGGTCCCTCTCAGGTGTCGTCGGACGGTGAAAGTGAGGCTCCCGCTGCCATGGTGGCACAGTGACATGAAGGGGAGCTTCTAATGAGGACAAGACACGTCTGTATGAACGGACTCCCTCTACTGGTGAACTGCAGTATCACAACTGTTAAAGCATTGAGAACGCGCTCTTGCACCCGACATGTATATATTTTACCCGTAACGTCAAGATTAGTTAGCGTCAACAAGCACGTATCATTGTACTTTCTGCCTTCAAAGTAAAAGCACTTTCTGTTTCCATCAATGTACTTTCTGCATTCAAAGTAAAAGCACTTCCTGTTTCCATGCTCTTCACAATAAGAGTAAATAATGTAATAAAACAAGTGACAACATACAGGAGGGGGAGGAGGAGACTGGTGGTGGTGATAGCAGGTGAGTGTGCTAGCTAACATGTTGATGTTGTGGATAAACACTCATTCACTAAATGTTCAGAAACGTTGTCTATGAACTTTACTTGACATAATAGATAGCGTGTGGTGTAAATCTAGTTCTAAAATGTTGGAAAATGATATACTATCCTGATTAATTAACCACTATTGTATGGTGCTGTGGTTTGAGCATGCAGATCTGCTTTTTCACAATTGTTATAATTACAAATCAGGTCACCAGAGTTAAAGTGTTTTAAGTGTCAATATACTTTCTTTAAGCTCCAATTTGTTAAAATGTGCTTTACCTATTTTTTTTTCGGTCAGTGTTTATGGTTTATTGTCCATGCTTTTCTTTTTTTTTAACACTTATTTATGGACATTTTCAGATTAAATTACATCAAATAAGAGACAAGGAGACAATGACCCATTTCAGTATAGTAGTGTTATTAAGGGCTTGTGTGATTATATGCACAGTATCTGCGCGCGGATTGTGGTGGGTCAGTCTGGACTAAAAAGTCCAGGGCCGAATTTTTGTCCCAGTCCAGGCCTGCCCTCCACTGACCATCAATGGTGCTGCTGTGGAGAGAGTGAGCAGCACCAAGTTCCTGGGTGTGCACCTCAGTGAGAACCTCTCCTGGAGCAGCAACATCACAGCACTGGCCAGGGAAGCTCAGCAGCGCCTCTACTTCCTCCGCAGACTGAGAAGAGCCAGAGCCTCCCAGCACTCCCCCCCCCTCTTTCTCTGTCCCCTGCCCCCACAATCTCTGGTCAATGACCCCCCCCCATGCACAAAACCAAATGGCACCAGTCACTTTTACAGACTCTTACATGTTTTTTTTTGTCTTGCATTTTGTGTTTCATGTTTAAATGCTGTTTGCACCGGGGATAAGAGGGAAACATAATTTCAATTTTCTGTATGTCTTGCACATATGGTATTTTTGATAAATAAAGTTGACTTGACTTAACATAAATTGAGTCGGACTCTTTCTAGTCACCTTCCACATGAAAAATATATATATTGTTTTATGTCTACATTTGTCACATCTCATTACAGCAGCCGTGGATGAATCTCATATCTGGGAACTCATGACATTAGAAATTACATCTAATTATATGAGACACATGGATGTCCATGTCTCATTGTACACATCTCATATGCAGCCTACTGTTATCATGGTCTCTGCTGTGCCTCTCCTTCCTCCTAGTGTCCGGACGGTTGATCCCTTTATTGAGTTTCTCATTGGTCCCCTGTTTGTCCTGTGTGTGTGTGTGTGTGTGTGTGTGCGTGTGTGTTTGGTGCGTCTGCCTGGGCGTGGCTCGTCATTCTGTCCTGCTGCTAATTGACCTGCACACCTGCAACTCATCCACTCATCCGCACCAACAGTTGATCTGTCACATCGTCAGTCCTCACATGTTGGACTAATGCTGCGGCCAAACTAGGTTCCCAGCAATTGTTGGCTTGTAACTTTATTTAATCTGACCACCTCAGCCTCGGGTTCACTGCCCCTCTCGGGATCCCCTGTGGCCTGAAGGACCCAGCCTGCCTCCCTGTTCCCCCAGCCTGCTCAACACCTCGCCGGCCTGCCACTCAGCCCACACGGCCCGTTCAGCCCGGATTCTGATTCTGATTCGACGCCAAACCCAGAGCAACATAATTTTGGCCTCTGGTTCTTTTCAATAAACAACTGTGAACTCCTGCTCTGTCTGTATCCTTCTCTTGGGTCCAGTGCAACACGAGCATGACAACTCCAGAATTTAGTGGTTTAACAAAGACTTGTGCTGCAGTCGAATAGTCCAAAAGATTACCTCCTAACGTCTGACCCTAACCTTTTCCTTGACCTCTGTAAAAAACGTCACAGGGTCAAAGAAAGATGGGAAGGAGAATTCATGAGGAGTTAGGAAAAGACAACTGTGTGTTTAATAAATCCAACTCCACTTTCACTAAGCCACGCAGTTATGACGCGACGGCAGGCGCAATTTTGTGACGTCGGTCTGCAGCGGTGAAACTACAATGTTCAGGAAATGGACTACAAAAAAGCGCATTTTAGATTCTTCATCCGTGTGTTCTTACAGTGTTGTTTCATGCAGATGACATGAACAACCCGGTTCATAGTATTACTTTATTAACGAGGTTTTAAATGAAAGAAGGAATATGAAAGTGAAGGTATTTTTCACAGAGAGTACAAAGCTACTAAACTCTTTGTTCAGTTTCAAACATGCTGAATTAAATAACAATGTCTCATATTCCTTTATGTTGTTATGGTTTAAATGCAGATTATATCCTGATTATAAGAATATGCAGACAACAGTTTATGAAACACCACACAACTACTAGAAGTATTGACTTGATATGTTTTATTGTAATATGACAAAATAGTTGATTCAAAAGATGATACTCAAAAAGACTGAAGAGCTCGTCCAGTTTAACTCTTTCATCAAAGCTTCTGTAACTGAAGTCAAATAAAAGGAGCTGAGGTTGCAGTACAACACCAAAGAGAGAAAATCAAATACAGCAGTTTGATCACTTTACAGCAGTTTGATCACTTTACAGCAGTTTGATCACTTTACAGCAATGTAATGTTCTTAGTTTGCCAGCCAGTTTAACAGATTATTGAAAGGTTTTCCAAGTTATGGCAACAGTTATTTACATGATCTGTGTTTGTCTTCATGATCGTCTGTTCTTGTGAACGGCTGAATGATTCGTCACTTTAAATGTTGCTGCCGCAAGGAACTGTGGGTCGGCATTATCTCCTTTCCTTTCGTAAAGGCAGGTCCAGTGTTTGCTATGCTAAAGGAGCTAAGTTAGGAAGCATTGAAGCTCCTTTCCTTTTCATTTAGAGTAGCAGCCAAGGAGTGTACTTTTTTGGACGTCACCCTATAGTTTCCGCATTTTTATTCTAAATAATGCAACACACGCTCCTTGGCTGCCTTATAAATATGAATGGTGTGTAATTTTAATTTTTTTAATACAATCTGGGATTTTTAGAATGTAGTATTCAACCTTGTATATATTGCAAGGCAGTCAACGTAATGTCCTCCTTTTTGTAAATGAGCTCTTCCTCTAATCAGTGCCTACGCAGGAAAAATATATTTCCCTTGTGGATATAGTTGCCTGGGAACCAGATGGATCTCCGAGCTCTTTTGTGATTGGTCTGGCGATGTTAGTGCTACTCTGTCTGTCTGTCCAGACTAACACCTAAAATCCCATTTAAAAAGAGGTCTGTTCATGTATTTGAATGTTTTCCCGCCTATTATGCTCCCCAAGAGATTTACTGCTTCTCTTAGAAAGGAGTGGAAGCCAGCAGCTCTCCTCGGCTTGCTGTATTTGCTGTGTTTCTTAATGGATGAGAGGACTCATCCATTTTAGTGTTGCACTCTAATGCTGCGTTCACACCAAAAGCGTTGCAAATTTTTCGCACGAGTATATTGCATGCAAAGTCAATGCACAGGCGCGAATGATTGCGAACAACGCAAAATGCATGAGTGACGCGAATAACGCGAATGGTGCATTGCGAAAAATTCGCCCGTCGAACACCGCCGTCTTGCCGTTGCTGAATGAAACTGCTGCTGAAGTAGCGCTGGTAGCGGCCGTCATTCACGGCTGTTCCTGGAGGAGTCGGACCTGTGTGCGGCTACGAATAATATTATGAACCCAGACACGAGGGCGTTTGATTTTCCGACGTTTGTGGGACTTCCACAACAAGTATAAAGAAGAACTAGTGCTATTTCAATGGTGGATGGCGGAAATAGTAACTGTATTTATTTAGAAAAGCCACAGAGTATAGAAATTATGCATCAAAATAAACAAAATAAAACAAACACAAAAACACAAAACAATATTACATGTAGACATTAATATATCGCCACCTGGGGCAGCACGATTTCAACATTTCTAATCATAAGAACATCTACTTGATGCCGGCCACCATGTGGATCCACCAGTTGGTCTGCACAGTCCAGCCCCCATTCTCACACGCCAAGATTTGCTGGAGGAAATGCTCCTTGGCCTCCGCCTCACCCTGTTCCTCCTGGAGCGCCTCCCGCAGGTAGTGCATGTCCTCTGCAGCTCTCAGCTCCGGGATGCCCGTCAGCAGCATGAGGGAGAAAAGGTTGATCAGCAGACGAGAGTGCGAGCGCAAGGAGAGGTACGCCTGGGTGCAAGTGTCCTAATATGGGTAGGTGAGAAAGACAAGGAATGGAGGACGAGGAGAAAGCAAGAGGAAATGAGGACAAAAGATATTGGGATATAGAAAACAACATCTGAGAAATATCGACAGTACATTTACGCGCACACAGTGGATTCACTTAGTCCATGCACTTATGCAACACACATACTCTTCCATCCCATAGAAGTTATGATTTGCAGGAAGATGTGATCCAAAAAATAACTAGGTTTGGTCACACAATGCTCATTTGTATCTATGTCAATCAGTGCCCAGATGCCCAGACAATGTGATGCAGTGCCCTCTAGTGTTCCCTTCAGTTAATAAAACAAAATGCCCCATTGCAAGCAGCCGGTGGAATGGCTGCCCCTCAGACGGTGAGGTGATAGAAACAAGCTGCTGCCCCGGCCTAATACAGGGTGAATGTGGGCCATAGCAGGTACAAATGGCAGGTCACCTTCTACCATGGCAGATAGGTTTTCCTAATAAATAAATAAAAATTCACTATAAAGAAAAATTCCTTATTTATATATATATATATATATATATATTCCATATTTCTACTGCCTGGTACCTTTGAGTGTTCTCGGGTAAAAAAAAGTCAAGACAAAAAAGTGAATTGTCAAAATGTTCAGTGACGGGTGAGCGGCCAGTCACTGAACATTCAGACCTTGATTAGAAATATGTTCTGGTGCACCTGTAGCCACACCTGACAGTGATGTCACAGGGTCCTGGGTACACCTGTACACCCCTGCAGCAAGAACTGCACAAGTTAACTACTGAAGGTCAGCAAAAACATGATTTTTAAGTTCCTTTTGAATGAAAACACATTGGTAGTACTCTATAATGACCTCACACTAATTAGCATTAGTAAAGCATGAGTACACACTTAATTCATCATTTATAAAGCATTGTTCCAACATGAGAATACTCATTAGTATGCAATTCATAAACACAGTTATACATGTTTTATTCTTGATTTGCTTGGGTTTTCATACTTTATAAATTATGGATTCCCCATTTGTAAATTAAGCAATATATATTGCAAACCAATTAAGTAATATATATTGCAAACTAGTTATGCACTAATGGTTAACATGGGCTTTATAAACGTGTTTTAATACTGCAATTCATGATTAATTCAGGTAGCTACTAGTCGTTAGTTAAGTATTAGTTAAGTATTACTACCTGAATTAAACGTGCCATTTATAAATGCTTTGTAAGGCATAGATAGTCTAGTAACTACCTGAATTAATCATGAATTGCAGGATTAAAAGCACATGTTAACCATTAGTGCATCATCTATAAGTCCTTAATAATTGGTTTGCAGTATATATGTTACTTAATTGGTTTGCAATATATATTACTTAATTTACAAATGGGGAATCCATCATTTATAAAGTATGAAAACATAATCATGAAACGCATAATAGTCAAGCTTAATAATCAAGAATAAAACATGTACAACTGTGTTTATGAATTGCATACTAATGAGTTACTAATGAGTGTCCATGTTGGAACAATGCTTTATAAATGATGAATTAAGTGTTTACTCATGCTTTACTAATGATAAATAGTGTGCAGTTATTATGAAGTGCTACCGACACATTTTGTACTTATTTCGAAAGTTTGCCTGAAAGAAATACACTGGTAATATTCTGTCAATAAAACCCATGATAAGACCAAACCAACAAAGATCTGACAAACAAATATGTGTACAACTATACAGCTTCATTTTGTATAAAGCTGTGAATGTACGCCTGGCTGTACGCCTGTCTGTAAGAACAAATAGGCTTGATGCTGCGAGCCACAGAGAGGGTATGAAAGCTGGGAGGCATTGACAGACACACTAACGCTTTTTGCATGTCTGTTTGAGTCTTTTCGTAGGATTTATTGACGATAGGATAAGTGCAGCCTTATCATGAAATAAAAGCATCAGTATAATTACACACAAACAAATGACACGCGCACACAACCGGGGCTTCTCACCCTGAACCGCTGAAAGTAGAGGCTGTTGCGCCCTTTGATCCGGCCCATGACATGCAGGAAGTCAGGTGTGAGGACGAATGGTACACGCTCCCTGCTCAGGCCAAGGAAGTGCTTCCTGTTCCCCAGGATGTGACCGAAGTCGATGTGAAACAGGTTCCCTGAGAGGCCCGGGAGATAACGAAAGCATTTAAATCAGTCTGGCCATCAACTCACGTGGGTTTCACAAGTCATCTTTTCCATCATTCAGTCGCTCTCGCCGTGAGATTTACTTTATCTGGATCGTTTACTGGTTCATGGGTCTACTCGGCGGAGTGCAGTTGACAGCTTGCAGGAATGTGAACCCAAACATGTGGCGCGTACCTTGGTCTGTGATCATGATGTTGTCATTGTGTCGGTCTCCTATCCCCAGCACATACGTGGCAACACAGTAACCAGCACAGGACTGCACGAATCTCTCCACGGTCTTGTAGTGCTGTCGTCAGATGAGATCACAGCAGTGCGCAGGAACACAATTAGTAACGTGGCAGAGCAGCCGATAACGACATTATATATGAAATATGTTTGAAATAAAAGGACTGAAAGTCCACCAGTCTACACTCTTGATTCAGGCAAGCTGTAAAAAGGTGTCATTGGAAGGTAAATGTTAAAGTATAGACATCTAGAGACAAGATGTGTAAAAAAAAAAAAAAGTTTCTCGATATGAGCACAGACCAAAATAAAAATGACTATTGTTCAGCGCTTGAAAGTGGGCAGCTGCACAGGCCGACGTCATTTAGGCAGACCCTCTTAAATAGTGAGGCTGTTCCACGTCTAATCAATGCCCTGCCTTTTGAATTTCATCCAGATCACTTACTATTTCCTGGAGTGGACATTTGGACTTGAGCCACTCGAACAGAGCATCGTTTTTGAAGGCCGCTGACGTTCCTCCCTGGCTCCACTGGATGGCGGCGATGGTCACTGCATTCCTCACGATCTCGATCATACCTGTCGAGGAGAAACTTGATTTAACTTTTTTGCTGTCGTTGTTTTGTTCATGTCACTTTCAATAGGACGTCCTGGTTGTAGCCTGGGGCCTGGAATTTATACATATTATACATTGGGTTTTTGTTAAGATGCCTGATAAAAGACATGCATAAAACGTGTCAATTCCATGTTTAATTCCAGCCTTTGGACCTTCGAACAACATTTATTGGAGACCTTCACGTTGGTGAAGTAAACGGTAATGCTGTATTTACGGTTCTGTAATTTCTCAGACCGCCTGAAGAAAACTATATAATATAGCAAAAACAACAGGGAAAATGGAGACAATGTTCCAGGTTATTCTCAGTAGGGTTTAATTGAGTCTAATGACGTTATAAACAGTTGCTGATTTGCAGAAGAAACTTTCAGACAGCAGAGCTAAACAGTGAACTGGATAAATCGATAATAAATGTGAAAGTGACCTATGTTGTGTCCTGTGGCGATGCAGCCATATGGAACGAGGTTAAGGTCCATAGATTTCTCCTGCCAGATGGAATCCATCACCACCAGCGTCTGAACAGGAAGACGCACATATAGGTTTAACCTAAAGTTAAGGATATATTCAGCGACATAAAACACCAACAGTCTCTATTTTCCAGTGAGATGAATAATTAAGGACACAATGAAGTCTCTTAGACCTGAATGATCAGCATGTCCTGTCTGAGGTCGTCCCCCTCTTTGAATATGATTCCCACGGGTGTAGCAGAGGTGGGCGACGGCATGGGAGAGAACTCCAGCCACAGCGGCTTCTTCTTGGAAGCCATCACTTTGCATTTGTCCAGCTGGAGGAGAGAGGTACAAAGAGAACGGATTTGTTCATGGTGAGCTTGACAGTTTATAGGGAATGGGTTTTACGGAAGGTCAGCTGTGGACTAAAGCCTTAAAACTGTTAAAGTTGTATTACTTTGTAAGTGTCAGCCCTCTAACACCCACCTATCCATCTGAGGACATGAGCCTGCACACAAACTCTGCATCATTCACTGTCTGATTGGGAATATTTTAGTCATAATTAGACTGGGAAATTGAATATTATGAACTGTCAACTGTTTGTTGACATCTTTGTATGATTGTAATGAGGCAACCACACGCTCCAACAATGGAAAAATTGAACCGAGCGTTCATTTTACATTCTGATGACTGGCGGTCAGATCGGCTGGATGAGGATGAACCAGTCACACCAGACTAAACCTGGCAGACCATCAGAAAACATAAAAGACAGTTTTTATTCAACACACGCGAGCAGCATTAGCGAGGCTTACCAGGATCCATCCAGCTTTGATCCGGGGGTCAAAGGGCACCAGGAATTCATTCGGTAGATTACTGTTTCTAAGAAGCTCTTGAAGCTTGAGGGGAGCTGAAGAAACACAAAGACATACTTATACAAATTGGTTGGGTTTCTTAGTGTGGGCTACTGTACATTAATAATGGAGCTACACACAATCTCACTACGCTGTCTGTCCATGTGGCAGTGTGTGTGTGTGTGTGTGTGTGTGTGTGTGTGTGTGTGTGTGTGTGTGTGTGTGTGTGCTGATAGTTCCGTTAGCTGTTAGCTGTTTTACAAACACACCCGTCTAAAACAATAAAAGTGATCCGCAGATCAGCGGCCAACAAGTACACAGCAATGTGACTGGTTCTTGTGAATTTGTTCTTCTTGATGTGGACTACATGCCTGTTAATGACGCAGCATCCCGTCATGCGCGTATTTATGTAACAATATCAGACGGCACAGAAGGCCTAGGTAAAAATGCCACTGCGCTGCGGGGTGAGTGAGGAATAAGCAGGAAGTCAATGGCACTGTGTTAAACAGGCAATAAAAGGTGTTTGCAATAAGTGAGTCAACACGACCACAAAAGGTTCTTGAGCATGCAGCCATAACTGAACACCCAAAATATATGATGCAGTTTGCTGCAGCAGAATGCGAGATGAGCCTGAAGGACACTCACTCACTCCCAAACTTAACTAAGGACGCACACGAGATGCATGATTCTCCTGGCAGAGATAATGAATCTAGCCTGGGAAGCGAAGTGTCCCTCAAGAGGAAAGGAGGGTCTGAGAAAACGTACACCACAATCCTATGTAATAAAACGAGACCCAACAGGTAGGTTAATCAAAGGGCAACATCAAAGAGGCTTAAGGCGTGTAAGGTCCTGCACAATAGCATAACAACAACAGATGCATGTGTAATCTCTACCTAAAGGTACTAAACATGTGAAGCTCTTCACGTTTCAACGAGGAGACAAAGAACCACAAAAACCACATGAAAAGGATCCTTAAGACAGAAGAGGTGTTTGAAGACCCGCGAGTGAGTTGGGCCCAGTTTTAACATTTTAAATACACCTGCCATTTCTCTTTCTCTGTCAAAAGATGTCGGTCCATGTACACAAAACCAATAGATTGCATGTTGTGATTATTTCACGACCTGCCATGATACTGGGCTGGAACAATAGAAAAAAGAAGGAGCTGCAGCCCCTCGCCCAGTAGTGGAAGACAACTGGTGGATGGACTAGACTTTCCTCCAGTATTCCGTAAACGTACATCTATGGCTTACTATTCCATTAAAATGTCCTTTGTTAGATGCGTCTCACCTGTAGGAGGAAGGTTGTCAGGGTAGAGTTTTTTAATCGTTATAGCAACCCCATGCAGGGCCTCCACGGCCTGGACCTGCTGGGTGAAGTTGTTGAGCATGGCCTGACCGCAGCCCAGCAGGTAGGCCTCCAGAATCACAGCCATGCGCTGGCGGAAGTACAGACACCCTGCCACCTCGCTGCGGACATACCAGAAGAAGAAGTGTCCGATCCGCTTGCTCTGCGGTGAGGGAAGGACACAGACACAGATGTAGCTGCAGTGCGACAGGGCAGTAAAAAAAATATTGACTGTTCCTCTGCTGAGACCCAAAAAAATCAAACCCTTACATGACGAGTGTAAAGGCCTTTCTATTTTGACTGGATGAAGTTGCAACTCTAAAAATACCCGTGCATTCGGTGTTCATCTATTGTGTGTCCCTAAAGTAGGAGTGCAGAAAAAAAGCTCTGAAGTGGCGCTCACTCAATACAACTTTTTTGTGTGTGTGTGTGTGTGTGTGTGTGTCCTGCGGTCTACCTAAACACTGGCCATTAACCAACTTGTCACCGCCCCCTGCTCTGCATACACCTGTCTAAAGATCTACTCATCGACTCCTCAGCGCTGGCTTTCCTCCCAGTCCTCGTCAGATTATTGTCTCAGCTACCGAGGCAATTAATGCTTCGGGCCTCAGCCGTTTTTGTGTTTTCCTCGTGTTGCCATGGACACAAACATGAACTGCTCTTGTCCCCTGTGCCTCAGGACCATCTGCTCGTCTGCCTGCACCTTCACCACCTTATGATTGAAACCTCTCGCACACCTGATTTTACAACTATGGGTTTTAAAATTAGATATTTTTGGGAGAATATATATATATATTTTTTTAAATGACCGATAAATAAATGTTTTCCCCAATTTGTACATGGTGCTCAATCTGTAATCTACCCAGCTGTGTGAAACTGAACTAAGAGGATGCACTGCTAACATTCTTCTTTATTAATCCAAATATAATATGTGTTGTGTTGCTCCAAATACAAGGATGGTGCATGACTCACCCGCAGAGCTCTTTGGATGAGGTACCGAGCGAGGAAACTGTCATGGTAAGGTTCCACTTTGAGGGTCTGTATGGGTAAACAGGATAGAGAGAAAAAAAAACACAATTGGATAAGAAGGTTTTTCTTTTAATGATGATTCACATGCAATGTGTTACCTTTTTTTATTCCAGTCTTAAATCAGAATATCAAACAGGTGACACATGCACCTGCACAGTAGAATGCAGTGCAACACAACCCCTCCTTCGTCCCATTGTCTGAATGTGGATCAGTGTGCACAAGTATCCATAAGTGCAGAGCACACATATGCCAGCTTAATATTTTGCTTCTCCCAGATACACAGTATTCCTATCATGGAATGGAAAGGGGCCACTTTAAACACTTAAAAATCAGCGGATGTAAGAACTAACTTAGCAATAATTAGCAAGCTAAAATCTGTTGTCCATTCAGCCGTCGATGGTCGCTATAGCTGGAAAACGAGAAGCCTGCTTTTTCCTACCTCGGTCCGAAATTAACGACGCATTGTTTTGACAAAGAATTTTAATTGTAAACTGCATGTGTGCTGTGCAGAAATTCAACATGTCTGGCAACTGTAACGAAGGGAGGCTGGGGCTTAGAAAACGGTCAATTATCCAAATCCAGTTGAAACGCAGTGAATCTGGGTCCATTTGTTTAGTTCAGGGATGAGAGGTTTTGATATGAATCTATACTAATGTAGGTGTGGTGCTTTTGCATTGGATTGCATAAAATTGCTAGGGGCTTCCAATAGAAAAGTCTGTTCAAATATTTTGTTATTCTCACAGTTCCTTCAAACATACGCTTGACTTTTTTTTCTTCAGATCAACAACACACACTCTTGCCGTATCTCAAACAAACACATACCTGCACCAGCTGCAGCAAATACATCAGTACATCGTCATTGGACAGGCTCTCCAATCTCTGGACTGCTAGTCTCCGGACCGTCCGGTCAGCAAAGTCCATGCTGAGCAGCTCCAGGGCCACCGTCACATCCAGCTCTCCAGGATCCCAGTTTCCCAGTAGCCAGTGGACATCCTCGACCACTCTGCGGTTCATCCATTCAACGCTGCGCAGGTATTGGGGAAGATTAGAGGCGTAGCGGACGCTCTCCTCCCGGAACCTTTTGAGGCAGCTGCTGGCGTTGGTGACGATAGATGGGGATCTGAGAGTGACAGTGTCGGGCCGATGTGTCACATGCAGAGAGGAAGAATCTGTGCTGGTCGAGGTCGAGGAGGCTGCATTAGAAGAGGCGGCAGATTTGGTTGAAGTGAGGATGGAGGAAGGACTGCCGGAGCATTCAGAGGTGCTGAAGCTGTTTGGCAGGACCACAGGGAAGCTGTAGCGGTCCAGAAGGAAGCTGATAGCCATGGAGTCTGCTATGTCTGGGTTAGTGGCAGAAGACAGCTTGTCTGCCTGGTAGGTGATGGCCTTTTCCTCCACGTCAGGGTAGGACCACATGTGCATAGTGTAGGGGCCTTGGCTGAGCACGGACCTGCATGGATTTGAAAATATCTGATATTAATTTAAAAACAGACAAACACTTCGAAAAAGTTGCGATCGGAAATGCACTCAGCCTCCCAAAATAGGATTCAGTTTGCTGCAGCAGAATGTGAGATGAGTGGTGGACGGACACAGAGGAGCACACTCCACTCAATCACGGCCTCACGGACCCCCACGCGAGCGCTTGCTTGACTCCCCTGGCGGAGATGATTATTTCTGCATCATTGCCATCACAGTGATTATAGGGATGTTCCTAAAATATTAGCTTGATTTGAATCAATATTAATGTAAATAAAAATATTAAGGACGCCTTCCGTTTCCTATGAATTTCTGCCTCGATGTATATAAAATCATATATTACATTTTAAAAGCATAATTTCCATAAAATCTGTAAAAAGAAAAGAAAAAAATACAGTAGGAAACCGACCAAGTTGCTTTTTAATCCGCTACAGTGCAGATACCTTTTATGTTAGCGTGTTATCCCTTTCTGACAATTAACGCTGAAAGTTGTAATTGATGTTAAAAACCTGACCTGTGGTCAATGAGGAGAAGATTGACAAAGTAGAGCACCTTTCCCTTCCCTTTCTGCAGGTCCGGTGCTTTGACTGATGCCGTCTTTGAGTCCTTGGCTACTGAAGGTTTTGGGTCTTTGGTTGCTGGGGGTGCGTCACCACCACTAGCATTAATAGTGAAAGCCAGCTTGGCTCCACGTGGCAGATCCCTGAGGAGAACATCAAAGTCCAGCCACTCGTTCCACAGCACTTCATCTGCGAAGGCCTTGGGATGGGAGGACACCGAAGACAGAACCTTGTTGCCGTAGAGTATGGAGGCTTTTACATAAACACACTGAGGGCATTTGCTTGGAAGGTTTGGGATGTCGAAGCCAAGCAATTTCACTCGGAGCCTCCTGTTGCAGTCCCACAAGGATATCATGAAGATGTCATCCAAATCCTTCCCTTCGAGGCGGAGATCGTCGTGGGAGCTGAACTGGCCACTGGAATCGTCAACCAGAGGCCAGTCCACGAACTTGACAGTCTCGTCGGCGAGCTGCGACACGGGGACCACAGACAGGTGGAGGTCTTGGTTGGTTTTCAAGCACTGTCGAACCCAGAGGAAATTGCTCAGGGGGTGATCTCCAGATAAAAACTCCTCCCTCCCGGAGACTTTCAACACCAAACTGTCCGAAGTGTCATAGTCAAGCCCCTGGTCGGCCGCCACACTTCTAAAAAATGTGAGAAGAACACTTGGTGTCGCACTAAAGTCCACCTGTATGCTGAAGCTGATCTTGCTCATGTAATGGAAGGTGACGGGGAGCTTTCTGTTCAGCTGGTCCCGGAGGTCATTTGGAATGGGGGCACACGTTATCCAAGGCTCTGTGGCATACAGCTCGTCGTCCCGATCCCTCACCTCTTGTCTCCTCGGCGTTGCCAGTTTCCTGCGTGTGAACGTGAGCTCGCCGAGTCTGTCCGACGGTTCCCTGTCCAGGTCGTGTCCGATCAGGTACGCCAGGTGCCACTGCTGTTTCTTCTTGTCCTCCAAATCGACTGCCATCAGCGGTTTTACCACTATGTGCGCCGACAGACGGCCGGTGTCGTCACATGACCATGGGATGTCCAACGTCCTGATGACCTGACAGTCATCGTAGGCCTCGTACCAGTCATCCCCCTTGGCATATAGCAGAGTGTATTTCTCCGGGTCCAATACTGCAAGTGGGTCTGGGTGACCGTTTTGTTCCTGTGCCTGAAGGCATAGAGACAAAAGTTTTTGGAAAATTGTTGATGGTTGCAGTCTGAATATATATTTCTGAACCAAACGTCTGCAGCTCTGTGAGGTTATGTCACAAACTAGACAGCATATAGCGCAGTGGTGGTTTAAGCTGAACGCTATTGTCAGCATGCTAACATGCTTATAATAACAATGCTGACATATCGATGTGTAGCACATACAGAATATGATGCACTGCTGTAGATTAAACTGGCCAACAGTTAGTTAACCAAATCTACAGCAGTTAACACACACATTGACCCGGTCAGCTCTTCATTCCTAACCCTCAGTCACCAACACTAGCACAACCTTAATTAAAGGTCAATATGTGTGCATACATTGCAAAGTGCATAAAACAGTCAGAAAGAGGACAACATAATCGTTTAATAGGGCTTTGCCTACCTGCATGCAGATGCGTAGCCGCAGCTGGTAGACGCTGCACTGGGCAGGGAGGATGACCGACACTGACTCACACGCCATATTGACACTGTACTCCTCATCGCCGGACGCTTGCCCTTGCTTGAACTCACAGATGAATTTCAGGTTGTTTTCAGAGCCGCCCTGAGTTGGCAACCCAGATAGAGAGTCCACAGCATGTGGAGCAAATTGAGAGATCATTGAGAGATCCATCGATACTGAGGAGAGAAAATCCCAAAATGAAATCCTTTTTTTTAGGAACTCTGAATTTGACTGATTATCGGATCCATCTCTGTGGTTCACGGGTTGTTAATAAGGCATTGCAGATGCAGCGCGCTAACAAAGAAAGCTCCAAAGGTTTCTTACAAACACAGGTGCTGCTTTTAAGATCCTCAGGTGGAGTCCGTGTGAGTCTGCTACCTGTTTGACTGTGAGGCTGTGTGTTTCTTTTTGCTGATTGCTCAGGGACTTCCTCATTCTTTTATAGCACAGCTCTCAAATAACAACCACAAAAACAACAAAGCACTTACTGACATTGTATTGGTTGATTTCCTTGTTCCCTTTTTGCACTTAGACTTACATTGTAGTTATCCTTTCTGACATTTTCACAGTTAACAGGCCGGGGGACCTTTTTTTATTTACAGTGTTCCACTTTAAAACAAATGAAACAATAAACAATGAAAAGTGTTCCTCTTTGTTTGCAGTCAACATTTGTTATGTACTCAGAA
This sequence comes from Taurulus bubalis, assembly GCF_910589615.1. Taxonomy (NCBI): domain Eukaryota; kingdom Metazoa; phylum Chordata; class Actinopteri; order Perciformes; family Cottidae; genus Taurulus; species Taurulus bubalis. The sequence continues at coordinate 23,928,532 of NC_136599.1, read as the reverse complement.
ATACAGTGACAAAAGAGTTTGCAATCAAAGGTCAAAAGGGAGCAGTGCTGGTGTCTGAAGGAATGCACCAAACCTGTTTGGGTGGTTTGACTTGCTGTTCTGAGAAGGAACTGTAAAATGGAGAATGGATGCACCTTCAATTCAAACTGAGGATTTTCAAGCAGTGCTTATGACAACCAGTCACTTTACTGTTACCTCAACAGCTGCCAACATATGGATTATGTATTAAAGAAAAAAAAACGGCTGACCTTATTTTATGAAAACATTTAATGAAAAAGAAGTTGCTGAAATCTGTATAGAGTGAATCGGTGGAGTGATGTTTGTATTTGAAATGAAAAACCTAATTGTTTCCAGTATAAATCACTGGTAAGCAATGCATACTACCAATGGTTCCAAGGCACAAGTGAAATGGAAGGGATGCAGTGGGCACCCTTGACTTATCCACCCTTGGAGTAGTTGTGCAAACAAAAATGAAGTACACACACCATTTCTCAAGGTCGGCCCATCCCCCTCTTTAGATGCTTTTATGATACAGGCATCCTGTGTCCTGAAGATTATACTATTAATATTTAGCCAGTCAGTTGTTGCCAGAATGTTGGCTAGAATTATTTTATTTTTCTCCAGGGGATGAAGCGCTACGTTCTTGTACTGCGCTGAAGTTGTGGGCAGGTGGTCAAAGTGGATGATGGCATACAAACCACGGGAGTCCCGTCTGTGGTTGGGCTGAGGTATAAAAAGCACTTTGGTTAAGGTTCGGGAAAGATCATGGCGTTGGTTAAATGTTGAAAAGTAAAAACATTGTGTCTCGTGGGTCAAGTACACTCAGTAGGTCGAGAATCATTCAAGATCACTTGCAACGGGACAATACTACATTCACATTAATCTTTGCTATTTTTCGTACAAGTGTGATCAAAGGGAAGTGCAGTGTTGCTGGAGGCTCTAGAAGTATAACCTAGAAGAGGAAGTACTGCACTTCTCCTTTGAATTCTTCAGCTGTGATGTCACAGAAAAGAGAGGCACAGGACCTTCACTCCTGTGTTTCTGTACCTCTGGGTTCTAGTGGCGTGGTACATCGGGAAAGCCGAGCATGAACTGGGTTGTGTTTGAACCATTGAGCTGTTGCACTGTGGGATATACAGTGAATATATTCATAAAGGACAACAATGCCAGCGTGAATCAAGGGCTGCCTGTAACTCACATGGGTTATTTGTGAGATGTATGTAAATGGCTGATCAGGATGACTCTGAAGTGTTTGTTTAAATGGCCCGTTCAGAGACTAAGGCAACCCTTTTCATGGCAGCTTACATTGTGACCATCACAATGAAATGAATAAAAACTCACTAGAAAACCTCCTCTGTAGTCCCACCTACTTTTTGACTGCCATTCATCTTTCTCCCTCCACCTGTTCATATGTGAAACAAAGAAATTAAAACTGCTGATGTTCAGCTCCCAATTCAGGTAAAAAAAATAACAAGAATTGTCCTTATTCTTGTTCTATAATTTCATAAATACAACAAACTATAGTTTTTAAATATAAAATATGACTATATATAACATTTTATAAGCTGTGATATTAAATAGCTTTTGCGGCTCCAGACACATTTTATTTGGTGGAAAATAGGGAAAAATGAATATAAAGGTTGACCCTTGAGTTAGGAGAATTTCTCCCTTCTGTTGGAACTGTTGCTTCAGTGGAGTTACTCCAAATAAACACTGCTCCCAAAAGAATAGCTCATTCTTCTGCCTCTAACTCACATAGACAAAGATATGATTGACAGATGATTGTTTATCGAAGCACGTCACAGAGAGACAATGTCGCACTCTAGTGGCGAGGTAATGGAAGTTCACCTATAGGTGTAACAAAGTAAAGAGAAGCTTCACAGTGAGCTCGATCGATGAAGGTTGTCGAAAGATCCAGGTTGTTCTTTAGATGGGAACGGGAAGTTTGGTAATGTATATTGATTTTCTGTGATTTAGAAAATGTTGTCCTGCTTCGGTGTCATGATAATTTTGATGCTGGGATTCCCGTCAGGACCCAGCTCCTATGGAGGGAGAGGTGATGGTTCCCTAGCATGGTCACTGGTCTGTCTGTCTCCTGCACCTAACAGGTAGCAACAGGTGGGGAACGCCCTACTTGGAAGCACCCGGGCCGATGCTCTCCAAGGATAAAAGCAGCCAGGCAACAGCACTTTATTACTTGTAACCGTTCCCGTTTGTTTTGGGGTGCATTTCCACCCATCTTAGTGAGCAAATAAAGCTGTTGAACTGGATTTACACTGTTGTGGAAGGAAAAAGTGCTCTGTGTTCGTAACATTCTTCAAGTTCCTGAAATGGTGTTGCCTCAGTGCATGATGTTGGATCTGTGCTATAATGCTCTCTGGGAAACTAGTTTAAAGAAAAGCTCATTTTAGCTCTGAAAGTTTACAAAAATCATACTGTCCTGGCTCATTACTGATTATTACATGTATAGGATATTTTTCATTAGGATATTTTTTCTAATCTAACAAACTATATTTTGATAATGAGTATTTCTAATTCAGATACAGATTCTGAAGATGCTTTTGTGAAATGTAGGTGTTATATTTGTTATGACAAATACATTCAACTCATGTCTGACATCGATCATGTCAACAATTTGAAACACTTAACTGTACTGTGAAGCAATAACTGTACTCTGCAAAACACACATTAGAAGGGTTGTTCAGGACAAAAGTACAGTGTGCAACCATTACAGCATGTTTGTTTCCAGGGGTTTCACTTCCATATCACACTCATTTCATTTGAATCATAAAGAGGGAGATTGTCCTCCTCATTATACATGTTATACTCTCTAAGGCATGTCCAGAGTATCCATTGACTCTGATAAAGCCCAGCAAAAAACACATCAGTACCACAGTGATAGTAGATGGACAGTGAATGGTGGGCTCATCTGTACATAACTAATAGCTGCTGTTAGTTTACATTAATATGACTTGTCAACCCTGTTTCTTGACTTCCTCCGCATGTGACTTATATCAGTGGAATGAAGTGCATTGAACATCCATGTATGTATAACAGTCTGACATCCATGATGAATGTGTGCAGGTCCATTTACTGTCCCTTGCATTTAGTTGATTAATGTGGATATTTGACAGGCATTCGTGTTAATAAACTGGCCCATGTACAACCTGCCCTTCATGTGTCGGCTCAGACCTCTCCGTCTGATCTGTGTGTCGCTGTACGTCTAACTGTGAAAAAGGAGTTAGCTTGTCTTCATTGTTGCGTCAGTCTGTACACATGATGTTTTACTGTTGACCCCTGACCTCTAACCTGTTGCCTTGGTTTCCACAGAAACAGAGATAGTCTTTGTAGGATGCTTCTTGTCTCGTGAGAATCTGCCCGGTACAATTAGAAACCCCACAATGCCAAGCTGTGTCTGTGGCTCTTTCTTTTGTTCATCAAAACAGTGATGTGCAACATTTTACAGACGAGACTATATGTGCACGACTTCCTCTTATGTGCACACTGCACTCGTCACTCTTCACTGCCACTCAGATCAACTGAGCTACTGCACACCGACACACATGTTGTGAGCAGAGAAATGGTGTTTCCCATGTGTGGAATTCATTTGTAGTTTATAGGCACTACACAGATCTCACAATACATTTACAAGCATATGTATTATCATTCTTATTAGTGGTAATGGTGGCTTACTGCACACAATATCATGAGAGAAAACAAACTGATAGTGAGGCCATCTTGTGCATAAGTGCAGAACCTTTTTACATTTGGGCATTTGGGCATTTGGACGTTACTCATTTCATAAATCTCCATGTATTGTGCATTCAGTAACTGACCACATTTCAAAGTGACCTGAGCCAGCCCTCTTTATTAACACGTACATGTTACCTGGAATGAACCCCAGCACGGTGCGCAGCCTCCGGAGTGACCAGCAGGGGGCGACAGCGGACTGTCTGTAACACTTACAGACTACTGACTGAGTATCACGTTCACCAGAACTTTCATCTCATAATTTCATTTTGCAATGACTCTCAAATGTTTCACTGATTTATTCAGGCCGACAGTATGTACCTGACAATACTCTTTGAGCCGGACCTGTTTGTTGCAAAGTAAAAGCACAAATGTACCGTGTACTTATTTTCTATGTATTTCTTTATTTTGTTATGCCTTTCCAGTGTTGGTAAGTTCTATATGTTTATTTTGAAATAAGCTACAGCAGTGTTATGAACATGATAATAATGATATTAATTAATTAAGTTGTTTCCCATGTATTATCGTCACATCTTGTTCCCTTGCACCTACATGTATGTATCATTACCTTCTGTTCTGGTACACAATCAGTAAAGATTACAAATGTTCATTTGAATGTTCATTTGAATACAATTGGGAAGAATTATACTGCACATTTTATTCATATCAACATGTAATATTACAAATATCAATAATTAGCAGTAATAACAGGAATGCCTTTGAGTCAAATGGAAATAAAAAAGATATTCAATTATACTTTGCACAATATTTATTGTATATAAAGTGTCATACATTTAATTATGTCAGAAATACTATGATATTGTTTCTCATATAAAAACAAATCTAGAAGAACATTGGACATGTAATTGTGCTACTCAGTAAATAAACGGTATAAATACTGTTCATACAGTTTACATGAACATACTGTATTCTATGTGACAAATGAAATACTAAAGCTTTCAGAATGATTATTTCTCATTCAGCCTGAACCATCAGTCTCCTTCTTGATTTCTGAGCAGATCATACAGCTGCTGACAGCTTCCTGTGTGTGGGAGGAGCTTCCTGTGTGTGGGAGGAGCTTCCTGTATGTGGGAGGAGCTTCCTGTGCGCGGGAGGAGCTTCCTGTGTGTGGGAGGAGCTTCCTGTGTGTGGGAGGAGCTTCCTGTGTATGGGAGGAGCTTACGGTATGTAGGAGGAGCTTCCTGTGTGTGGGAGGAGCTTACTGTATGTGGGAGGAGCTTCCTGTGTATGGGAGGAGCTTCCTGTGTGCGGGAGGAGCTTCCTGTGTATGGGAGGAGCTTACGGTATGTAGGAGGAGCTTCCTGTGTGTGGGAGGAGCTTACTGTATGTGGGAGGGGCTTCCTGTGTGTGGGAGGAGCTTCCTGTGTGTGGGAGGAGCTTCCTGAACCCTCCAGCACAGAAGAAGCAGATGGAGACAAACTACGTCCTCTGTGCTGGTGGGGACGGGACGCTCCTCGTCCTCTCGGCTGGTGGCGTCGGGGTGGAGGGGCAGGGAGGACCGTAGTCACTGGTCTCTGACTCTCTGGGGTCTGAGAGGGGTTCAGGTCTGCTGTGGGTCTGGGTCGTCCTGGGATGACGGGTTAGTTGACCTCCACCCTCAGCTGCCCCAAGAGTGAGACCTGAGGAGTCCTGCCCTGTGAGACACAAACACAAGAGATGAATACTTTGGAACTCAACCGTTACATTGTTGTGTTGAATCTGGTCTCCAATGATGGAATCGTATCACTGATCCTTCTGTAGTCCTGGAGAGGGATTACTTACTCAGCCCACTGAAAGAAAGGCGACCCCCGCTCTCCATCTGGTCCTGTGGTCCTCCATCCTTCTCATCTGCTCCGTCGTCAAGGAGACCCTGGATGTTGCTTCCTGTATCACGGCCATCGATACCTGAGTAAAAGAGACTTGGAAACTTTTCTTCATGTTAGTAATTTTTGCAACACATCTGTCTGGTTCAGCCACTTCAGCTACTATAAAAATAAACAGAGAGAGTAAAATGAACAATCTTTGAATAACTGTTAAGTGACACTTTCAGGGGACTCGTGTTATTGCTGGTATCAAGTGTTGTTCTGGGGAAGACATCTACACTTTATAAAGAAAAATACACAACAGAAAAACAACCTTTCACAGTTTCACAGACTTAGTGCTGAGAATACGAACACGACTCCAACTGCAGTCGTACAGAGACCGGATAGCCCGTTGCAACGGGTCCATACTCCTGCAGCACCCCACACAAAACCCCCAGAGGCACCCGGTCGAAAGCCTTCTCCAAGTCCATAAAACACATGAGCAAAAGCAAAAGCTTCCCCCGGAAGGCTGAGTAGTGTGATACCCCGATAGTTCGAGAACTATGGAGTCGGCAGGCGGCGCCCTTTTCCGGACCCTCCCACCGACTCCAAGAAGGCCGGATTCTCTGAACTGCTGTTCGGTGTTTGAGCACAAACAACAGTCAGAGCCTTACTGCCCGCAACCCGCAGGCGCAGGGAGGCGACCCTCTCGTTCTCCGGGGAAAACTCCAACATGGCGACGCTCAGCCGGGGGCTCGTGGTGTTTCCCTGTTTCAGAGGAGGTAGCTAAGGTCCGTGGGCCGCTATCCATCAGGGCTTATTGAACCAAGTCTTGTGAAACGTCATAAGTCGCAGCCCAAGTACTGTTCCAATTCCAGTCGTCATCTAGCCAACCACGATCCAAATGCATCAAGTAAGCTGCTGTTCCAAATGCAGAATGACCGTACTGCCTCTCCCTCGTCGTCCTCTCCCTCGTCTTCCTGAATGAACACCCCCTGTTCCCAAACACCAAACACAAAATGACCGTTCACAAATGCAAGCTCCAACTCACCTTCAATACCTTGGTCGTCTAAGGCGATCCTGACGGGCCTCTTGCAGGACGCTCCATGATGTAGTTCACACCAGCTGAGAGGGAAAGGTTCAAACGTAAGGATTTCCCATAACATTCAATATTTCTGGATGACATTGAGCAATAATCAAAGTTTAAAATAGAAAGAAACGACAGCATATCCATAACAACGACAGACAAAACACAAGAGGCTGTGCCTGTAAACATTTAACATCAAACATGCAGTTCTTCCTCTGTTACTTTAATCAGATGAGGGAATCTTAATCAATTAATGCAATTCATGATAAATATTGTTGTTATTACATTTTATTGGAAGATATTCCAATGCCAATCATTATTATTATTAGTATTGTCGTTATTGATATTGTCAGCAGTATTACTATTTGAATATGTCCCAAACAACAATAGGCTTAATAATTAACAAGCTTTAATCTTAAATTGCACATTAAGAGTGCTTCACTTTTTTCTGGTCATTGAACCGACAGTTGAGTCTCGTGAGCTCTCGGCAAAGACATTTATTCTGCACCAAACAATTGTCAGGACTTCAGTGTGTGTGAACACAACGTTCAATGGTTTGCAATAAACGGCGTGAACGTGTTTAATTTACATTGAGCACGTGCGTCATGACGCACAGTGAGACATGGCGATATTAATCCAACATGACCACAGAAACCTCTTTGGTTTATAACTCATTATTGTCTCGGTTTAGCAGGTGCATATCACAGCATGCAGTTTCATAATGACGTAACAGATCGCTCTCTCGTCCCCGAAAACAAATATCTCAACAACGAGTAAAGTGCGTTTCTATGTTAAATGTTAAATACATAATTTATTTAATATGATAAAGTAAAAGGAGCAGATGTGTGTACAATAAGTCACGTTTCCACTCAGAGTCACCTGCAGGTCACGTGACGCAGGATTCGATCGAACGCCCTTGAACGTACATATTTTAGAATTCTAAAAAAATTGCTCAGGCGCCATTTTGTTTCTGATATTTCAATGTTAAATTTCGACGTTTTGATACCTTAAACCCAACATAACAGGGATTTTGATCCTCTATAATAATTGTTAACACACTCCACACATCTCCCGCAATTTGTAAGACATTCTGTAGCTAAAATATCATTTTACAGGCCTGACAACATTCTTGGACCTTTTAACTTTAAAACTCAATTTTGTTTTACTGATTTTTAAACTGAGAAAACTTTCATGGATTTAATCCTTATTTTATTGATAATAAAAAAGCTAAATGAAATCTAAAAGTGGTCTGACCTGCACGGCTCTGCTCATGTCAAAGTCCAAAGTGTAAAGGGACGAATCAGAACCAGCGCAGCCCTAAAGTAGCCTCGGACCGGTTTCCATGGCAATCACTGACGTGCATGCGTCCTTGCGTGCGATTGAGCAATACATAAAGAGAGACATATATTCATTATTTTTCTCATATATCTCATATATATATTTTTATTTGATTAATACTTTATTTTATTTTTCAGTGATCTGTTGCTGTTCAGTACAGCTGTGAGTTGTAAACCTTACACAACCCGTCTATATGTATTGTGATACAATAATAATAATAATAATAGTAATAATAATAACTTTACTTATATAGCACCTTTTAAAAACAAAGTTTAAAAAGTGCTCTACAGAGAAGCAAAGCATATCATAACTTAAATACCTGTTTGTCTGATGGGTCAGAGAAGAAGTAGCTGCACCCGCTTGGCCTGAGCACTGCATGAGCACTAAGAGGAGGAGGAGGGGCCCGGTGGGGGCTCGTGTGCGCGGAGCATGTCGGGGCGAAATTCTCACAAGAACTCAAATAAATGCCCCGTCAGATATCAAAACACATTTGGGGGGAAATGATGACAGAGAGTCATTTTTATTCTTAAATACTGATTAATGAAGAAAACAATTGGGCTCCAGCAGAAGGGGCACCACTGGGGGTCTATCTGTGCACGTGCCTGGTACTCGGCATTACGGTAAGAAGTCAGCTCTTACGCTCTTATCGTGATGCCTGTACATACGGGGACCTAAACAAAGCGTGCGGGTTGGCTGGACTGCAGTACATTCTCGGGTCATCTTTACAGAGGATACTGTTGTACTAGTTTACTCTTCATCAAAGTCTGGTAACACCTGCTCTGTGTCCTCGGAGGGACGATGAAGAAACTCAACACGATGAACACGTGCTGATCTCACTATTGGTGGTGTTTGGTGAGAGCTTTAAAGGGTTAGAATACACTAGATTATAACATGTTAGACATCTGTTTGGATCTTGGCTCGACATCATCCAGTGGCTTTATTTCAGCTACTTTAACAATTGTGGCAAATTGAAACACAATCACTGAAATTATAATTATACATCTCTTATCTCTTATGTTCCATTGCTGACAGCTGACATCAACTGTGTGATCAAAGGCACAGAGTTACAAATTCTAATAAAAAAAGCAGAAGATGCCTCTCCCATCTAGATTTGGATTCTGATATACAGTGAACCTTTGATACAGACTGGGCTTTTGTGACAGGCTGCTTCACTGTGTGAGGAAAGAACCCGCAGCTCCTTCCTTCCTGTCTGTGACACTTAACAATCCACACTGCTCCAGTAGAAACAGACTATTCACTCGTGCAACATAAATGAAACTGTTCAATATCAATATTTACTTGATGCAATAATGTTGATTCAACTGTTCGGTTATATTTTGCTTTATAGGTCTTGTTTTTTTTTACTGATGCTTCTTGTTATTGAGAATCACACTTCTATATTTACTGTTCATTTTATTGTGTGTGTGTTACTTTAAATGCAAGGAATTATCTTCTTTCCTTTGGTAAAGAAAGGTCCAGTGTTTCCTCAGCTAAAGGGGCAAAGAAAAGAAGCTTTAAAGCACTTCACATGGTGGCCACTTCAATACTTCCGGCTCATTTCACTCAGTTAGGAACGTTCCAACGCTAAAAGGACTATTCGGCCGTAGCATGGAGTTGTTTTTTTCTTCTGACTCATGAAAACAAGTCATCACCAAGTGACCAAAAGGGTCAGACCGACCCCCAGTGTCAAAGACTGGCAACTGCAGTGCAGAGTTTATTCTGGGGGCCAGGCTACACCCAAGACAGCAGGAACTATGTCTGATCCAGGCCGCTGCTTATTCATGTTTTAAATACCACTACAAGTCCATAAATAAAACCCAATTTAAATGATTTAAAATAATTAACTTCATGCCTGTCCCACAGATGCCACACAATAAAGAGGCTGTGGAAAGGGCATAGGCACCAACAAGTACCTCTGGACCACTATCAACAGCGTTGCTGACTTTCAACGACAACACAAACCACCGGGAAACCTAAACGTAGCCCCTCCCATCTTAAGCAGCCATATAGCGAGCCTTCTCTTTGTCTGGTTTGGTATGAGGGGCTCTCAGAGACCAACAAGGCCAAACTGCAGAGGGGGGAGCTTTGTGGGGAGCAGTGCTCAACCCTCCAGTCAACAACCCGGTGTAACTCCGAAACGCGTCAAATACCGACGGTTGGTCAGTGCCCCTCGTCTGGTACTGGGTACAACCACTGGGTATTTTGCATTATAACTCAGAACAACAAGAATCAAGAAAGTACAATTTCTTCAAGAAAGTTAAACTACAAAGTGCTATAAGTAAGTGCCATTTAACTGCGACTAAAGTACTACTAAGGTTCTACTTTCTTTATTCAAGGAATACTGCTGGACATGAAACGCTTTTAAAAGAACCCAGAACCACCCTCTTCAACAGTTAACATGGCCTGACTTAAAATGACATGGTTGTTGGCATAAAGAGGAGCTGGAAGAGACAGAAGAAGGGCAGTGAGAGGCATGAGAGGTGAGAAGGAGGAATCAGGATGGAGGGAGAGAGGGAGAGAGAGAGAGGGCCGGAGGGGAGGAGTGATGGCATACCCCCCGCCTTTTATAGGGTGTGTTTGTCTACATGGTTCAGCTGCTCCCCCAGGGAATGTCCAGGAATAGAAGGAGAAGAAGGTGGAAAGAGGAGGAGAAGAAGGAAAGAGAATAAAGAAAAAAAATAAAGAGAGAACAAGGGATTTCCTCCTGGTCTTTCATTCCCTCTCTGCAAACTGAAGTCGCCTCATGCTTCAAAACGTTTTTCTCTCATCTAAACGGTGAAAAGTCTTGAGGCAGGCGAAGCATCAGCTGGTGCTGTCAGTCAATAGGCGGTGACATAAGTTGGACACTGTGGCCCGAAGGGGGAAGGCAGGGGTGATGACAGAGAGAGAGGGGTGAGAGGAGGTTAAGATGGAAAGAGGAGATGGTGAGGATTAAAACGTAAAGAATAGTGGAAGGGTGATTCAAAAAGAAGAAAGGAGTGTTGTGTAGAGGGCAGGTATAAAAAGGTGTAGAGTGTGATGATATAATGGGACAAGAGAGAAAGAAGAAGGGGAGGGAAAAGGAAGTGAAGAGGATGCGTGTTATTAGAATCTAAATGCTGATAGCAGGTGATCCCCACTGCTGCTTTCATTTGTATTCTCTTCATGACTGATGCTAGAGGCATTTGATCATTTATAAAAATAAAAAAGAAGTTACCAGTTATTTTGAGATTTTACAATGCATCTTAAGAAAAACAATATTTCAGAATGCAGTCTTACTTGACTTCCCCTCTCCATCATTTTATTACAAACATTTTCAGCAGCTTGTCAGATTTTACATATGGACTACAGGGGTATTACAGAAATTCTGCATTCATCTTCAATCAATACTAAGTAGATAGTATTGATTGGTACAGCAGCCTAATCATTTCATCTCTTGTCTTATTTAAATACTTTGTTTACAAATATTAATTTGTTATGATTGTGCTTGTTGTTGCATATCATTTTTTATCCATTTAAGATTTTGTAGGTCGGGAGCTCTGAAGAGCAACTAACCAGCTCTGGAGATGAACAAGCTAGCTAGCTAACTAACTAGCCAGCTCTGGAGATGAACAAGCTAGCTAGCTAACTAGCTAACTAACTAGCCAGCACTGGAGATGAACAAGCTAGCTAGCTAGCTAGCTAACTAACTAGCCAGCACTGGAGATGAACAAGCTAGCTAGCTAACTAGCTAACTAACTAGCCAGCACTGGAGATGAATAAGCTAGCTAGCTAACTAACTAGCCGGATCTGGAGATGAACAAGCTAGCTAGCTAGCTAGCTAACTAACTAGCCATCTCTGGAGATGAACAAGCTAGCTAGCTACCTAACTAGCCAGTGGTCAAGTCCGACGCTCCTGTCTGCTTTCCCCCCCGCCAAAGTAGTCTGCCAGCGGCGTGGGGTCGGCCTATATGGTCTCGTTGTTTAATGTTTCTCCAATAAGAGAAACTCGTATTTCCTTTGGCCATTTTTAAAAACAAGCAAACAAAACTTGCCAGCAAGCATTGGCTAGCTTGTTCTGCTGTTGTTTACTAACTACTAAGGTTTACTGAAAATTATGTATAATTTCTGTCAGCTATTGCATATTGCTAACTGGCCTTCTTAAAATTATCTTATATATCGGCCTTTCCACTCTTGCAGTGTGAGCAGAACGCAGCATTTTTGCTGCCGGGTACTTTGCAAAGCAAGGGGTAGGCCTCCTGGAGCTCTTGCCAAAAGGCAGACTCTTCGGCATGACGGCTATACCACAGCTGCTCTTGTTTCCAAGCCAATGAGACAGTTCGCTGCAGGCATAAATAGATTTCCAGTGAAAGAATTGAGAAACTGCAGAGCCTTACTGCTTAAAATTCCAGTGTGGACCGAGAACAGCAGAGACTCCAGGATTGACACGTCTGTCAGCTGACCTGGTGGTCTGAAGCGGAAAAAGAATGATTGCGAGTGTGCATTTGATGTTAGAGTGCATCTAACCCACGAATAAAACTCCTCATTCTTTGTTCTATTTATAGTGTTTGTCTTGTGACCCACGCAAAGGAAGTCTGTCAGTTCCCCATTTTAGTTCTAACTAAAGTATCTCCCCCAGCCATGAACTTTGGCTCAGACATTCACGTTCCTCTCTAGAAGAATAGTAATAACCTAAGTGACCTCAGCTCTTCATCTAGTGCCGTCATCGAGTCAACATTGCATTTTTTGTATCTGCAAAACCTGTTGCATTTTATGCCGGATGCCCTTCCTGACCCAGCCATTGATACACCGTGCCGCCAAACCAAAATTCAACTTTGAGTCATTTTAATTGAAATCCTCAACTGAAATAAGATACAAAATGTACTTAAGTTAAGGGAATTTAACCAAACTAAGTGGTTTTGTTGCCTAAGCATAACCAGTAGTCTTAGAGTGCATGTTGAATGTTGTTAATCGGAACTGACAAACAATGCTCACAATAGAAAACAGAAATATTGATTCTCATGGAGTGAATGATGTGTTATTTATTCATGTGTTGTTCATTATTGTTTTTTTTAAAGACTTCTTGCAAAAAGAAGTACCCTCCGGCCATAATGCTGTTTCGGGGGCTGTCGCATGAAAACGTTTGGGAACCCCTGGTCCAGTCGTACACGAGAGGGTTTGGTTTGTTTACTTGTCGATGGGGAGAAAACTAATCAGTAAAAGAGGGGTACAGCTGAGTGGGATCACAAGTACATTTGCGCGCCTCTTAAGTTACAGATGTCATAAGTGCAAGGACAAGTCCACAGCAGTGGGGACAGGGAGACAGGCAGATAGATGTGTTAGCGGACACTGCAAAGGGGGCAGAGAATCTGTGCATACTGGGAGGTGTTAATCTGTGCATGTGTGTGTGTGTGTGTGTGTGTGCACGCCTGTTCTCGCGCAGCATATGAAATCAAGTGTCCGTCTGCAGTGAGATGCTCCGTTGATCCTCTGCCAAAATAGCCTCCAGCTGCCTGATGCCTGCACTGTTATCTTCTCTTTTTTTTCTCTAAATAAATGTCACTAAGCTTGTCTGTTATCTAAGTATGGGGGATTGGGGAGAGTGCCACACAAGGGGATGTCCGTCAGGAGATGGAGAAGAGGGCACAAACTAAAGTTGGATTTGATTGGCTGAGGAGGGGGGGCCCTTGCCCAATCCTGATCATTTTCAGGAAAAGTGTGGCGGGACGAGGGGGTACTTATGGAGGGAGGTAAAGCCGACTGAACTGTATTGCAGGGAGACTTTCCCCGACGTCTGCCGTTTTTTACTTGTGTCTGTTGTTCAGCACAGCTGGCTGCCATGGTAAGAAAACGATGGGGGGAAACAAGATGGAAAGTTAGTTTTGAGGATTTGCCTTTGTTGTCAACTGGTGAGGATAAAAGCCAGATGGCAGAAGATGGATATTATTATCTGAAGCTACGCGGTCACCCAGCAAGTCCTCATCTGCAGCACCCGGGTGATCAGCTGGATTTCTGTGTTTTATCTCTTGGTTTTGGCCGTTTTATGAGACTGACTACGGATGGACAGATTCTCCTGACTCGTAACGTGCTGTTGGGATCTTCCATTTACATGTTCAACTTCTTTTGCCTCCTCTTTGCCTTTTGTTTACAGACAGATGTGATTTTGCTTGATCTTTAGATCTGAGTTACTAAAGATAGGAAGCACGCAGCTGAGTAAAGTGAGAAGACCTGCGGCCTTCTCCGAGTGTCCTAATTTAGGACATTCACCTTGAGAAAATCCCTCTCTAATCCTCTCCAAAATAGCTTTATCGTGAACTAATGACTGGGTTTGTGTGACCTTTGATATTTTGCGGTTATTGAAGAGGCTCTATCAAGCGGACTGGCGGAGAGGGAACATAATTTACTCCTGTCCTCCTGGACGACCATGGGCAACATTTAACGACATGTAATGTTTAATGTGAGGTTGTAATTTAAGTTATGTGACAAATAAGTCAACGTTGCCTTCTGGTTTCACTCGGGACTCGGACACTGGCCTCTTGGGTGAAAGTCTGGTGATTTTAGACCCCTTCTGCTTACTGTGTACGCAGCAGTGTACTAATACTTTTAGCCGACAGATAAATGTCACTACATTACGTTGCAGATTCCGATTTGACTCCCAAAATATGCCAATTAAAGTCAAAATAATTCTGCACAAAATGAAAGTTCTTTATTGTAAGTATCACAAATTAAAGTATCACAAATTACACATTTGCCTCAGAGGGCTTTACATTCTGTACAAATACGACATTCTCTGTCCCGGGACCTCACATCGATTCAGGAAAAAACTCCCCCAAAAACCCTTTAGTGGGGAGAAAAGGGAAGAAACCTCAGAGAGAGGAGGATCCTTTCAAGATGAACAGAAGTGCAATCGAGGTCATGTGCACGGACATCTAAAAGCAAGATGCTAGCACCGTCGAGAAAGAGTCCTATTGGATGTATGACCTACAGTGCAATGTAAAGTTGTGATATCATCAGGCATCATGTCCGGATATAAGAACAAACTGGAAAATATGGTAAGCGTGGGAGAACAACTCCCAGTGGGAATGTAGTTGGATCAGACGATAACAGCAGAGAATAAAACCAGTTTTAGTGTAAAACCTCTGTAGTCTGCAACGTCTCCCACGTCCTTCCGGTCAAACAAAAGCCCTAAATGTGGGAAGGGAGTGGCCTTTCCCTTTGAGAACCGTGATTCAACAAGTGCAGGCAGCTGGCAGAGGATTGAACATGACTTCTTACCTGACACGGGGCTATTTCCAGTCATTGGCTGTCACTTTGGCAATGATAGCACCTGAAGCAGCAGAATCCAAATGTGGGTTATTGTGTGAGTGCTGAGTGCTGATGAAGACGCTGTTATCCTCTTTGGCTCTGCCATAATTATGTTTTAACAATGTCACGTCATTGTGTGGCTGCCTGTGAATACAACTGATAAGGCATAATACCTATTCCCTCTCTAATCCCCTCTCCTTTCAACCTTCCACCTTTTTCCATCCGCCTCTCTTAAGCCCACTGACGCCCAAAGCGATGCCCGCTCCTTCCTGACGGAGGAGATGATTGCAGGTCAGTCCTTCAGTATTTATTCATCACTTCAATAAGTTAGCGGATTGCACGCCACTGAAGCTGGTTCCAAGAGGAGTGGCAAATCAATGAATGAGCAGCTAGGAAAATGGTTTTATGAAAGTTTTTCAGTTTCTTTTTCTTTTTTTTACAACCTGCCTGCCTAACATTCAAAACACACGATCCAGAAAGTTTTGTTTTGCCAGTTTCGATTTGTCCCAATTTGTATCCATTTCCTTCTCGTCCAGAGTTCAAGGCCGCCTTCGACATGTTCGACACAGACGGTGGCGGTGACATCAGCACCAAGGAGTTGGGCCAGGTGATGAGGATGCTGGGCCAGAACCCGTCGAGGGAGGAGCTGGATGCCATCATTGAGGAGGTGGATGAGGACGGTGAGCTCATTGTGTGATCAACAAGTAAAAAAGGCATTCATTTTTCCCTGCTTCTTTTTTTCAGTCCAGAAGAGGCATAATTACTTATTTCTCCACTCACTGTGGCATGTATTATATACAACAAGACAGCCATGAGAAAAAGATGAGTTTTGTATGACTCTTGAATGTTCAAGAGGAACTCCAGAATCGGGGGACTTGTGAGAGAACAGTACAAATCAAAGCAGCAGAGGCTGAGATATCCTCACTTGTAGTCCCCAGAATGAGTCAAAAACATTGGATATCATTACCATAATGCACTTCAAAAGCATTTTGATTAGGTTAGATTCTCTCTCCCCTCAGGCAGCGGTACCATCGACTTCGAGGAGTTCTTGGTCATGATGGTCCAACAGCTCAAGGAGGACCAGGCTGGAAAGAGTGAAGAAGAGCTTTCAGAATGCTTCCGTATTTTTGACAAGTACGACTCGCAATACTGACAAACACAAACTAACCACGTGCTACCGAAGTCAGGGTTTTTCACTTGTGCTGTGAAGAAAAGGCCCTAAATTAGAATATTTAAGAAATAGGCAACATGCTTATGGCCTGCAGAACACATTTTATTCATAAATGATACTATTGACAAAGCATCAGATAACTTCACATCAGATAGATAGATAGATAGATAGATAGATAGATAGATAGATACATAGATACATAGATAGATAGATAGATACATAGATAGATAGATAGATAGATAGATAGATAGATAGATAGATAGATAGATAGATAGATAGATAGATAGATAGATAGATACATACATAGATACATAGATAGATACATAGATAGATACATAGATAGATACTTTAGTAATCCCCAAGGGGAAATATCTTGAGCTATGTTTTTAAAGATATTTTGGACATTTTGAAGCATTACCTTTTTAGTACATTCTGACCACTGTTGGATAATTGTTACAATTATCCTTGAATCTGCAATAACCTTTTTTTTCATTTTGAACATAGCACTGACAAATCATCATCCTTTAAGTTATTCTGGCAAAATTGTTAGCAAACAGCTGTTTATTCATAAATGTCCGATGGACAATACTCACTGTGTTCGGAGTTGAAACTATAAAAAGCTCCGTAAAGCCGAGGGGAATTGTCGTTCTCGGTCAATTCATCAACGCAGCCAAAGCCCTTCACATTGTCATTTTGTACATTGTTGCATCTAAACAATATTCAAGGCGCTTTAAAGCTGCACTCACTTATATTTTTACCGACTCCGCGTTCTCCTCGGATCATCACATTATTTTGGGTTTTCTGTTTTTCCAGCCGCAGAAAGCAGCTATTTTTTTGCGAAAAAAGATAAACCCACACAAATGACAGAAAGATAACAAGCTGGTGGTGGAAAGAGAGCTACATATATGACGCACCAGATTCAGAACCAAAAGGCAGTGCCACACCACAGACATTGAATCTTGGGCCGGCACATCAAAACAACCCAGAGCAGGAAGAAGGTTATGCTGTTGTAGTATTTAGGCTAGTTGGACAGGAATACTGATATACTTATTTTTCCTTTCTTTCTTATAATACAGTTAATATTACTAATTATGTGATGAGGCATAGACTAATACCGGCACAGTTAACATTTTGAGTTCCACAACAATCCTGTTTTAATGTGTTATGTATACATATGTTAGGCGATTCATTGATTTTCAAATAGACAAGCTCTCCTTTTTCTATAAAAACACAATTATATAGCTATAATTTGAAGAGTACATTGATTGTAAGGGGACTGACATTCACCAACTGACCACACACACAACTCAAAATGAATCTATGCTCTGTTTGTGCTGGATGTGTAAATAAGCAACTATTTGTATACCATGTTCACTATATGACACTAAATATGTGAACCAGGACTGATTATAAAAGACTCTACTGGATTTAACGGATCCTTATGTTATGCCTTTATTTAAAAAAAGTTATATCCGGCTCAACTTTTGTTATCGTGAAGCCGCAGTAATGTAGCTTGATAGAAGTATCGATGAAAACTAATAAATACGATCTGTTTTTAATGAATACATTGCGTGTGTGTGTGTGTGTGTGTGTGTGTGTGCGCGTGTGCGCGTGTGTGTGTGTTGGCGTGGTGATGTAGGAGAGATTGCTTTCCGTACGTCTTCATTTGATTTCGCTTCTCATCCTCAGGAACGGAGATGGTTTCGTCGACCGGGAGGAGTTTGGAGAAATCCTCCATCTCACCGGAGAGCCGGTGGTAGAGGAGGATATTGACGAGATATTCGGCGAAGGAGACACAAACAAAGACGGAAAGATTGATTTTGATGGTAAGATTAGGCTATTTATCGAGCCAGAAGAGTTTCTTCCCTTTGCAGTAATATCAGAGGGAAAGACCCAATTTTTCAACATTTTCAGAATCAAAAGTGTTTATTTGAAATTCTGTGAAAGGTACATATCAATAAACAGACATATAATACAAATGTAAGAATATAAAAAAATAATAAAAACAAGAAACATACTGCAATCATAGATACAAACAAACAAACAGATAACAGTACTTTAAGTATATAGCTGTGTGTATTTTTATAAGAGAAGAAAAGATGTGCAAGGGTGTTTGAAATTGTAAAACTGTTCTTCTCTTATGTTATATTGTTATACTATGACAGTGATTCTTATTCGCTCTCGTTTTCAGAGTAACACGAGAAGGTCGATACAGCTCTCAAATGTTTCCGTCTGTTTACAATCTTTATGTTGTTCTCAGATAAACAGCCGCTTCACAATCAACAGTCAGATTGAAGTGGCATGAAGATCTCTCTGTTTAAACACATAACCTTGAAAAAGTCACAAAAATAAGTAACATACAAAACATAACAGTGAAAAAAAAGATAAATGATGGATATACAAATGTGTATGTCCGCGTTGGTGTCAATCTCATCTTCACATCTCACTCTTTTTAAGAACGCAAAGACACATATTTCCCAGAATGCAAGGCGTAGTATTCCTTCATATTATAAAAGTCCCTGTTTATAAGGTTGCCTATATAAGGGGGCAGGGGGGATATATATTAGAGAGAGAGAGAGAGAGAGAGAGAGAGAGAGAGAGAGAGAGAGAGAGAGAGATTATTACTATTAGTCCTTACTTTAAACGATCACAGTTGAAACGAGCAGACATGAGAAGTGACAGGAACATAGAAACACATACATCACAGTCACATGATCTCCATGATTTCACTTCAACCAAAGCTCACAGAGGTTTTGTCGCTCACACACACACACACACACACACACACACACACACACACACACACACACACACACACACACACACACACACTTTGCAGCCCACAGTTCATCTGTTCAGTGGTTCAGGTCGTGTGATGGATCGGTGTGTTGGTGGTTGGTTGGCTGGTTGACCTTTGACCTTCTTCTTGTCTCCCCAGAGTTTCTGAAGATGATGGAGAACGTCCAGTAGCGAGGACCAGCTCTACATTCCTTGGTCACCCGTCCTCAGAGAGAATACAAAGCACGCTGTCCTGTCGGATGAGGGATCTGCTCAGAGCAAACTTTAAATGCTATAAAACCTTGTGCAATTATGAATATTATGTTGTTTCTGAGACGTCCTAACCCCCCAACCCCTTCCTCCTCCTCCTTCTCATATGAAACCCAGGGGCTCGGTGAGGAATCCTATAAATATCCGTTCAAACCTTTTAAGACGAAGACTCGCCTCCGTTGAGCCAGCTGTCCCTTTTTGCAGCTGCCGCTTCTCCAGAAATGCTACACCACTTAGTTTAAACACCCCCTCCCTCGCCCTCCCCCTCCTCCTCCTCATCCTGAATACCTGCACCACCCTGTTCTGAGCTTTCTAAATAAATCCACTTTCTCCTTCTTCAACTCTGCAAGTTATTCTGCCGTGCATGTCTTCCTGCTTTTGTTAATCTTGTCTGCCTGGCCTTCGGACTCTCAGACACACAACCACACACAAAGGGATCACACACACCGACACAGGAGCACACGCGCTTTCTACACCACCAGCACGACACACCTTTCCGCACACACATTCTCGGTCTATTCTCTTTCTAGTCCTGAACTTCAAACTAGCCTCCACACGGCGCTCTGAGCGGCCTCTATTGACGTGGACGGTGCCGTGCACCATCATAACCTGTCACACCTGAGGACAGTTTCCGTTATCTAGTTCAAATTGATCTCTCCCAACTCGTTTTCCATCACAACTCTCTGTCATCGATCTTCTCGTATCGGTCTCCCAGCATAGAAATGAATGGCTCAGAGAGGTGAAGGCTGAGCAGCTGGCCAGCATTAGAGGCTCGAGGCGGTCACACCGATTCTCCCTTTGGAACATGCAGGTCTCCCTCCGGGTATATAGCCTGCAGGCCCCCCACCACTTCTCAAAAAGCCATCATCCCTCCCCTCCTCAGCATCCTATCCACCTCTGCTGTGTCCCGCCTCAGGCCCCTCCCTCCAGGAAGCGCCCACCGTATAAGGAGCATCAGGTCGAGTGTGTCGGGCAGTGTGAGCGGGCGCTTGTCCCTGTCCTCTCTCAGCCTAAAAATCGGCCTGCTATTCACGGTAAAAGGGGGTGGAGACAGAGAGAGACAGAGAGAGAGAGAGAGAGAGAGAGAGAGAGAGAGCGAGAGAGAGAGAGAGAGAGAGATGGGAGATGGGGGGTCCGGCTCCACAGCATTTCTCACCCGGTTTTGGGTTTCACGCCCAGATTGAAACGCTATCATCACAAAACCCATAATAAACTTTCAAATATTAGGCTCCCCCACCCACAGTCCAAATATTAGGCTCCCCCACCACACCAATATGTACAAGGCCTAAGATCTGTAGTTGCATTGTTATTTCTTTTTAAATGTTATTTTAGGAGATATATAGGAGATATAGAGGCCATATATTGGGCGTAACCTAATTAATTAATTGGCGTTTTGTGAATGTATTCTGCTTTTTAAGTGTGGACTCTTTCAGAGAATGTCACACTTCTTCCTCACATCCCACCTCCTGGTCATACACAAACAAAACCAGGCAGTGAAATATTATTTTTGCTTTTTCCCCAAAAGCTGCAGCTCCATTATTTCCTGTCGTTTCTTGCACCTTAACCTGAAACACACACACACACACACACACACACACACACACACACACACACACACACACACACACACACACACACACAAAAACCCTCAGAATTTACCTAATTTACTTTCTCAACCCTGCAACTCAAAGAAACGAGGTGCTTCTCCCCTCCAAAGTGTGATTGGCTTGCCATGGCCCCAGAACCCTAAAAGTTCAGGATACTAAATCTGGAGGCCTGTGAGAGGCAGGGGGCGGGACCTGACCGTCCCGTTTAAAGTGTGTGTGAATCTTCACTTGACGTCTAGTCTCTCTGTTGGGGTGCACACGGATTGACCACTCCTCTTGGGCTTTTTCATCTTTTCCTTGGATATCTAGGGAGGGGAAAAACTAATCCACAAACATGGTAAGACCAAGAAATCATACAAAAAAAAGTTTTGTATCTCAACCAGCCGTTCGTTATCAAGCAAATAATGAAGAGAATGAGGATTTATGGATTGGGTAATAAAGACATTGAAGTATTTTTTATTTTTTTAATCGGCTGAGTTGTTGAAGCATGTTTCCTTCTGTTGAAGAGGTCAAGATGTGAATCTGTCAGCTTCCCTTTAAATTGCTTTTCTTTTCTTTCACCAAATACTACATTTTTAGAGTTGATATATTTATACTTAGTTTTAGTTTTTTTTTCATAATAAAGGCACAAAAAAAGATTTGAGTTAGCCGTCTATTGCAAATATTACTGCTGGTGACAGAAAGTCGAGACGGGGAGCTGGGTGGGTGTCAGCTGGGAAGGCGCGGATTGTGCTGAGGCGACAGATTCCCGAGGATTAGGTGTCTGGGGCCATATACAGAGATCTTAATGTGTTGAGCCTGAAAATAGCCGGACTCATTTTCACTGAGCTCGAGACGCGCACCACGACGTCCCGTCTTGTGAAAGCATGTCGTCATCACCAACACAGTAAATACTCATCCTGTCATCTGTAGCTTTACTCTTCCTTTAAGCTTTGGTGATGTTTTAAACGCTTACAATGCTATTAGTAATATTCCTTAAACAAATAGAAAGTTGAACATGGCACGGGCCATGGGCCTCGCGGCTGTGTTGTAATGTGTGGTTTTAACTGGAATGATCAATTAAGCCTGTGTAGTAAGAGAGTGGTGTGTTTTCTTCCAGACTGACGCGCAACAAGAGGCCCGCTCCTACTTGAGCGAGGAAATGCTGGCTGGTGAGTACACAGGCAACAGTAACGCGTTACTTTGGCAATCTCGTTACCGTTCTCGTTGCTTCAAATATTTTGAGTGAGGAGCCCCGGTCTTACTTATTTTCCTCTTCCAGAGTTCAAGGCCGCCTTCGACATGTTCGACACCGACGGTGGCGGTGACATCAGCACCAAGGAGTTGGGCCAGGTGATGAGGATGCTGGGCCAGAACCCGACGAGAGAGGAGTTGGATGAGATCATCGAGGAGGTGGATGAGGACGGTGAGCGACGGATGACGCGGCGTGACGTCAACACAGCGGGCCACTTTGTGCGCAATCAGAACTTGTATTATTCCACATAGCGCGCATGCGTAAAGAGAGAACATTGACCCCCATCAGCAGACAATTCGTCTTGATTATGCTTTCATTTATACACATCATTATATTATAATGATCGGGAATAACCTATCTCCTGTGTTCACTTTTACTGTCCGTGCGTAAAACTGTGCGCAAAAGACTATAGCGCACATGCGCAAAGAGATAATATTGACCCCATCAGCAGACAATTTGTATCGGTTTTCCATGTGTTCCCTATTATCCGGAGTTCGTGCGTAAAACTGTGCACAAAGACTATAGCGCACATGTATGTGCGCGAGACACATTTGGGCCTTTGTTAATCGGTTCCATGACTCCCCTGTATTCCCCCCTCAGGTAGCGGCACCATCGACTTCGAGGAGTTCTTGGTCATGATGGTGAGGCTGCTAAAGGAGGACCAGGCCGGCAAGAGCGAGGAAGAGTTGGCGGAGTGCTTCCGTATTTTCGACAAGTACGTCACGTCACGCCGTCCACTGCGTATAGAGCGTAGTTTTACGCAGTAATGCTGTACTTCTTTTCTTCTGATATCGGATATTTATGTTTCTAGTGTTATTATTTGCTCAAGTTTGCGATATTTGTACATTGTACGTTTGTGTAATTTTGCACAGGAACGGAGACGGCTACATCGACAGAGAGGAGTTCGCCACGATCATCCGCAGCACCGGAGAGCCCGTCACAGAGGACGAGATTGATGAGCTCATGAAGGACGGAGACAAGAACACAGACGGCATGCTGGACTTTGACGGTACGTGCATGGTGCACGATGGTGATGATGATGAAGATGATGATGATGGTGGATGTGTTATGGTGATACGTTTCCAGTTATTTCCAGTGTCTGTGGCACAAAGAATGTCGAGCAATTTAAGAATTAATTTGAAAGGTTGATATATCATTTATACCCTGATTTATAGAAAGGTTATACGTTTTGCTTTGTTTGACTGTTGAGTTTTTTTTGTGATTTATTAAATGATAAAACGAGATATCTAAAACTCCCACTGTAAAAGCATTTGACTCCATTATGTCAACAAAATGAAACCTTCATTTTTAACCTGCCGTGACACAATGTTCAGATTTCTGCTGTGAAAATTACTGAAAATCAGCATAATATTTGGAACGATAATTTGCAGTTTGTAACCGGAACTTCCCGTCTCAATGACACCGTCCCATCTCTCTTCTCTTTTCCCAGAATTCCTCAAGATGATGGAGAATGTGCAGTAAAACCAGAAAGACTCATGGACATTCCTCCTCCTTCTCCCTGTGAACCCCATCCCTCCCAAATACACTCCCTCCTGTCCACCTGGTTCACTGCCTCTCCTCTCCACCCTTATACATCCTCAACAGACAGCTAGGGCACCCGGCAGGTGTCGCTGGGGGGGGGGGTGCTTCACTCACTCACTCTCTTGTGAATGCAGACAGCCCGTGGATACTGAGCTGACGCCGTACCTGTCATCAGCGAGCCCCCCTGGTAAAGATCTGGTCTAGAAGTAGATCTCGAATAGAACGACAGCCTGTCACCTGCTGCTTAGACCAAGTCAGTCAACCACTTCACTGTACTAAGACGTAACTCGCTTGAACAGAATAAATTAATTAACTCATGCTCACTTGTAGTTGGTCTGTCATATTTATGGTCTGTGTAAAAACATGTTTTGAGGAATATCAATAAAATCAGTTTGTTTCTTCTTTTTGTCCATCTTGTTTGAACAAAATTAGTCTGCCCCCCCCCCACACACACACTATATATATATATATATATATATATATATATATATATATATATGGCCTTGAGTTCCTGTCTAGCTCCCTCACTGGTTTAGTAATGTCACCATGCAGTTTAATATGTGTTCACGCATGCAAGATTCTCAGCATGAACAATTCTCAAATGTCATGTTATTTTCAGTAGCAACTGGACAGATTATTATTTTGTATCTATAAAATATCAGAAAACAGTCAAATCTTTTCATCACACTTTCCCATTGTCAAAGAGGACGTCTCTGCCTGTGGTTTTGTCCAGCTAACACTCCGTATTAAGGTTGCAATCAAGAAAGAAGCAAACATTTGCATTGAATGAAAAGCTGGAACTAATATATATATATATATCATATCTACCATGTAACTGCACATGTAATGTTTAAAGAGCGGTGGTTCGATCATGCATCTTCTGACAGTCCATATCTAGGGAGCTTTTCTTCCGGGTAACGTTATCCTACTCTGGTAGTAGAAATGAACATGACAGGCTGGGCGTGTTAAACCAATATGTGACTTTCTTTATTGAGACAGTCCGAGACACCATAACGAATCAAACCCCTCAAGAACACATGTCAGCAAATTAACTATATAGTTTAACAATTAAAAAAGAAATTAGAAGTAGTAATCAGAAAAGAGGGGGGCATTGGGGGTGTTATGAGCCATAATTCGCTTCGTCGAAAGCTTTGCGGGCTCTCTTCAGCTCTTCGTTCATGGTCAGCAGGTCTTTGACTCTGGCGAACTTCCTGGGGTCCTTGCGGATGAGGAAGACGATGTCCTCCACCTGGACGCGGCCCTGGCGCCCGATGGACATGGCTTTGTGGGTCATCTCCGTGACGAACTCGATCACCAGGTCCTCCAGGATGTCCACGGACTCCGTGTACGGGTTCTGGTCGTCCCCGAAGCCGTACATCATGCACCGCAGCTCCTTGGAGAAGAGCCGCTTTCTCTTCCCGTGGCCGCTGACGTCCACGCCGCCGGACCCGTCATCCAACTCGTCGTCGTATCCGGTCTCGTCCTCCTCCTCCGCCATTCTGCTGAAAAGAGGAAAAATAAACACGTGGACGGGTTGGTTTTACTTGTCACGTTAGACGGAGTACTGACCTAGCCGCTCAGCGCAGACACACAACAAGCTGTGGTCTTTGTTGACTTCCGCCTCGACTTCCTCGACTGCGGAAGTACTTTGGCGAGAACAATAGTTAGCTGTAGGAAATACTGCCCCCTTGTGGTTATTTCCCTTCAACTCTGTTGAACCCGAGTCATTTCTGCACAAAGTACGTTACTCAGCCATATTAGCCAACACAACTGATGGTAAGTGCATCTCATAGCGATGTTGTGTTGCTAATTGCACGCGCGAGAATGTTTGGAGACACAGAAAGGGCAAACTCAGTTTAAAAAGATGACATTTAACACACGCGCGTCTCTATTTGCTCACTGTCTCGCTAACGTCAACGTGCATTGCAAATAGCGTGTCCACTTGATTAAACCACATCTTCATAGCTTTGTGGCGCTTCGGGCGTCTCGTGTTCGGGCAAATTTGCTCCATGGACCGCAGGAAGCGGGCAATTACAACTAAAACGGAAAAGTCCGCACTTATTGAATCCCGCTGCTTCTGTGCGGGTTTATGTAAGAGCCGAATTCAAGAATGGTTCACAAAGATTCCAGCAAAGTCTGAAGTTAAAACGCACGTGGCTTGTAGATGGAGAATACACGCGGCCACGACGAGTGGAGAGTTTGGCCTCTGGACTTCTGCGTGTGGGTAGAGACGTGTCACGTGACATCACAGCTACAATAAGAAGCACTGTCACCAGTTGCAGAGCGCGAGCGTATACTTTCAACCTCCACGAGATAACTGCTTATTTATTAATTGTAGAGTAAACTAGCGTTAACTAACGTTTATCAACAATGCAATATCGTTTTACATAACACGCAAGCTAATGGTGGTAAACGTGGCTGACGTTAGAGTAAACAACGGGACCTGTCAAACTCAGCCAAACAACCATAAGGTGAGTGACACTGACTCATCACCGCGCGGTTACTGCTGTCTAATTAATAATGCCAGTTAAGTCAGTACCTGTTTGATACTAGTTAGTTGGCTATCGCTGGTTAATATTAGCTAGGTTAGCTATCTTGCTGACGTGGTCTAACAGCTAACGTTAGCTGATGGAGCTAGCATGGTGTTGCAATTAAGCTCACATTGCAGCTGGCTTGTTTATAACTATTCGGCTTTATAATTACTATACACAAATGAAACCTAACCCTCTCACTCTCTCTCTCTCTCTCTCTCTCTCTCTCTCTCCCCTGAAGGAATCCACTATGGGTGTCAGGACAGGGTGCAGATCCAGTTTGGGGATGACCTCTCTATGGTAGCTGCCTTATCTGGACCGCCGCTCCTGTATGGCGTGCCCTGTCCAGTTCTTCTGCCGCGGGCTTCGCACTGTTGGATTAGTCCTCCTTTACTATGTCTTCTCTATAGGCATCACCTTCTATAACAAATGGCTGATGAAGGTAAGTGAAGGGGTTCTTAAAGCACTTATGATTTCCCAGCAGCAAGACAGTTCCTCTGCACTGGGCACGCATGGATTTCCTTGGGATGATTAATGCAAACGTGTTTCCTTTTTTATAGCGTTTGTGTCGTGGGGGAGGTATTAATGGGGCCATCTCCCAGTGTCTCAGTTGTCACTGGATCATCTCCCTCCGCTCGACCATCCTGCGTGACCCTCTCCGTCCGTTTCTCTATTTTAGGGCTTCCACTATCCTCTCTTCATGACGTTAGTTCACCTCACCGTCAACTTCTGCCTGTCGGCCCTGACGCGGCGGGTCATGCAGTGCTGCACGGGGAAACCCCGCATCATTCTGAGCTGGAAGGACTACCTCCGTAAAGTGGCTCCCACAGGTGAGAACCGATCGGTCAGCTCTTATCACCTTCACTCGCTGACTAGGCTTTCGTTGAAGAGTACTTTGAACATTATGTCACACACAAGGGGAAAGTTGAAGAGTCAAGACACTTTGGACTGGTTTCCCCAGTTTCTGTTTTGTGTTTAATCAGCAAACAACCCATGTAGCTTTCCATCTTAAAGCCTAAAATGAGTAGCTTTAACCGTTAATCAGCTAAATGTGACATTTTGAACTATTACAAAGCATCTCTTTATTCCCAACATAGTGAGACAAGAACATCATTTATTACAAGGTCTTTTAAAAGGTCAGCTAAAAGTCCTAAATTCTGTCCCCAGCCTTGGCAACAGCACTGGATATTGGGCTTTCCAACTGGAGCTTCCTCTTCATCACCATTAGCTTGTAAGTTTGTTTTTTTCAAATAGAGGATACCGCTTCAATATAAACTGACAAACTTAAGGTTATCAGTATTGTATTTACCCAGTTATTGGATTGTTCCATTCTTATGTTTGGCTCTTATTTTCTGTCATTACAGGTACACCATGACCAAGTCTTCAGCAGTGCTCTTTATCCTATTTTTCTCCCTGGTTTTTAAACTAGAGGAGCCGGTGAGTGACCCAAAACTTCAACTATGTTGTGTGGAAATAATGTGTTGACAAGACAATGCCCCAACTAAACCAACCTTTTGTGGTGACGTGAAATAATTCCGTCATTGCAACTCTGCGTGAAGGCACATTGATGAGAATGAGGGAGAAATACCACACGAACTTAACAAAGGTGTTCTTGTGGTCTCGCTCGTTACATAAAAGTGTATCGGGTCGTTCAGTCTTTTCCATCTGTGAGCAAACTTACATGTGAGGGTTTCAAGTAGTGGTATTAGCTCAGTTAGCCGTCATTAACTCAACGTCAACAGCTAGTCGCCACACGCACTGACGCACTTTGGTCTGTATAAAGACTGCTGTAGCTTCTGGCTGCCTCTTAAAGTTGATTAGGATTAAGTATAGATATCTGTGTCATTCTTATTCTAACATATAGTTGCATAACTAAAAAAGCACCAGTTGTTTGTTCAGTGAGAGACTCCTTCATCACAAGTGCCGTACTCTTTGAAGGTAAAATGTTTTATTTTAGACTATTTAAGATGAAATAATGGTTCCGTCTGCCGCCTGTAATTTTGCCAATGTTTAAAGTCATTCGACATGATCTTTAGCAGGACCTGCAAACATGTTTGGGATATTGAGCTAATTAGTTAATATATATTATATTAATGCTGGAGTAAACTAATAGAAAGCAGCAAAGCCACGGACAGTTGACGCAAGCGAAACAGATCACATTATTTGTGGTAAATTCAGTTACGTCATGAACAGAAGAGAGCTGAGGAACGCCAACATGGCAGCTGAAGGGAGTACAATACACATCATGAAATGATGTGTATTGTACGTCACAATGTTCACAAATATGGTCACATGTAATATCATCTATCTCGTCAAACCGGATGCTACAGGACATGTTTATCTTTAACTTTGTTATTTCTATCCATTAGTGTCCTTTTTTACTCTGTATTTCTCATCATTTTGTCATCCCCCATTCTTTTCACCTGCTGTGTCTCACCGTCTCTCTTTCTTCTCTCCCTTTTGACCAGAACCCATTCCTGATCCTGGTGGTCCTGCTGATCTCCAGTGGTCTGTTTATGTTTACATTCGAGTCGACCCAGTTCAACCTCGAGGGCTTCACCATGGTGCTGCTGGCGTCCTTCATAGGCGGGATCCGCTGGACCCTCACCCAGGTCCTCATGCAGAAAGCAGAGCTGGGTCAGTGTTCAGCCACTGCCATGTGGAAACTGATGAGTTTATGTGGAGCATTACATTTCATTTAGCTGTTATAGTTGCTTTGCTCAGCCACACAAACACCTCATTTCAAATATGGCAATCTTGCCCCCCTACACCTGCGGCCATCAACTGAGAAATGTTTTCAATGTTTTGCCGTGACTTTTTCAAAAGTCTAAAAGTTTATAACCACATTCCTCCTCTTCCATCTTCTTTTTCCGTGCTGCGCTCCCCACCAGGCCTTCAGAACCCAATAGACGCTTTGTACCACCTACAACCGCTCATGTTCATCGGGCTCTTTCCGCTCTTCCTGTACAATGAAGGTGAGTTTAGTCTTAATCTGTGGCTGGTGTAACGTCCATCACTCTGTTGTCTCTCACCTCTCACTGCGGTAAACTGAAACTCATCATCAAGCTCGTTCATGATGTCATAGACCCCCCTCCCCCTCTACGGACTAATGATCATTTTATCTGTAGGCTCCGTCCCAATGCCCACACTTACATTATATGGCAATAGTCAAGATCCTTCCTGTGTGATGTATTGCCAACAACTCCCAAGTATTTATCAGCGCTTACTAGGACATGCTGGACCAGTCATGCTTTCCCGTGGCTCGTGCATATACATGATTCAGTCGAGAATATTATTTTATATGGCCTCTGTTGGAGAACTTTTTATTTATTTTTTTAATTGGGAAAATATTTTTAAAATTTCCTGAGAATATTTTGGGGTGATTTGATATTTAATGTTTGTCAGTTCATGAAGTCCATTCAAAAGTGTGTGACGGCGATCCGCCAGTATAAAGGCCTCCAATCGTTACAGTACAAGATGCCACCTTTTCGTCCTATCGGCCATTATTCATAACAATACATCGTGCTTATATTCAGTGACGTCTTCTCGCAGCTCTTTGTTCAGAAACATCAGAAACATTGCATTGCTGCGTAAACGTATTACCACCCATAAGGAAACTTGAGCAGAACAGAGCCACGGCTAACGTTATGAGTAACGCCAGTGCTTTTCCTGATGTGACGTGTCCAAATGTCGCCTGTGAAAAGAACTCAGTGCAATGAGAGTGTGCGTCACGTGTGGGTTTACCCTAATACTACAACTCCTAAGTGTGGATATTAGGATAGAGCCATAGTTGCCCTAAATGTCATGATATTCTTACATTTCTTTACCCTTGCTCTCCACGCTGGATATCCAATGTAATAAGTAGCTGCAGATCAATTCTCAGCTACATGCTACATACTACTTTTCGTTCCAATAACCGTAACGTGGATAATTTGATTTTGCGGCATTTACTGGAGTGAGGCGGAGCCCGAGTAAACATCATACCCTGACTGTGTTAACGCAACTATGTCCATAGTATTAAGAAGACTGAACCATAAAGATATGTAGGTTGTGTCATCTTAGCCACACAGCCACAAGGAAATCTGATGAACACCTAAATCCAACCAGGACTCGATATCAGAATCAGAACCATTTATTGCCATTTATGTTTTCACATACAAGGAATTTGTCCTGGCGGGAGGTGCATAACCTTTAACTAACCCTAACCCTAAGTCTTGTTTCCAGGGCTCAGCCTCAGTACCTCAGAAAAGTTATTCCGGGTGACGGAGCTCTCACCCGTCCTGTATTCACTCTTCACACTGAGCATCGGGGGCCTGCTGGCCTTCGGTTTGGGTTTCTCGGAGTTCCTGCTCGTCTCCCGGACCTCGAGCCTCACACTATCCATATCGGGGATCTTTAAGGTACTCTGTAATTTTGCGTGGTAAAACTTTCTTTTTGATTCAGTCTGTCAAACGAAGCCAACAAAGCTAGAGAACATGACGCACCTTAGTTTGATATGTGATATGTTTGTGATGCTTATGGGAGGCTACACACACATTCAAGCCCCACTTTCAGGGTCACGCTTCAATCTGATTGGACAAGCTTTGAAATGTTAGCAGCTCGGCTTCTGCTCAGGACCATTTCTCATCTTTCCAACAACCTTTTGATTTTGGCTGCATGAAGAGCTCTATGTCTTCATAAAGCCTCATGTAACTTCTACTTGTTCAGACTTATCTAACAAACCCCTTCTTTCTTTCATTCCATGTATTGTCTTGTTTTCTTGTAGGAGCTGTGCACTCTGCTTTTGGCAGCAGCTCTGATGGGAGACAAAATGAACATGCTTAATTGGCTGGGATTCACCATGTGTCTGTGTGGCATTTCACTGCACGTAGGACTCAAGACATATTATTCCAAAAGTAGGTGTTCTTTCTATTGTAATTGATCATAATACTCTTGAATTCTGAGATAGTCGACCATTTTGGTGTAATCTACATCAGGAAATAAGAGAATGTCAACGCCCTCTGATCAGACATGGTGAATCAGTGTTAATGACAGATTAGTTTGTGTCAATAAAGCATTTAGTTAGTTCATGACCTTTTTCTCATTTAGCAGCTGGCTAATCGTCTAGCTAATGTTAAGTCAAGTAACGACAAGCATAAATGTTCAGTGGACGGGGGACTTAAAGAAGAAATGCTGACGATGTCTGTTCTGTAATGTTTTCCGTCAGATAAGGGGCCATCTTTAAGGCAGCTCAACAGCAAGAGCCCAGAGCTCGAGTTTCCATTACTGCGGCAGAACGGAGACGACGGACACGATTCAGCTGTTGAATACAACGACGAAGATGAGGAACAGGAAATCACTCTGCACTGAAGACACAGGCCGCTGAAGTAGAGGCTGTCTTTGTGCTGCTCACTCCTTTACAACTGTTCCATCAGATGGTTTTGAACAGTGGCGTCAAAGCTTTGGAGCGTCCAAAAAAAACCAAACAGTTGGGACACACTGCCACCAGAAGAGGGAACAGTCTCTTCAGCTGTTCTCCTTTTCTTCCACTGGTCATGTCTCCGGGGCCGGCTTGGGCCTCATAATGTAGCTGTGCATCATCTCTGGACTTGACGCAGGTTATGCTCTTTTGCCTTAAGGGAGCTTCGAAAATGTAGCTAATACAGCCAAGTGTCAGGAGAGTACTATGTATGAGGGCGAGGAGGGCGTTAAAGGGACACTCACAATGTCTTTCCCTTAAAAATGTAGCCTGCCATCCTGTAAAAACTGGATTAATAGGTAAATGTGTAATATAGTTCCTCAGATTCCTATTTTTTTTCGAATGGCTTTGCTGCTCTTCTTTATGGGCTACAATGTATCCCAGAAAGATCAATGAGGTATGTAGAGCCTCGAGTAGCAATTATTGTCATTATCAAAAAAATGCAGGTAATTTTCTTGATTGATCCAATTTTTTTGTTTGTCAAAAAAAAAGACAGAATATAAACACAAAATAATTGCAAAAATCACAATTTTCTAAACCCTAAGTTCAGGTCCTCAGGTTGCATGCGTCTAAAAACCCAAAGATAATCAGGTACTATCACATTAGACAAAGAAAGCAGCAAACCCTCACACATACATTCGAGATGGTTTTGGCCTTTTTGCTTGAAAAGAGAAAATTAATTATCAAATGAATTGCTGATTAATTGTAATGCCCAACTAATTAAGTAATTCAATTAATTAATGGCAGGTTTGGTGGCAGAAACGCATTTGAATGTGATTTTATGGTGTATTGGTATTAAGACACACACACACACAATATGATATGTTTTAATCCAGTTTACTTCCAAGGCTAGCTGGCAGTTGTTAGTACTCACAGCTGTCAAGCTAGCAGCTTGTGGAAGACTCTGGTGACTTGCAATGAGTTCACATTGCAGGCAGGTAGCGAATGAAATGATTGGACGGGGTTATTACAGTCCTATGACAGCCAAAGATACAGTACTTATTTTGTCGTCAGAGCATTTGATTAATCAATGTCGGGATGTAAAGAGAATTTTAACAATTGTTACAAAACGTGTTTGAAGAAAATTGCCCACCCCTAGCTTTAATTCAAGTAAGCAGGGTGGAGACTGTTCACAGGATCTAATTTATTATTTGAAAAGATGTGATTATCATTACTATGCATTCCTTAATGTGCCTTGTTTATGTCACAGCGGTCAAGTCCGTTAAAGAGCTATTTTCAAAAATCCATCATCATTTCTTCTGTGTTTATGTAGCTGAAGTACTTGAGGGGGAAGCCATTTGAGAAGTCAAATTTGTTGACCAATTTTTTTTCCTGAAAAATGCAGCTCGTTGCAATACATTGAGAAATAAAGTAAAAAAGAAAAGTTTTGTTTCATTTAAGAACAAATGTGGGACAATAATGCATGTCTACGACTTGTATTTGTGGAATCTATGCTATGATTAGAGAGCCATGCTTCTGATCACTGGAAGAAAGTTACACAAATCACTTCTGAATGACCAACCCTGCACCTGGGTGACCTGCCAGCCTATTCCTGTGGTCACGATCCAACACAGCTGCTAGGACAGGATTTAAACAGTCAGCCTTCATGGAAAAAAAACAAGGGTCTGAGATACTAGTGTTTCCTGCAAGCTATTGCGCTTTTTATACCAGTGGTGGGGCGCAACCTGGTCGCTTGACCATCCCACGCCCCACGAACCGTAGCAGAAGTTCTGCGCAAAGGGTCTCCATGATCCCGTGACCGCGGCCTGGGGCTTCAGACTCGGTACGCTTCTCCTCCTCTGGCCTGGTCTGCTCTGCTGTGGAGGCGTTCAGGCTTTTATAGGCTCTCCGCCGCGCCACGCCCGGGCTGGAGCAGCGGGAGGGCCTTGCTCCTCGGATTTCACCCCGGAGGAGCTCAGCTCAGACACGACCTGATGCAGTGGGTGAGCTGGCCTCAGAGGAGCGGAGCTGGTGTGTGTTGACATCCCGCCTCTGGTATGCCGTGTGGAGTCTCTCTCTAAAGGAATAACGTGCTCACCTTACCAACAGGTAAGACCTCACCTGGCTGCCCGGAGAAGGCGAGAAAAAAGTTGTTATATATATATATTCATATAGATAGATGTTTTGTTTGTTTTTGTCGTGATTCTTCTCTGAGTCCCGCGGTTCTCAGGTAAACTAGCGCGATATCTTGAAAGTTTAGTTGCCGTCTATTGTTTGAAACTCTTGTGAAAATAGCCCACCTGAGGAAGGGGACTCCGTTCATATGCTACCCCTTCGCTAAATATATACACGTATATATTTAAAAAAAGTGACGATTATATCAAAAGTTAAAACGTTTTGCGCATTGCACTACAAGCGACAATGTAACGTTCCTCGGTGATTAACTAACAACGAGGCACCGTATCATTAAATCATGCCCTCACAGCTACTTGCTTCATCACGTGTGTGTGTGTGTGCGCGCGCGTGTGTGTGCTCTACATGGTCATATTTAAGTCAGCTCGAGCCTTTTTATGTAAATGTGAAGGGACACGCTGTTATCAGCTGTAATTAATATCCACGACGTCCCCGCCAACCAGCTTTACGATATTATTGAGCTCTAACTAGACTAAGACACAGGCAAATCTTTCTTAAGTTCAATGAATGTTGCACTTTTGTGTGTGTGTGTGTGTGTGTGTGTGTGTGTGTGTGTGTGTGTGTGTGTGTGTGTGTGTGTGTATTCGTTCACCAGCAGGCCACCTGGGTACTGGCGAGGTTTACTGGAGTTCATCTTGGGGTGGTGTCATTTTTTTACTGGTGAGGTCACTCAAAGGTCACTCAGGTAGCCTGAAGGCATCCATAGAGGAATGGTGGCTTGAGAACACGTTGATTCACTGTATGGGATATTGTAACAACATCAGAGTTTAATAATGAATGTAATGCCTTTCACAATGGATATGGTAGTTATTTCAAAGACACATCCATTAATGTTAGTAATAAAAGTGCAATATAATGCCCCCCTCAATGCACAGAGGAAAAAAGACATTGCATTTCAATGCCCATCTCCTTTTCCTTTTCCTCTCACTCTGACTGACAGGCAGGGAGATAGATATGTGTGACATGCGACTCAAGTACAGTATGAACTCAGACATGGCAACATTCGGGCAGGCAGGTACATGTGAAACATGACAAAAACGTACAAAAAAGAGCTCTGTGGTTACGTCACATACTACACATGACGGCTGGAAGGCCTTCAGGCAGGCTGGAAGTTTCTCTAACTCACCTCAGTGGGGGGCCTGTCTAGTCACAAGGTGTGAAATACAAGTGGTAAGTATATAATAAAATCAAAATTGAAAGCAAATAAATAAAGCAAAAATGAATGTCTTAGATTTAACATAACAAAACACAACATCCAGCATGTGATTGATGGGTTAATGTGATATAAACATTACTCCATATTGTGATGTGACATATCCTGGGTAATATATAATAGAATTTTGTTGAGCAGACAGCGCGTTGCACATTCAGCAAATGTGTGCCACTTGTTTGAATGTGTGTGTTCCTCCTCAGCCGTCATTGCTTCTCGCTTTCACAATTTCTGAACCCTTTCCTTAACCAAGCGCTGGATCTTTTTTTATTGTTATAATCACTTGTCTGGACATCATAAGCCTGTGAACTGTAGCTGAGCTAGCAGACCGCTAATTGAGGCTTAGTATAGCTTGTATTTTGTTGACCAATGTTCTTTTTCACAAAGAACAAATACCAGAGATTGTTGCCTTTGTTTTCTAAAGGCCATCTGCCTCCACAATTTGGGGGGAAAACAATTCTTCCTACAGTTTTTTTTATTTTTTTTTAACTTTTGACAGTAACTGTAGCTGTATCTTATTGGAGTCAAGCCTTTGAAATAGAAAATGGTCATGGCCGTGGTCATTTCACCTCTTGATTAATGACTGCCCCAAATGCAAATGATACCTAATCATCAGGTCTATATATAGATGTATAGTACCAGAGTGGAAACAATGGTTCTAAACAACAGTTAATATAATCCGCAAATAATCTGCATCAAACATTCCAATGATGTGCCATATGCAGTCGGTGGATACAGAACTGGAGGCGTTTAGGGCACATTTAGTGTGGATGTTTGAGCGGTCAGGGTGAGGTGTGTTGGTTATATGGCCTCTCAAAGTGCTGCGTGTACAGCCTTGTGTGTGTCATTAGTTGTGTGAAATTTAAGGTCTCTAATGGGGACCATCCCTGAAGCACCTGTGGTCTGAGTCTGCCATAAAAGAGTTCCCATGGTAAAAGGGGACACGTTACCTTTGTTGGTTCCAGGTAAAACGAATATAATAAAAAAGTAACTGGCATGAAACCATTTTAAAACCCAGTGAACCATTTCTGAAATGTCAGACAATTTTCATGATCAATTAATCTGCTGATTGTTTTCTCTATTGATGGTTTAGTTTATAAAATATAGTGAATAATCCTGCAAGTTGACAGTCAAATTCCCTCTTTTGCCCAACGCAGCCATCCAAAACAATGATATTCAGTTTTCTGTCATAGAAAAGAAGAAGTAGGAAATTTCAACATTTGAGAAACTGGAATACATTATTTTTTAGTAATGTTTTGCTCTAAACATTAATGAAATGGTTACTCAAATATAAAAAAATATTGTTGCCGTTGTTGATAATTTTCCGTCTATTGAAAGGATTTTCTTCTTACTTAGTATTTGAGCTACTATTGACTACTATATAATACACTAAAAACTGTATCGAAATGAATAAGTATGGGAAATATTCATTGTTTTTCATGTTTCTAGGCTCCACTCATGTCTCCTCACCTCCTTGCTTCATCATCATCATCATCATCTTTCTGGCTAATGCTGTGTTTCCTGCTCAGCGTCTTCCTGCTGCTGTCCCCAGGGGTCCATGGCCAAGGTAGACTGCCTTTCATGACCAAATCTGTAACCGTATATTACTACTAACAGGTACTGTGTGTCTCGTACACAGCTAGACAGGATGGTGGGGTCTAGATAAACATATGTGTCATTGTAGGTAATGCTAGATATCTTTTAGCGGCTAGCTACATTTGGCAAA
Source organism: Taurulus bubalis (assembly GCF_910589615.1). NCBI lineage: Eukaryota > Metazoa > Chordata > Actinopteri > Perciformes > Cottidae > Taurulus > Taurulus bubalis. The sequence continues at coordinate 23,891,632 of NC_136599.1, read as the reverse complement.
TCATTATCTTTGCTTAAGCAGTAGTGCTCACATAAAGCGCCTACTTAAGGCTGTTTTGGTCGTCTACGGTGTAGACCTACGATGTACCATTATTATTATTATTACATAAAGAAGAAAGAAAGTAGCCATAACCTTTTTTTATGTAGGTTAAGGAGACTGACTGCTAGAGATGCTAGCTCGTTAATGTTAGCTCACGTTAGCTGTGCCACAATAAATATAAATTACTCTCCCATAACCAGTGACTTTAGCAAACACAACGTCATACAATCTCGCAAACTAACTGTGAGACGTTATAAAATGTATGGTAATGTAGCATTACTTCAGTACTTTACTTTATTCTATTTGGACGGAGGCAAAATGCTGGCAATGCTAGCTTGTTAGCTAACGCTACCTGTGTCCATAAAATAAAATGTAAATTACTAAAACCAGTATCGTTAGCATAGATATTCAATCATTTGTATGATTTTATGTATTGTATTACAAGTTTCCACATTTGCTATGGTGTATTTTCCCCTCAACAGTTTTTACATGTTTACTATATTGTTTATTATGTTGTATACAGTAGTTTCTCATGCTAGTGCTACTTGTAGTTTGCCATAAACCAGATTTTTATCAGCATATTTTAGCACGGTTTAGTAGCTGTTAGCTGCGAGGACAATACATTATCTCTGTGACTGGCACATCCTTTTGAGCGCCATTAGTCATGGACCTTCAGAAAGATGTTTTTTTTGGCCTCTAACTTTGTGTCAAACCATTCCCTCTTTGTCACAGTACACCGCGGACACTGTTCTGTCTGCTAAGTTCCAACAGCAGCAGAATTGAGCTTTTTACTCTTCTTTGTGAAAGCCACTCGGCAGCCGCATATGGCGATTTTAGGTCAACTATGCTTCTCACAAGACGAGCAGTTATCGACGAGTTTGTGCAGACTTGAGCTAGCAGACAACAGTAATAGAGATTCAATGTAAATTTACAAAAATGGATGCCCAATGTTCAAAGCTCTACTGTAAGAGTTAATTTAGATATTAACAAACTACTGAAACAATCACTGATACACAAGCTATACTACTTGGCAACTGAAACGTATTTCATTAACGTGTTGTAATGTAATCAATGACACATATTTGTTCATATGCTGAATAGCTAATGTGCTCATTACCATACATCTTAGTGCAGTGCTTTTCCATCACTTTGACTGGCTTTTTGGACATAGCAGTTTCCATATTTACTTATTGGTTTCTTTATATTACATGTCGTAAAAGAAACACTTCAAAGGCTGTATTATTTTAGTGCTGAACTAAAGACGTCGATGTCCACAACAAGCTGCTCTCGTCATACTCATCACTGAGTACAAAACAGCCCCTCTATTCGTCTGCATATCTGCCCGCCTGTGTGGAAAGGTTGTTGTTATTAGTGGGTCTGTAAGACCTTGACCTCAGTCTCTCTAAATCCCCGTCAGACCCTATCTGATCTGCTGCCAAGCCCCTAAGAGGATGAGGACCCTCCAGAGGCCCCTGGCCCCAATACACAGTCACGCACACACACACACACACACACACACACACACGCACACACACATGCTGTTCCTTATTGCATCCGCCCCCCTCTTCCTCTCCATCTATTACCCTGCCACATACTACATACTAAACCCTGACACACTGTAACTCTGTGCTGTCCTGACATGACCTTTGACCCTCTAGTGTCCAACCAACGTCCTGTTCCTGTTTCTATACCAGACGGGAGGACAGGGCATGCTTTGATGGATGAAGGGGCAGCTGGAGAGAGGGATGGATGGATGGAGACATGAAAGACACTGCTTGTTGGGAAGCCCCTGCTGGAAATTATGTAAATCAAGTGGAAACAAGAGACGGATTTGATTTGGGGAGAAGGAAGTGAGAGGGGCTAGGCCGTCTGGGAGAAGAGTGAAGAAAGCTTCACAGCTTGTTTCTTTGATCTTTGAAAGGCCGACAACTGTCATGCTGTCTGCTTTCTCTTGACCCACATCCCCGACTAGACAACACGCACACACACACACACGTACATTATGAAACCTGAATTTCTCTTTTTGTTTTCTTCCTTTTGTCTCTGTGAACTTCAAGGTCGTCTTAAGCTGACGGTCCTGTCTGAGGACAGACTGCAGATGAAATGGAAGGAGGCTGACGGACCCGTTCAGGGCTACAAGGTCCGAGTGAAACCCATCTCAGGTGAGACTTTCCTCTCTGTGTTGAAGTTAATACTATTTGGCTCAGGCCCCTTAATGCTAATTAAGGGAAATGTTCATGCTACAGCATACAGCCATGTTTTAGACAACAGCGCGCCTCCATCTTTGTGACAATCCTTTTCCTGTTTCAACACGACAACAACACTGTGTACTGGCCCTCAGAGCCCTGACCTCATCTCCATCCAACACCTTTCGGATGAACTAGAAAGTCAAAATGTTAGCTGGCCTGGCTAACATTTTACCTTCTAGTTCAACCAAACCAGTGCACACCTTTATTAAAGCTTGATTTATTTCCCCCCAGATGGCCTCGCAAACTTCGGCATGCAGAGGCGCATTAATGATCAAAGCATTGCACCATTCTCCAAAACAAAATGAGCTGTGAAGCAACAATACAACGGGTGTAACCCATAGACTGTAGGTCTAACCAACAATGCAGAGGAGGAATTGTAAACAACCGTAAACACATATCTCATATTCATGGACTACTTTATTTGTACATGAAGTCAAGTATTTAATTATAAAGAAACAAAGGTTGAATATCCTGTAACAACATGGGGACGGCTCTAATCCAAGATGGCAACGGCGACATCGCTAAATTTGAGGTTCAAGGCTTCAAAACGACAGTCCACAAACCAATGGGTGACGTCACGATGACTGCGTCCACTTCTTATATTGAAAGGAAATAAATGATCATATTGAAAAATCACCTAGCCCTACTCTACAAAAGAGAAAGTATGTTTATTTTTTCCTCCATTTATAGACGTATATCATAAAATTAATCGGCCAAAATCCATCCCCATTCTGATTATACATGTTTTATATCAGCATAGTCCCTTGATTCCCTCTTCTCTAGTTTGAAACAGCATTTAACCGTGGTGAGGAAGGGCCTTCCCTCTCCCTGTAATCCCGGCTGCCATGAATGTGTCAGCCCTCTCGCTTCTCGCGACGGTTTGAATAAGAACGCAGCTCCCTCTCTCTGCACCTCCTCCTCCACATCTGTGATTCTTCCTGCCCTTCAACTTCGTCTGTAACATTGTTTTCCTCTCTGTCACCCTCTCTGCCATTCCACACTGGGCAGCTAAGCCCAGGCATGCCTAAAAGAGAGGGAGTGAGGGGGGCTTGGAAGAAGAATTCAGTCCAACATGAGACTGGAGGTGGAGATTCTGCAAAGGTGGTTTCGATGAGATTAAAGAGGGGAGGCAGTACAATCCTGGAAAATGCATTCAGAGCATTCAGCGGCAGGTTTATCACAGTGTAAAATATTACGTTCAGCATTTCTGCAGCATGATGCTGCAACATTTTGGCTATTTTTGTTTACTTATTTATTGCTTACATGTCGACTTTTGTCTCTTATACTCCTGGGGAAAGGAGAAGCAGATCTGACCCAAACATCCGAGGCCAGTAGAGAGAGAAGTGGAGAGGGATGAAAATCTGTATCTTTATTCCTCACCGCGTTTGAGAAGAAAATATTCTATTGCAATTAAATTACGTTTACTTTTACAATAGAAAGAATGAAGTGGAGAAACCGTTTGAATACGAGTAGCTGTACCGTAGTTTTTAATTACATGTTATAAGAAAATGGAAAAAGAACCTAATACTTTTTTTTTTTAAGTGTCACTTTACATAAATAACATTACTGACTGTATCATGTATGCGTATAGCGCACACATGTGACACAACCTTTCTCGTAAAATAAAAAGTGTGATTATCTTTGCTTTCATTTTATATATTCTGCACACATAATAGGATGAATACTGCAGGCCTACATATCTTGGTGCGACTATGATTGATTATAAGTGCACGGTTGTGAATATTGGTGTGCAAATGTTCTTATATGGTCATTATGCCAGCACATCAATTCTTCTGCCGGAGGAGAGAACCGATGTTAACGGGCGATATTCCTGCTGAATAAAGGGGGCTTCGGTCGTTTTAGAATAAACTAACTCCTCCGTCATTGTGTATGGAACATTGTGGCAACGCCGCTCCCAGTGTTTAACGTGCTTTATTACAATTAACATGGCCTCCAGCCAGCCTCTCTCCACTGCTTTATGTGACTCAGTTGAAGTCTTTAAATTTGCTGACGGTAGCACAGAGGTTGGGTTAGTCACACAGTCGGATGAATCATCATTTGGGAGGGATGTGTCTAATCTGAGAATGGAAACTACCTCTTGAAATCGCCGGCAAACCAGTAGAAAATGTGAAAGAATTTGAATTTCCTATGTAGTAGGGATGCACCGACATCGGATATTGGTGATATATTGGCCGATCTATTAAATCCAATTCTATGTTTATACACTGAACGCATTTAGTGATGGAATTTTGAATACATTAGAGAAGGCTTACACTTGAATTGTATTTCCCGTTGTTGTTTTTTCATCCCTTTTAGCTCACATACACATGGTGCACCACATACACAATATGTGCAAAAAAAAAAGAAACAAACAGAATTTCTTCTGGTAAAACTAAATATGAAGTGTGCTTAGGGAAGCTGGCACCAACCAATTTCAACCAATTATATCATGACCACACACCAATCAACCAAACTGCAACTTTGAGAAAAAAGGGAGTGCGTGGAGCCGCCTTCCTCTGTAGCTCCGGATAGGGCTACATTCGAAGCCCGCCCACCTTTTAGCGGTTCAATCGAATGCAAAGGAAATTATTTAAATCCCTCTTGCAACTGTACAACGCTGAATTATTCTGTTTCACTGAGGAACACCCAGAGGAAAGACGCTAAAGACTTCAATTTCACTGAGTTTTTTTGTGTGTCTCTTTATAATTCATGATATTCTGTGTATATTCTGTTTTATGCATGTGATGGTTTCATTAGCGTACTGTCTTGTCTGTTCTGCATTTTGAGTTCTGTAGTAATGGCCATAAAGTTAAATGAGCTCAACTAAAATACAGACTCTCTCCTGCTTACTCTGAATACCTTTGCGACAGAAAAAAAAATACTTAATCTAATTTCCTTTCTCCAGAGGTGCCACAGCCCGAGCTGATGCTGACCACCACGCGGGGCCGGGCCACGGTCGCAGGACTGGACTCCAGTCAGGAATACGCCCTCCAGGTCCTCGTGCTCAATGGGACGACAGAGAAACTTCTCGCAAAGCGGCGATTCACCAGTAAGAAACACAGCAAGAAGGATGGGAGGAGCTAGGGAGTTTGGCTGAGAGGAGAGAAGATAGAGGCCGGAGGGAGGTGACCTTCAAGAGCTTATTGAGGTCAAGGCCAGTGTTGTCATCAAGATGAAGCATTGTAGGGGAACGGGGACCAAATGCAATCGTACTTATAGTAAATGTACTTCAGTGTAAAAAGTTATTTTCCCAGCACCATATTTGGAACAATAGTGATAGAAAAGAGAGATTATGCAGTAAAAAAGTAAGAGGCTGGTTTGTGCAGTGAGCAAGTGGAGACAATAGACAGACAGAGAAACCTGAAGTATTGGAAAAGTACATGGCGGACGTAGGTTGTGGAGTGATAAAGAGATGTGAGCGAGCTTAAACATGACCGCCCATGGGCCCATCTTCTATGATATAGTGTAATTTTAATTTGGATCCCCAAGCCATGCATTTTCATTCTGATGAACCGGCACTCACAAAAAACAAGCTGCACTTCTTTGTGGGATCGAACGAGGGACATGATCCTCAGGCTTGATGTGATTCACAACGTGGACCAGAGATGAAAAGGGAATGCTGTTGACTCGGTTGGTGACTGTGAGATAACTTTGGCAGCACAGCAAAGTCCCTGTGGTGCATTTTTGACATTCTTCCACAGTCTTGGAGTGTGCAGTGGTTCCTCCAAGTCCCTACCCCATCGGAGCAAGCACACACACACACACACCCAGCGGGTATAAATACTACTCTGGCTGGATTACAGGCTGAAAGTGGGCTTCGTTTGAAGTCGCTGTGTATACTTACTTGAGTTCAGCGTGTTCGTGGGTTGTAAATCTGCCCAGCAACACTTGCTCCTCTGTGTCTCACATAGGCAACGTACCGGCATAATAACACAGTCAGTCGTGGCCTTCTACCCACAGCGTTTGACTGTTTGTAGGACGAGCCGCTCACAGAGAGGAGAGTTTACCGGTCGTTTCTGAGGATATCGTTTTTTTTTTTTTTTAAGCGTCACCTCTGTCTGGAGGATTATGGTCTGTGTGGGAATTGGCATCAAACCTATAGTACCTCAGGTTGTTTCAGACACCTTTTCTCACGGCAGTCACGGTGCATTTCCATCGCGGCTCTGTGTCCGTCGACCCCCCTCTTCCCCCCTGATTTGTGAGCCCCTCTCATATTTGGTATTTGATTGTCAGACTCGGGTTGATTCTCTCCTGCGTGGATGGAAGCCCGTGGTTGCTCGCGAAGCGGCTGCAGAGTGATAGTAGGTTACTGTGTCGAGTCGAGCGTGTCCAGGCAGGACTGAAAAGCATGTTCATTTGGAAGTTTGCAACACCGGCTGTCTCTCTGGAATGATGGCAGTCTGGGAATTCCTTCCTGATGTGTCGCATTTCCCATTTGCTTCAACGCCCTACGGGCCCAGTACTTATTTCCTCCCTCTGAGATGTCACCCTTGATTTGCTGTGTTTGACCTTGTCTGTTAACTCCAGGCAAGGATTTGGCAACAGGATCTAGTGAAGTAGTTAAGCCAGAGGGATAGAATAACATACCAAACCCTTCAGTGTTACCTCACTGATCTCAAACGTAGCCGGGGGCCACAGGAATTACAGTAGATGAGGCAATTCTTAGTCGACAAACATTCATGTGATTTTGTCGATTAGTGATTTAATCAACATATCTGCAAAGCTGAGTTTCTCCACAAAAGCACCACTTTAGATCTTGTGTTCTACTGTGCTCATACGTTTTTTTGGAAGTAAGTCATGAAGCATGAAAAAGGCATAAACAAAAAAAATCTTCTATCAATTTAAAAGGGGGCAGCCCCCGATTAGTCGATCATTTATTAGTTGATCGACGGAAAAATAATAACTATTTTTATAATCGATTCATTGTCAAAGTAAATGTTCATGCAAAAATGACACTCCCTGCTTCTCTGTTTCATACCATATTAAACTGAACTTTTATCAACCGGTTAACAGACGTTTTAATATTTGGAACGCAGAGACCCCGGATACGTCTCCTCCGGTAAAGACAGCAACCTGTCAATCACAATAAGCCCGCCCTAAAGCATACCCTGATTTATGGTCTGTTTGTCTCTAAAAGGACCATAATTTGATCTATTGCACAATCATCAGGTCAACATTCTATTTGTCTTTGGTTTATGAATAAAAATAAGCCTCCTAGCATGTAGCTAGCATGACTCTAGTTTTTTTTTACCTTGGTATTTGTGCACTCACTTCAGGCCTCCTCCTTGTGTGATGCTGGTGAGCCCGGTGTCATTTAAAATGCAGTGGAAGCAGTTTGTAGCTGCGTTAGCTGTATCTATAAAAGAGTTGGTGTTTGTTTAATCTTGTCATAGCTTCAGTTCAAGTCCTGGCCTGTGCAGTAGCCTAGCTTGCACCATGCAGAGGGATAGTTGTTCTCTGTATAGTGGGGAGTGATTATTAGATTGTGAAGGTGTTTCATATTTGCAGTATATTGGTTTTCTTAAAAAAAAAGAAAAAAGATTTGACCCTCACATTTCCTGCATCTCTGTGCAGTCATGTTATTGACTTTTTCTTAAATTAATATTGATGACTCATGTGTGATTCCCCCCCCCTATTCCAGTGGAGGGTCTGCGGGAGGAGGAAACGATCCGCAGCGGTAGTCGGGAGCAGAAGAAGAAGACGCTGCCGGGCGGGTCAGGGTCAGGAGACCTGGACGATGTGACGGAGGCTCTGTCAGGCGTGCCGACGGTTCTGTATCCGGACCCCACCACCACCACCACCACCACCACCACTGCTGCTGCTGCCACTACTACAGGTAATAACAGGTATCTGGAGATGATGCTGGGTGGCACTTAGGAACCTTCCCTGCAAAGCCAGTCTGTGATTGAGGATGCACTTTGCAGTTGTTGATATTGTACCATGTGCTCGTTAACACAAGGCACAAAAGCCCCTGTGTGCGGATCACTCTGTCCCGGCTGAAGCCTTGAACAGTAGTCGTAAAAGATGTCAAACCATAATGATAATAAGGAGAAAGATAACATTTGTTTTGACATTTAACACTTATAAATAGTATGAAATGTAAACCGACAGCAACTTTAAAACAAAACACTGACGATTAGGAAGATCTCATGGAGATAATGAGAATCATTACAAAACTACATTTTAATCCTAGTCTTAACCAAAAATAATTCTGGTTTGAATTGAAATCAAACATTAATATGAAGCTTGTTTACAAGATATTAAGTCAATATTCACTACTACCGAAGCTCCGGAGCCCAAAGAGATGTTTCTCGCTAGGTTTTCCTGTTTGACAAATAGGATAGGCTGTTCCAGATATTAATCTCCCACTGTTTGAGTCTGTTCGGTATAGTTCATGAAAGCAGAGTTTGATCTCGCTGCTCCGATCTTCCACGGCCTCTGTCATTATCACGCTATTTGACCGGAAATGTTGACAAGCGAGCAAGTGCACACGTGTACAGTAAGTACAGTATACTGTATTTATAGACACCAAAGCACTTTGAGACAAATACACACACACACACACACAATAATGACAGCCCAGCAACAGTGAGTGTAATACAGGAAACAAAAGCAGGAAGAAGACGAAAGGTGGGTCTGGGGCATTGGGAGCAGTGGTTAACGTTTCATCTATCGGGCAAAGAAAAAGATGCCCCTGCGTACAATGTAGCGTATTCAGCCTCAACTGGTCCCCTACACAGTCTCTGCTTATCTAACTCCCACCCATCCCTGTGCTCGTTCCTCCAGAGCCCCCAGCAATAGAAACCCCCTCTCAGCCCCCTGACGAGGCCCAAGAGAAAACCACCAAAGAGAAGAGGAAGAGGAAGAAGGACAAAGAGCGGGATCGTTCTAAAGTGGAGAATAAGGAGGAGCAGGGCACAACGCAGGGCAAGGCAGCCGAGGAGAAGCCCCGGAAGACACCCTTCCCGACCCAACCGGTGACAGGTGACCTCTGCTCCCCAGTGTCAGGAAACGTGACACAAAACTGTCATTTGTTATTTTAATCAACCGAAACACAGGGGTACCGAGCTCCCTTTTCAGCAGGACGTTAAGCAGGGAGCGTCTGGCCACCATGTTTGGCTCTTATGAGTTCAAGGGTGAGGGGCTTCAGAGCAGCGCTTGAAATGGGATGTTTTCACAAGGCAGGGACATGTAAAGGAAAGGATAATGACAGGCTGTTTCCGCTCGGCTGCAGGGCACATGTGTCCTCTCTCTCTCTCTCTCTCTCTCTCTCTCTCTCTCTCCCCCCCATAATCCAAGGAAACACACACACATTCGCGTGCATGCAAACTCCCCCATTTTCCACAGATACACCATGTCGCCACACGTAGTATTTACGCCTACATTTTAACACCTACCTTTTGCCTGTCCATAAGCATAACGCCATCTGTTTCCTGAACTATGCATTTACCCTCGCAGCAAACAGATGGGTGACAAATGAAAGGAAGAAACACTATAAAGCAATATAGGTAGGGTATAGGCCTAAGGCGTCCACATACACCATGCACCTTGCTTCTTCTTCTTCTTCTCTTGAGTTTCATGGTGGTTGGCATCCAGAAGTGTTGCTTTACAGCCATCTGCTGGACTGTCCCCTGTCCCATGTGTTCATCTGTGCATGGCGTGAGCGAAAGGGCCCAATACGGAACTGTTCCTCAATGGAGTTTATGTGTGAGTAGTGAACATCCCTAGCGGGGCCTGACAGGGTATCCCGGTGATTTACTGGGAACTATGTGTGAGTGAGGTCATAAGTAAAGCGCCTGTCCTCCACGAGCCTCGACAACAGCTATCGTGGCTCTCCGGCTTTTCTGGGAGTTTCTGGGACCTCTGATCAGTTCAAGACTATTTGCTTTGTGCTTCCTTTTTGTCAAGGTGTGTCTCCAAGGAAACCATTCGAGTGTGACAGCGGTGCAGCAGCGGACATCATGCTGTTGGTGGACGGCTCCTGGAGCATCGGGCGCACCAACTTCAGACGGGTCCGAGACTTCTTGGAGGGCCTGATGATGCCTTTCCACATCGGGCCCGACCACGTTCAGATCGGTGAGGATCAGAGTGTGTGTATTCATGGAGGTCGATGTTTCAGAGGTGCAGATTGTCTAAGTGGTTGACTGTAAGTGACGACAGGGATGATGTGCAGTATTTTTTTTAAATTTTTTTTTATTGCAACAGCAATTATTATGACTTTTATATTGCTTAGCTACAGGTGAGTCACGTGGCTGCTCACATGCACTCAGACACACACCTTCATTCACAGCTTTCACAGCAATACATTTCAGCATTTACACCACATTTTCAAGCAAAGACCATTCTCTCGTCTCACTACATTTTGGGTTGTGGTTGTATACATTGTAATGGAGCGTAAAGAAACAATCTGGTAAATAAATGCTCATTTTGCTTCACTAGGAAGCTGATTTGAATAGAATCACGTCACAGTCTGCCAAAGATTTTTCAGATACTGTCTGCCAGTTTTTGGTTTTTAAACAGCTCTGAAGACAAAAACCTCGTCTAATGGCATATCCCACAAAAAATACTCAATAAAAAACCTGTTAAATGCTGTGTCTGTGCTGTGTTTGTGTCCCAGGTCTGACCCAGTACAGCGGAGACCCCCGCACGGAGTGGCAGCTCAACAACTTCACTACTAAAGACCAGCTGTTGGAGGCAGTGAGGAATTTCAGATACAAGGGAGGAAACACATTTACAGGTAACCTGCGATACGGTTAGCAATCGATCCCCAACATCTGTCTTTGGATGATGTGCACACGATGCATACCGATACGTACACAGTGGAGCACATGTCACCACATGTCTGTCAGGTTGTAACCATGCATCCGTCTCCCAGGCCAGGCGCTGCTCCACGTCATGGAGGAGAACATGAAAACCAAGGCGGGCGCGAGGTCGGACACACCCTTTTTCCTCGTCTTGTTGACCGACGGGAAATCTCAGGATGACGCCATTGCCGCGGCAAACCGGCTGAAGAGTGCCGGCGTGGAGATCATCGCTGTAGGTGAGACTGAAAAGAAGAGAGGGAGAGGCTTAGAGATGAAAAACTTCTAGCAGTTTGTCATTTATTTCCTGCATTTCTGTGCACCGTGGGACTGTAGTGCTGTCACTGTCTGACGTGGCTGTTTAGCAATACAGTGTCTGTTATGTTCATGTTGTTCGGCACTCAGAGGCATTTTGTTTTAATCTCTCAACGTGTTGCCTGCAATGTGAGGGGAACTATTTTACAACTCTGTGTTATTCAGGTGTAAAGAATGCAGATGAGGCCGAGTTGAGACAAGTGGCGTCGGAGCCGGTGGATCTGAACGTCTACAACGTCAACGACTTCCCTCTGCTCAGCAAACTGGTGGCACGACTGGTTCACATCCTGTGTGGGAAGATCAAGGACCGTGGCATCTCAAAACGTAACCTCTCCATCTGTCTAGATATCTGCCTCTCTGTCTTCTCTTCAGATACACAAACTTAGGCTGTGTCTGGAATCACTCACGACTCACTACAGAGGGAATTCAACATTTTGTAGTGCTGTCCGAAGGCATGGTGAGATTTATTATACCCACAAAGTAGTCTACAACCAACGGTCACTAACCGAGCAAAATATACCATCATGCATTGTGCTGAAGGAGAACGCACAAGTGTGGAGAGAGAGAGAAGCACTATTGACATAATTCCATGAGTTGTGGTGCGAAAAATTGTATATTTAATGTGAGCAGAGCATCACAACACAAACAGCCACAAAGTATGTATTTATTAGTTGAGAAAATACTTCCAACTAATAAAATCACTGAATATAATAACTTAGAATAAGTATTCTTCACAAGAAAGCATGCCAGTGTTTGGAGTAGTGTCCAGAAGTGTTTTTTTTTCTACATAGAACTCCCTGGGTAGTGTGTAGAGAGTAGGGAATAAGCGAATGATTTCGGGCACAGACTTACTTTTTTTTTCATGGCAGGCATTACGTTTTTCAGATCATAAATATCTTGTTCCTCGTTGCTGCGTCTCCAGGAATGGAGCCTGGGCCCACAGCTGACCCTGCCCTCTCCTACCCCAGTCCCACCGACCTCCGCTTCTCTGAACTGGGCTCCAGAGAAGTCCAGCTTCACTGGACCAATCCCGCAAAGCAAGTCCGACAGCACAGAGTTGTCTACCACAGCGCCGAGGGTCAGAGTCCACAGGAGGTCAGAACGCAACCTCCCCTCTCGTGAATTATTACCATATCTGGTTTTGAGGCACAAGCACAGTTATGTACGCAGAGTAAGACCGCCACCGTGAAGACAGGCAGATTCCAGCAGCCTCTACATTTCACATTTACATTTTTTAATTGCGACACAAAAAGGAGAAAACAAAAAGTGCTATTCATGAAAAGATGTGTGGTCCTGTGTGGGAGGGAAATACAAAGTTACATAAAAAGCAATACATGTTTTTACAGAATATTATGATGTCAAAATGCTAGTGTTTTGTGCTCGTTTGCATCTGATTGCAAGGGATGCTTTGTCACTAGGTGGTATTGGCCGGCTCAGAGTCCACTGTGCTGCTGGAAGGCCTCTCTTCTCAGACGCTGTACCACGTGTCCATCTTCCCCGTGTACGAAGACAACGTCGGCCTGGCGCTCAGAGGAACTGTCACGACATGTAAGACTGGCATCACTGCTGAATATTTCAAGGGATTCATTCAGCGTCAAAGGTCAAGCTCACTGTGACCTCATGTCCGTCCGCCCTGTTTATTTCTCACGGGCGCATATCTCAGGAGGGTGGACGGTATTTCTTCAAATTTGTCAGAAACGTCCACCCGGATGTGTTTTGTGACATAAAGGATAACTGATGAAGTGATGACATTTTGGACGGACATGAATGTAAACTGCAACTTTTGGCATAGTTGGTTACTATATTTGTTAAAAATATCTGCTGAGAGGAATGTGTTTTAGACGCAGGTCAGCGGCCTGCAGGCCTGCTGTATTCAGTCCTTATGAGCCCTGTTTTAATCAAGCCCTGAATCACTGTGGTACTAAAATAATTAATCAAATATTAAAGGGGGCATATGGAGCTAATTTTTCAGGTTCATATCTTGTATTCAGAGTTTTCTACTAGAACATGTTGACATGCTTTTTTTTCCTCATCCCGCCTGTCTGAAAGTACCTGTATTCAGCCTCTGTCTGAAACGCTCCGTTTTAGCGCCTGTCTCCTTAAGACTCCCTCCTGAAACCTAAGGTGAAAAATATGGTCCACCTTTGCAAAGGGAGTTAAGAGAAGATTCTCAGATGAGGAGGCCGTATATTCGAATGACCCTGCATGTGACAAAGGAATCTGAATCACATGTTTTCTGATCCAGACTGCACACAAAAAACTGACTGAGTCGTCTATTTTTTAACTATTTGTGGGTTGGTAGGCACTCCAAATGTATGTGTGCACTGTATGTGCACAACCGCTGAAGAAGTGTCCACTTTAAAAAAAAAAATAAAAATCCTTCTAAAACTTCTCCAAGACCATTTTCCTCAAGAGAAATGATTTTATTCAGTTTTATCATTTCCAAAACTGCACCTGAGAACGCCCAAAGAGGACACAATAAGTCACGGACAAAATTAGGTGGAATGTTTGCAGATAAATGGCCCAGAAATGGAGCGCAATCACTGACTGTTGGTGACTAAACTACCAGCATATTGAATACACTAGGTGTCTAAACAGTCATCAGTAAATCACATACGTTTTTAAAAGCTTGTGTTCCACAAACCACCTCTGACATCCCTCTCCTCTCCTCATCCCTCGCTCAGTGCCCCTGGCCATGCCTGCCAACCTGGAGGTGACTCCTTCCTCTTACAGCACCCTGAGGGTGAGCTGGGGCTGGGCGCCCGGTGCAACACAGTACATGATCCTGTACTCAGCACTCAACCACGGGGAGCCCGATGATGCCAAGGAGGTGAGACGTGGATCTCTCGCTCTGTGTGTGTGTGTGTGTGTGTGTGTGTGTGTGTGTGTGTGTGTGTGTGTGTGTGTGTGTGTGTGTGTGTGTGTGTGTGTGTGTGTGTGTGTGTTTTAAAGGTGCATGACACAAATAACCAACAATAACCAGGGCAATCAGCAGACAATAAAAAAGGCAAGAACGCCCTTTTCACACAATGATATGTGTCGACTGTAACGGTCACTACCATATAAGAGATAACCGATTGTTACCTGTCTCTAAGAAAGTTACAAGTTGCATCGCTCGTTGTCTTCTATAAACCTTATAACTGTCAAAAAAAAAAAAATCTTATCTACATAAATGGTAAATGATTGAAGGACGACCCTGCTCACCACTGAGCCACAGTCACCCATAGTGATATATGTATAAGCATTTCACTACAATCCCTCTTTCCTCACGTCCACGTCTTGGAGGCAAACAAAGAGCAGCATCATCTCAACTGTAGATTGACAGGTGCTGTTTATTCTTCCCTCCTTGATGCCGTGTTACGTAAGCGCTGCTCCCCCGTTACTCGACGCGATGCACACACACACACACACACACAGTCAGAACTGGTACCAGACGTTGGTGTTTTGTTTCTGTGTTGCTGCAGGAGAAATTCAGTGGCGACCAGACGGCGGTGGAGCTGGCAGGCTTACTGCCGGCAACAGACTACTCCGTCACTCTTTATGCTCTCTATGATGAGGATCCCAGCGACCCCGTCACTGCTGTGGCCACCACTTGTGAGGCATTCTCCACTTTACCTTTTTATCTCTGTGATTCATTTCCTACAGATCTTCAAATATTACTTCTGAATGGCGATGTTACAAAATAAATCACTTGATTACGCTGACTGATCATTTGTCTTTCACCCATTGTCTCCCCCCCCCCCTCTTCAGTACATCTTCCAGCACCAGTGAGCGTTCAGTTCCCGATGGTCACCCACAGCATGCTGAGGGTAAGCTGGGTGCCCGGAGCCGTGGACGTCCCCGGCCACAGAATCATCTACAGCACCAACCACGGCAGTGACGTCAAGCAGGTAAACACACCGGTGTCAAATGGCAAGCCTTCTGTTTCCAAAACCATCTGTTCGTGCAGAGACACACTAACTCAATGCAGACTGGAAGATTCATAATGATTTCTTTGTTATAATAATAAATAAAAAAGAGTAATGAAAAGTAAAAATATATTACAGAGAACGCAGTGGCGCTCCATACAATCCATGTGCAGACTGGAAAACAAAACAAAGAAAGTAGCGCTGCAGAGTTTGTCTCAGTGGGTTCAGTACTACTAGAGATGAATACACATGCAGATGTGCTTCAAAACATATATTGCTGACGATTGAACGTGTCACATTCCTCAAGGAGAATGAGCTATCCAATCCCTATGATCACCCATTTGAGATAAGTAAAAGCTGCTGACCTGAAAAGATACTACAATACTAGTGCTGGATCAAGGTCAGTCGTTTAAAAAAGCGTTGTATGCACTGTTAATAAGATGTATTATATTTGTTTTATTAAATCTTGCAACCCGCCAGCTTTCATCTGACAATGATTTAGCTTTTTTAACTGAATGTAAATTGATCACTTTTAAACAATCTGGTCGTCTAATCTGTAAACGATGAGCAGCGAACAAAAGAGGAAGTCTCGACCTGAATATCCACTGACTACACAGGAACCCCAGAAATATTGGCCATCTCCTCCAGAGGTTAATCCGTCGCCTGACCGACAACCGGTGGGTTCGGAGACCCCTGCAGCCACGGCCCCAGTCAGTCATTTAAAATGAAATCTCTTCCCAGGTGGAGGTAGCGGGCCTGAACTCCGTGGTGGTGCAGAACCTCTCCTCACTCTCCAGATATCTGGTTTCAGTCCAGTCGCACTACCCACTAGGCCTGTCTGCAGCACTCACCAGTAACGTCACCACACGTAAGACACACACACACACACACACCACACACCACACACACAGACACATCTGACATTATCTTGTGTAACAGCAGAGAAACATTGTATTAAATGTGAATGAAAACATTTCCAATCAGGCTAAAGTCTCTTTTTTCCCTCTCTTGACACATTCTCCTTCTCTCCTAGTGAAGGTGCCTTCCCCATCAGACTTCAGGGTGACTAATTTCTCAGGCAGTGACATCACCGTGCGCTGGGAGACGGCCGCCGATGACGTCATCTCTTACCTCATCAAGTGGATCTCCCTCAGTGGAGGAGACCTGAGACAGGTGGGGACGGATGAAAGGACGGG
Organism: Taurulus bubalis; assembly: GCF_910589615.1. Taxonomy (NCBI): domain Eukaryota; kingdom Metazoa; phylum Chordata; class Actinopteri; order Perciformes; family Cottidae; genus Taurulus; species Taurulus bubalis. The sequence continues at coordinate 23,875,124 of NC_136599.1, read as the reverse complement.
TGGAGTGCATATTGTGTTATAATGATTAACATCTTTTTCTTCCCCTCCCTCTGCCTGTTTGTTTTAGCTCAGGGCGGGTGGGGAGAGCGAAGGGGCGATCCTGGAGGGGGTGGAGAACGATAAGGAATACCAGATCTCTTTGTCTGCACTTTATGGAGATGGAGCTCAGAGTGAAGCGGTGGCCACGCGCTATAGCACCCGTGAGTCACACACGCTACACGATCAGATACCATCAGCAGCACAAAGTCATATCTGTCACTAAATATGAATGAGGGAAGCCAAAAAAACAATCCTCCTGTGAACAATGAATTTTTTATTTTTTTTTTGCACAATATTGGGCCTGCTGTTGAGCTGCAGTTTACCAGAGTTTACTAGTTTAGTCTGGTGGTTTTATCAGGCATCTTATTTTGATCATTTGTTTCACATGAGAAATCCTAATCTTGAAATAGATAGTATCTTAAGCTGTGAAATATATGTAGTGAAGTAAAAAGTACAACATTTCTTTTTGAACTGTGGTGAAATGGAACCAAAAAGTAGCATAAAAGGGAAATATTTAAGTAAAGTACCTCAAAATGTTACTTAATTGTTGTACTGAGGTAAACATACTTTACAATACGTATGTTACATTCTAGTGCTCTAACCAAAGATATGTTTATTGACTTCATAAAAGACCATTGTTACAGGGCAAGAAGTGGAAACGGTGGCTAAAAATGATCAGATATGTTTGATATATTAATGATACCTGCACACATCTTCCCATTTAGTAATTTATATCGCAAACCCAGATGTTTTTAACTATCTTTCCAAACAGTACTCTTTTACTTGTAAATACTCATTTAAAAAGTACTGATATTACTTTATTCATTACTTGGTATCAAAAGTAATACGCAACATCAGCATTGTGTTACTTTATTACTTTCACACGTTGACCTCAATCTTCAAACTGCCACAGATTCTTGATGTTTTGAGACCTGGACCTTAGCCGTTGTAGCATGGTCACCTTTTGAGTTTTAGCAGACCGAAGCCAGTTCTTTCACAGTATCTCACTCTCTGTCTCTCACTCAGCAACTCCACTCCGCAACTCCCTCGAGGTGACTGTCACGAGTCTCCTTGATTTTTGTATTTCGTCCCTGCAGTGTCTGGCGGAGGCCCATCCAGCATATCGGTCTCCGAGGAGACGGCCGTCAGCTTGGTGGTCAGCTGGGTCCCTCCGAACGCTCACGTGCTCCAGTACCGCGTGTCCTACACGGCGCTGACTGCAGCTGAAGCCCAGGACAGCACTGTGAGTGGGCTGTAAACGCCATCTTCTCAGCCGCTTTGTCTTTCATCCTGCCGGACAGGAAATGATAGTGCTTCTCATAACAAAAGTAGCCCTGTCACTGTGTGTGGGCGCACTTAACTTGAAAGCTTGACCCTGGAAGGTGGGTTTCTTTTGTCGACAGGTGCTGGTCCCGGGTGGTGAGAAGCGGGTGACGCTGGAGTCGTTGCAGCCAGATACTCGGTACAGCATCCTGGTCACCGCCGAGTACCGCAACAGGGAAGGAGGCAGCGGTTCTGCTCAGGGCAAAACAAGTGAGTCACACACACTGAAAGAAGGCACACCGGACTACTTTTTGCACCTTTTTTCTTTTTACTCAGAAGTCAAAGTTTCAGACCATTCTTCGGACCATTCTAAAATCCTCAAACTCAAATGTAAAATGAGGTTGTCCACCTTTCTGTTTATCGGGCGTCCAATTCACCTCTCTCTCTCTCTTTCTCTCTCTCTCTCTCTCTCTCTCTCTCCCCCTCTCTCCAGCAAGTCTGCGGGTGAGCAGTGTGAGTGTGGTCCGCTCAGACCACTCCAGTATCTGTGTGTCTTGGAGGCCCGTGTCTGCTGTTGATGGATATCGTATTGTCATCCAGGCCGTCAAAGGTAACGTTGTGTAAAAACCTATCGGAACTGAGTGTGGTTACGTGGACATGAGTATTCAGAAGAGACAAAACAAAATGGAAAAGAAATCCATGCAACCAGAAGCCCGGTTTCTTTCCAAGTCCTCCAGCGGGCATGTTTGTGTCTCTCATAAACTGGACATGAACAGGATACTTAAAAACCTGATTATAACCAGGATACACACGTCGATGTAAACACTTTGTGTATTCATACTGCTCATACCAGTGTTGTTATACCCTTTAACTGTTTATTCCACATTCTATTTATTATTATTCTTTTTTTTTACTGAATTTTTATTGGTTTGCAACAGAAACAAGCGTTGTACATTTCATCATATCTGCGGCACACAAATAGAAACTAATAGAAAATAATAATCACATGGAAAAGTAGCATTGTGCCGTCCCCCAGTTGACCACCAATGCATTACACTCAGTCCTGCATACAGACAACCAATAATAGTCACACCAACTTTAACATTTCACAATAGTACGCAGTGATACATGAAGTATAAAAATATGAAGTTGCGTTAAAACACGAACACGTAGCAGTGTGGAAGCAATAAGATGGACGAGAATGATTCCCTCAGGACAAACCGAGCCTACTCCCCCGGGCAACTTTTAAACTAAAGGACCTTTTAGACTGCAGGGCTTCTTTCATGAAGGGGTCCCTGAATGCCTCCCTGTACCACAATGTGGCAGTCGGTGGCTAATCCTGGTTCCAGTTATTCAGAATACATTTTCTAGCCAATAATAGGAATTTGTCACATATTTTGAACTGTAAGTGGATTTGAGTCACCTCCTTTGAGGGAAAGCTAGGAAATAAATGTAAAGGTAGTTCTCTCTAGTTCATTGATTATTCTGTATATACTCTCTACATCCCTCTGGACTGCTTTTTCTCTTCTGGTTAGATGCCATACTGCATTTCGTTGTCTCAGTACCTGTACTCTAAGTAATCTAAAAACTTCATTGGTGTATATGTCCTGTCTATGTGTGCGTTGTGTGCAGACCAGCAAGCAAAGGAAGAGACAGTGGATGAGTCCAGCAGCAGTCACTGCTTCACTGAACTGGAACCAGAGACTCTGTATCGCATCAGCGTGCACTCCCTTCTCGGCTCAGCAGAGGGCGCCGCCGTCTCCATTCTCCATCCAACAGGTCCGGCCTGCTTATTATGAATTCCCTCGTTAAATGCACAAACATAAAATGTGGGAATAAATCATTTCTAGGTGGCTTCTCTACTGCATGTAATTAATTGACTCGGCGGTAATTGCATGCACAGTGATACTGAACCTTGATACCATTCTTAACACTCTTCTTGTTTGATAAGTGTGCCATGGTTGGATTTCTTTTTACAGCCACAGCTCCTTCCAGAATTCCCATCCATCCCTGGATGTACCCCATCCACAACGAAGGTGAGTCATGATCACATCGCCGTTATATTCCTCCGTAGAAATAAGTCTGATCGGTACATTCATTATATTGTATCTCTTGGGCACTCGTTATATTCTTGAGTTTAGAAATTCCCAGCGGGCTCCTTAGACATTAGTTTTTATACTTCTTTCATCCTCTAGACCGGGGGTGGCCAAACCTTTTGGATTGTGGGCCATACACAGAAAAATATAAAGACTAAATGTGTAGTTTTCAACCAGATACACTGTAAGAAAATCTGTGCTTTAAACCAGAAACCCCCATGTACCATAGAAAATCTATCAAAATAACCACGGAACACTACTAAACAGTTCAACATTTGACATTACAGTCATTTATTAATGTTCCCACATCCAACAAAAAGTATTTCTGTATCTGCTGCCTTTACATTTAATTTATATGAATTCAATGCTTTTAATCTCTAATACAGTGCATGGCCTTGAGTCTATTTGAAACATTATGATCTGTGTAAATCGCCTGGTAATGCGTCAAATTAGAACAGTAACAGTTGAGACATAATCAATAGCACATTTATTGTAGTGTACCAGCAGCCCTTAGTGAGACTTGCATATTATTCATCTCCCTTGTTCGTAAGAACTCAACGCTGCCCTGTTGTGTTTCAGTCTGCCCTGAAGTCACCATCAGACACAGCATTGTTAAAGGTGAGGAAAAACTGTCAAGCTAAAAGGCTCATTTTGAATAATTGATGCATCAGATTTAGCAAAATGAGAACCTGTCCCACGTGTTGTCCTAAAAATTACACCTCTCTTTTTTTTTTTCTTCCTGTCATGGTCTCAGGATTTGACATGATGGAAGCCTTTGGTCTGACTAAGAGAGCTCACTCGTCTGTGGAGGGCGTGGCAGCCGAGCCCTTTGTGTTCAACGTCCTGCCCACCTACACTTTGTACAGAGACGTCCAGCTGACACAGAGCACCAAGTGAGATCACCTCTGCCACTGCTCCTTTTGTGTGTGTATTTACACCCCAAGATCCATGAATGAAACTTTTAACTTTAACGTTTATGAGGAACACTGGCTGACGCCTAATAACTGCTACTCCAATACTGATTATAGATCTATTGTGCTGCCGAGGCATCACAGAAAGAGACTGAAATACAGTTAAACTGTTTATTGCTCAAACACAAGAATTGCTGTAAAGTAGCAATAAAATATGCATAAATGAATTGTTTGTGAAAGGCTCAGGCTGGATGTCGGACAGTAATCGACAGCTGGTCCCACAAATATTTGATGCTCAGGATGCAGTTGTAATGCAGAATAAAAAAAAAAAAGGAAAAGTAAAGAAAGGCCTTTAGCGAGTTGCTTTTGATTTGCCCCTACTTCGCATGTTAGGTCGGTAGATCTTCAGGATTCTGAGGAGGCGGGTATTATGAAAGTGCATCATTCGTGTTCTGCTCATTTTTGATGACCCTCCATCACTCAGGGTGTAATCCTTTAATGCTCGATCTCTGTGTCTCGAGGCTGTGGAACTTATTAAGACTTCCATATTCTGTCTTTGGTTCATCTTAATCAGGAGGACCTTTGACGTCTTCCTGGGCTCTATTGTCACTGTTGATCATGCTTCCAAAGTGTTGATCGCGTATTTACACACGACCTGGGTCCCCTTTACCTTTCACTTCCCTCTCCCCCTCCCAGGTTCATCCACCCTGCAGGCTTCTCTCCAGAACACACCATCAGCATCGCCTTCCGCGTGTTGCAGGACACTCCCCGGGAGCCCTTCGCCCTCTGGCAGCTCACTGACAACGACTTCCAGCCCAAGATGGGAGTGGTGCTCGACCGTGAGTTACATCTGCGCAACCCTCCATCTTCCCAAGCTGCAAGCAACTTCATCGTCCCTGTAGTCATTTGTCTAGAAACTGGACCAACTCTCGTCAGATGGCTGGAGTCACTTCCTGCTCTTTTGTCATGTTTTGAGTATGGTTTATGTTTTTTTTTTTTATAGAGCTAGAGTAATTAAATGATGAAGTGATTAGTAATCTACATTGTATCAGCTGCTTTACTATGTGGAATGTAATGATAAGCTGAATATCTTTGGGACGCTTTCTTCGGCGACCCAAAAGATAGATGCTTTACAGTTTTTCTTATCGTCAACAAATCGTCTGGAAAGACCAGCGCCATCTTCCTTTCTGCCTGTGCCACTCAGCTCCAATATCCAATATGCTTCCTTCTATAGATGTAAAAACAAATATATAAATACAATAAATAAGGTTCAATTATTTCCCTGAAACAACTGTAGTTTTTAAACAAGCGTTAAACCAGGAGGAAATACTGCATTTGTCGGGGAGTAGTTAACATACATCAGAACACCTTGCTGCAGGACTTTGCCTTCTTCAGGGTCCCGTGTGAGCTATGAGGTTGATCTTCCTTTTGTTTGTGGTGCTCTCCACAGCTACCACCAAGCATCTGGTGTACTTCAGTCTGGACTACAGGGGAGAAGTGCAGGAACTGACCTTCGACCAGCGGGAGGTCCGCCGGCTGTTCTATGGCAGTTTCCACAAGGTGAGATGAGAAACACTGAGCGAGTCTTGGGTGACGGGAAGACGGTCAGTCATTCAGCCTGAAAAGAACGAAACACAGATGTTGTGTTTTCAGGTTTTGTATATACTTACTTCCACTAGCTACCTTGTCATCTTTGTGTGCTCCCCAATAAAACAGAAATGTCAAGACATGTATAATAAGAGGAAAGAGCATGTTGGAAAGGTTTGAGATAAGCGTACAGTGTAATCTCAGCAGCTGTACCAAGTCGGCCGAGGAAAATGCACGTCCAGCAGCGGTGATTATGACACGCTTCGAGGAGGTATTTAAGGTGCTTCACAAACATGAGCGCCTGATTGCTGCAATTAGAGTCTAAACGATTTAGTCAGTCGAATCCTGAACACAAAGACGCGGCACACGTATTTATAGATTCAGCGCGGCGTCCGGAAGATAGTGTTTCTGATCCCGAAACCCCAATCAGAGTAAGACAAAGGGTGACGACAGGAGGCTCAAGGTGCTCTGGGGCAGAGAGGGAACCCCTGCCCAGTGAATGTGACCACCTGGTTCTGATATAATAACTGTGATTGGCAGGTTCACCTGTCGGTCAGCCAGGTGAGCGTGTCCCTGTCTGTGGACTGCCAGCGTGTGGGTGAGAGGCCGGCCCGCCCTCTAGGCAGCCTACCGACCGACGGCTTTGAGATGCTGGGAAAACTGGTGAAGACTAGAGGACCCAATAGTGGATCCGCACCGGTACGTTTTTATTCTAAACCATTTTATTCTAAACCATATATATATATATATATATATATATATATATATATATATATGTGTATATATATGCTGGTAGTCTTTCTTCCGTCCTGTGCTCATCCTGTACCTTGTGTTCTTCATCGTTTCCAGTTCCAGCTGCAGTCCTTCGAGATCGTCTGCAACACCACGTGGGCTTTAGAGGACACCTGCTGTGACCTGCCGGGGGTGGTCAGTCTGTCACCATTCATATTTACATTTGATCCGCTCCATCTTGGTAAAGGACTGATGCTGTGTTTCAACACATTTTAGTACATAGCATGACCCAATGCCACACAACACGGATTGACAATACACAAAGCTCTACAACAAGTAGACAAGAGACGATGCAAAACAAAAACTGTTTCTTTCCAAGTAGTGAGACAACAGGGATGAATTCTGGCTTAACGTTGGCGATGTCTGTCTGTGTGTGTCAGAGAGATGAGGAGAGCTGTCCCGTCCCGGCGTACACCTGCACCTGCTCCTCCGACATCCCCGGAGCCTCCGGTTCCCCTGGACCAAATGTATGTCACCACGAGATCTTATTTTTAGGTGTGATCCAGCTGTTTAATAACGTGTTGACTTTCATTCTGTTGCTTTTTCCCCCTCCCCTCCAGGGAAAGCCAGGTACTCGTGGTGAGAAAGGCGAGAAGGGCGAGCAAGGCCCAAAGGTGAGATGGAAATATTTCTTCAGGCTTAGTAAGATTTAGAAATGAGAGCGTTGCACAGTGATGGTGAGAGCTTTTATTTTCCTTCAGCTGCAGAGCCATTGGATTGGTGTAGTTTGGTTTAGTTACTGTGGTTTAGTTACTTTGGTTTAGTTTAGATTTGATTGGCTTAATTTAGTTTAGTTTGTTATATATATTTATGCACAAGGACCAGATGCACTCTGTTTCGTGTTTGTAGGGAAATGCTAACTTTCAACACCTGTTCAAAAGAGGCTTTAAGAAAAATAAGTAGAAATAAAATGGAAAAATAAATACCATACAATAAATACAGTAATATCCACAAGATACAAAATACAGGTGTGTCTTTCGGGGTATCATAGGTAAGAACAATTCTCTTGTGACCGTCATTTAGCAAATATGCACTTTTCCTCTAACGCTATTTCCATTCTTTTTACATTTCTCGGCACCAAAGCGAATGTGTTTGCACGAACACTGGGGCTGTGATGCGGCACAGCGCTACTTTGGTTCTCACATAATTGCATTAGCACAGGAAGCTGCTCAGACCACCTCTGGACATTTTTCGTGGCTTTAGTCGGCAGAGGTGCACAAAATCTCCGCAAATCACAAAACTCCATGTCAGTTTTGCCTCTTTCCATCTGCGACAAGTTCTTCTTCCACCTACCGCGGATCGAACCGTGCGTCACAATATGATGATTCTGAGCAACAACAACATCCACGTGAGGGATCTGGGGATTTATCAGTGAAATCCTTTGGTTGTTTTCATGTTTTAGTTCAAGGCGCTTAGTGGAGCTCCAACTTGATGACTTCAAGTTAGTTTCTCTGTGTTTCAGGGGGAGGTGGGTCCTCCAGGAAAGGGAGGGCTAGAGGGAGGTCTTGGACCCCTGGGCAGCACAGGGCCCCGAGGCATCGCTGTGCAAGGTAAAGCGGTGAGTGACCTTCTTAGCTTCAAATACATGCCCGGTGTTATTAACCATGCTCTTCTGGACTCATGAGTCTAGTATGTTGTAAACAATGGTTGTGTTTTCTTATTCCCCTCTTTAGGGTCCACCTGGTGCAAGAGGGGGAAAGGGAGATCCTGGGCGACCGGGGGTCCAGGTGAGTTTAAGCGAGTCACCAAAATACAGAAATAGGAGAGGGAACACTTTTTAACTTCCTCTTTTCCCGTGCTGTTGTGTTTGAACCCATTCATCTGGTAAGCTCGCTGATGTCTTTCTCCGCAGGGTTTACCAGGACCTCCAGGTCCAGCAGGAGAGGTGGGGCCTCCAGGCCCTCAGGTGAGCTGCTTGATCCCAGAACGCCACATGTCAGCGGTGACCCTCCGTCCCTTTTTAATTTGTCCTCCTCTCTCTGCAATGTGTGTACACAGGGCATTCGGGGGCTTGAAGGAAACATCGGGGGACCGGGCCTCACTGGACCCCGGGTAAGATTGGATTTCATTAGAGCCACGATGTTTTGACTTTGGTGTCACTGATGGATCAGAATTGACCGTGACCAACATTTTGGTCCATGACACGGAATTTGAAACGGTTATATCTTAATGGCCATGAAATCTAGTGTGGATATGTGGACACATTCAATTTACTGAGAATGAATGAGCGTTTACATTTTGGTCACGTTATGAGCTTTCCTCTAGCACCACCCTCAGGCCCAAACCTGGCATTCCCCTCTCTGAGCTGCACTGCCCTGTATGTCACAGTATGAAACCTCAGAGTGGTCATCTAAAATCTAAAGTGAACTGTGAGGACAGTTAAAATATATATATATATATATATATATATATATATATATATATATATATATATATATATATATACACACACTGTATATTCCGTTCATATCACAATTGGCTCGGGAGCACAGGAAACGGCATCTATGACTGTATGCCGTGTGTCTCTTCTACACATCCATGTATTTGTATTTTACAGGGTTTCCAGGGAATGCCTGGACACCCGGGGCCTATAGGGGACAGGGGCTTCTCGGGATCTGTGGGACCTACGGTAAGACGAGAGGGACAAATCACGTCTGTGTCAGGAGCACTTTTGGTAATCCCGTGGCCACGTTCACCTGTGGCACAAGATGGGATCGGAAAAAATACTTTATCATACCTTTAGGTTGGCCAGTGAGAGGCTGTCCAATCACAGGGGGTTCCTTTCAACCCCCGTAAACACAGAGCGCTCCCCGTCATGACAAACTGACAGTTTGTGTTCCACAACTTCAAACATGATTACGTATAGATATACATGAATCATTCTACATTTAATGAACCCTTCTGGACATGATGAAGAGCTGGTGTTCACCTGGTTTTCTCTGCGTACAGAGAAAACAATTGTATTTGTCTTCACAATCCATACAATAATCTTAGTCAAATTCCACTGTGTATAACAAACACGACAATACAATGTAAATTGCAATCTAGCTATTTGCATGCTTGTAGTTCTTTATTTTTTATTCTGTTTTTCGTGCCTCTATCCGTCATATTGTGACATAAACATGATTACGCTAAGGGTCCACAAATGGATTGGTATTTTTAAAGTAAGGCTTAGGAAACGGCCTCAGTGCGCCACAGGTGAAGGCCCTGTGCCAACACGAGAATAGGCCCCCTGGAGCCCAGCAGTGCTTTTGAAGCTGGTCTTAATAGAAAAGGGTCATCATCTCATATCAGATGTTGTCCTCCTCTTTCACACACACACACACACACACACACACACACACACACACACACACCGGCATCCCCGTGAGTCGCTTTCAAAGTGTGAGAGGAGTGGGGAAGGTGAGGAGGTGAGAGATCAGAGAGGAGCACTGGTGCTTATCTTCACACTCGTGTATCTGTCGCTTCGCAGGGTCTGCCGGGGGGTAAAGGGGAGCGAGGAGAGAAGGTGGGTTATGGCTGTAAAATCTTTATTGTCTTTTCACTTCAGCGTGCAACATTTAGTCATTGCTTTTTGTCTACATATATACATTACATTTCATAATGTAGTTTGATGAAATCTGCTGATGTTTAACAGGGGGAACCTCAGTCTATGGCCATGATCTACCAACTGGTCACACAGGCCTGTGAGCAGCTGGTGCATAGTAAGTTCTCACCTTAGCGAGCGCTGATGTCTGCATATTTCACTCGCTCGTTATAACTTTAAAAGAAATGCAAAAAAAAAATGTTGTGTGTTTTTCAGAGGAGGTGTTGAAGCTCGACATGTTCATTAACGAGATGAGTCGTAAGCCTGCTCCTATTGAGGAGCCGGTGGGGCCCCCCGGGGAACCTGGTATACCAGGGCCCAAGGGCCCACCGGGCGCCAGGGGCACCATTGGGCGTGTCGGCCCAAGGGGGACCCCAGGCAGGGGTGCATATCCTGGAGAGCAGGGTAAGACTATCGCACAAAAATCTCCTTGTTGTGTGAAGCAACTGTAAATATAAGTCTGGGCATTTATAGAGGTCTTAGGCTCCAGTGTAATATTATTGTAAGCTTTGACTGTGCTGATGTGTCTCTTCTTTCTCTGCAGGAAGAAGAGGTATGCAAGGGGGCAAAGGTGATGCAGGGGCCAATGTCCAGGGGCCCACAGGGGTCAAAGGATTTGCAGGTACCTCTCTAGGAGTCACACCACTGCAATATAATGCATCCACCGTGAATCACCAGCACACAACCCTGTGCTGATGTGTGCGTTGTGTGTGTCTGCAGGTCCTCCAGGGGAGTCCAAGCTGGGGAGCCTAGGTTCCAAAGGAGAAGATGGCAAGCCAGGACCCCAAGGGATCGCCGGACCTCCTGGACAGCCAGGCGAGGGCGGACCATCGGGGGGGTGTGACAGCAGTGGAGGCTGCCAGCGGGTTCCCCAGCAACCAGGTTAGCTACCAGGAAAAGGTCCACAGACGGAATGACTCACAGCCGGATGATATTGATGATGATGATAATAATAATAATAATAATAATAATAATAAAATTAAGCCTTGCACTAGTGTGTTCAGTAGAAGGTATTAGCAGTCGGTGGTTGAAAAGGTTTTCTATGAGGAAACTTGAAATCTTATCCAGTAGAAGCAAGAAAAAAACAAGTTTGTTGTTTCAACGTTTCAGTTGGGTAAGTTGGGTAAATCACTCAACTTCTACCTCGGGCTTAGGCAGCCCGTGCGGTCCATTTTCTAGAACAAACCATCACTTTTCCTACCAGGCAGACAATATATTTTTTTGGGGCCACAACAAGCTGTAAATGCAACACTGACAATTAAAGTGTGAGCAAACTGTTGCCTCGTTACAAATCCAGCAGACACAGAACAGAGCAACATTAGCGTTCACTGGAGTGTTTGTGACCCGATGAATTTAAGTCCAATATTGACTTTGCTTTCAGCTCTTGTTTGGTCTCCACCAACTCCTGGGGCAAACACCTGGCTCTTTAGTAGCTAACTGGTCCGCTACGTTCACCAGCTAGTCGCTAACTGTGTCCGTCTGCTGTTTGGTGCTGAGCAGGTAGTGTACAGTGGGGTTTTGGGTGGCTTTATAGCTGAAAACAGCTGCTGCCCAAAACAACGCTATAAGAGCGGTGAGAGTGAATAAAAACTGTATTTATTGCACATGAAGCCAAAACAATGAGGTGCTTAAAAAGCACTGTATTGCTGAAGGTAACTGCAAACTCAGGTGATGAATCTCTGCGGGTTCGTCACTACAAGCGACCACTTTATTGTTTAAACAATCTGCCAACACTACCGAGTTCAGTGTGAAAGCTGTCTTGAACGCGTTTGACCCTTTTTGTGTGTGCTCTCTTCACACAGAGGACCCTTATTATGCCTACCAGGCCTGAGCGGATATTAACGAGCAGGCAGCAACGCTAAGGTGACGGACGTCGGTTTGAAATGAACTATGGTTCCTTTGGAGCTGAATGCCAGACCAGGAATGGAGCTTAAAAAAAAGAAAAGCACCACCGAAGAGGTTTCCTGCGATGAACTTGCCACTGGCTGATGAGGAAGCCCCACAAGCTTCATCACGGAAAAGGAAACAACGTAGGGAGGATCTCTCTCACGTTACCATTTTCTTTGACTTTTAAAAGAAATGACCCAAGAATAAGTAGGACGCTCTCTAATATAGAATTGTGATGAATGAATGAACAGATAGCATCATAAAGGAAAATAGGTTGTCATTGGGATCAGTCAAGTGTTGTCTTATCCACCATATTCGCACTGAAACCTTTTATTACTATGTTTATGTATTCATGCACTGTATCGATGCCAAGTAGTTTAGCCCTCTGTGTTACATGTCTACATATTTCATTTGCCATTCTAACCTTAACTGCCTCAATGATGATGAAAATGCATAATCCATGGTGTAAAAGCTTCATTTTGTTCCATGGTATAAATGATACTGTGAGAATCTCCTTTGTATAATACCTTGTGTATTGTTTATTATATTCACTGTATACATTTATTCATTCATGATATTTTATACTGTAACTTTTTGTATTGAAAATTCCTGTTTACATTTTCCGGTTTCAATGGGGTTCAGGAGATAAACGGTGAGAGTGTGAGTGAGAGTGTGAGAGATTTTTTTATCTGTTAATAAAATGTCATTAATATGTGTCTAATGAAGAAGTGTGTTTTTTGTTTTAAAAACGTGTCTATACTGAGCGACGGGATACTTCAGTGGAGTGAAATTATATTCCTGCATGACTGAAAGCTTGTCTTGCTAAAATGTCCTGAGACTGATCTGTCCAAAGGTTGTTGTTCTGAGTTCAAGCCTGACCTCCAACCTCTCTGTGGAAGAGCAAGCTTGCGGGAATGAATAATAATGTTGTAGCCCTTTGTCGGAACATTGACGAAGAGAGACTTGTTTCCAGTGGTGTCTATTTTGAAGAGCACAATGGAAGTTCCTGTCCTAGCCCAAGCGGCATTGTTAAGTTAGCCTCCGTGGTACACGCAGTTTCCGGTTTTGTCTGAAGTTTTAGTTTATTTTTAAAAATAAAGACAACCATGTTTAATCCCTGCCTAGAATCAGTGCAGAATATCTACTAGTACAACGTACAAGTTAGGTTAGTAGTAATGAGCCTGTGAGGGCATCACTGAGTAATGTTTTCTAGCATCATATGGTAGCGAGGTCAGAATCGGTGTGAACTTTACATTGGAACGTAATGCCACATAATCAACTCGCTAATTATGCTTATGTGTATGTTTATGTTCTCTGTGATTTTTTTTCCTGTGCTATTGCTGATGTATACGGCCTGACATGTATGACATCCATTGTATTTGCCCAACTAGTTACGCCGATATTCAATTTATTTTGAAAAACAAACCGGATGTTGTAACACGCTTTAACTTTACGCAGTGTGGTTGTTGACCGTGGTTCCACGTCACTATGGCAAGCCGAAAAATGTCGCCCCCAAACCGGGATAGTGAGGACAAATACTCGATACTATTACCGACCTACAACGAAAGGGAAAACCTCCCCTTGATAGTGTGGCTTTTGGTGAAATATTTCGGTGAAAGGTAAGTCCCGTGGAGCCAGCAAAGCTGCTCGGCGATAGCTAGCTAGCGTCACTGTTGTGGTAGCTAATGCCTGTCAGTGATGAGCTGTCACTAAACTAGAGGGAGACGAGGACGACGCGTAGAGTAGAGACTATTTTCGTAGTGTGTGTGTGTGTGTGTGTGTGTTTAAAGGTTCAACAATTGAACGAATCAAATTATGCAACTCAGTTTTCAGTGTTGTATTTACAGTGGCTTCAACTACGAGATCATTGTCATTGATGACGGAAGCCCAGATGGGACACTGGAGGTGGCCGAGCAGTTGCAGAAAATCTATGGAGAGGATAAAATTGTAAGTAAAAAAAAAAACCTCACAGTGATGACGCTGGGCTTCATTGCAGACTCCTCCGCCAAACAATGCATTTCTTACAATGTTGTAAAGTATTAGAGTGGATCAACATGCTGTAACACCTTAACAGAGACAACAACTAACGTGTGATCGACATTGTTTACTATATAGCTTGTCTCTGTCACATTAGCCGTTGCTTCAAATCAAATAATGGTGCATGAGATCTTTATGCAGACTTGTAATCTCTCTTTTCTGTGGTTCAGCTTCTACGACCAAGAGCGAAGAAATTAGGCCTTGGTAAGTTCAAAACTGTGTGAAAAACAAACAAATGGTGTATTCATTCTAGTAACCTTTACTGATGAGCTCCTCCGCTTCCTTCCAAAGGCACTGCGTACATACACGGCGTGAAGCATGCCACTGGGAACTTCGTCATTATCATGGACGCAGATCTTTCCCATCATGTGAGTGGAGCTTTTTAATTTTTTTTTATACTATTACTGAATTGCAATAGGAGTTAGTATTTGGATCCTGCTCCATTTTCTTTTTCAACACTCTCCTCTCTATCGTGTCTACAATTTCAAATATTCGTTAATGTAATTTCAATATTATGTGAATATAAAATTAAAGTTATGGCGGAATATTATTTGATCATTCTTTGTCTTTTTTTTTCAGCCCAAATTCATCCCAGAATTTATTGAGTAAGTGTTACTTAATTTCCATTCCCTTTGATGATTTTTTGACCATATTTCAATTTGTATACACAAAACGAATTTCTGAATACATAAACTACTGTGCCACAAATGACAGGAAGATAAATTGTTCTCTTGAAACCCGTTTTGTTTTGTCAGAAAGCAGAAGGAAGGTAATTACGACCTGGTGTCGGGTACTCGTTACCAAGGGAACGGGGGCGTGTACGGCTGGGACCTGCGCAGGAAGCTCATCAGGTAGCTGCACGTCATCAACAGCGCTCTGCCCTTCACTTCCCACTCGCCCGTCTTGTGAACAACGTTTGATTCTCCTCTCCGTCTTCTGTCTCCTACTCTCGTTCACAGTCGGGGAGCCAACTTTTTGACTCAGGTGTTGTTGAGACCCGGCGCTTCAGACCTCACGGGCAGCTTCAGGTAAGTGGAGCGAGTGTGAGGAAATGAGCGCCACTGACTTGTTATCTCACACACCTGATGTTTTTTGTCCCTCACTGACGTCAGGTTGTATAAGAAGTCGGTGCTGGAGAGTCTGGTTGAGCGGTGCGTGTCCAAAGGGTACGTCTTTCAGATGGAGATGATCGTCCGCGCCAGACAGCTCAACTACACAGTCGGAGAAGTGAGGCCCTGATTCATTCATTCATTAGGGGAGGTAACATTTAAAGTTATGTGGTGAGGATATTTCTTTAGATTCTCCGTTTTTACCTCACTTTCGGATGTGAAAAACTATTAGAAATCAGTTTTCTTTTAAACCTTATTTCAGATTTGTGAAAGGAAAAAAAGGGCATTTTCACTGCTGTTTCTGTATAGCTAACGTTAGGAAAACGCAGCGCAGGGAGTGTAAACACCTCCGTTCATGCCAAGCACGAGTATCAACAGAAATTTGGTTTCCCAGCATAAGTTGCCATGGTAACTGAGCTTGAACTATGTTGAATTAGCTTCATGGAGCGGAATAAACGGGAAAAGAGTCAGACTAAAATGTCCATCACTGTTCCAAAACTTAAGAAAGAACTGCTCAAAACATTGGTACTTGCGTACCGTGCTACGAACAGATCGGGTCCAATGTACATCCAGGACATGGTAACACTGTACACCCCAGCCCGTTCGCGCCGCTCGGCTTCTGCCAATCGGCTTGTAGCTTCGTCACTGCGAGCTAAACACTCAACAAAGTCGCGACTGTTTGCTGTCCTGGCTCCTCGATGGTGGAATGAGCTCCCCATTGACAACAGAAAGTCTCTACATTTTCCGTCGAAAACTAAAAACACATCTTTTTTGACTACACCTCGGATAGGGAAGGTAGCACTGTAGTAGCACTTAGATGGCACTTACTGATAGCACTTTGTAGTTGAACTTTGTTGAAGAAATTGTACTTTCCTGATTCTTGTTGTTCTGAGTTTGTACTCATGGTGGAATTGCACTTCTTGTAAGTCGCTTTGGATAAAAGGGTCAGCTAAATGAAATGTAATGTAATGCTCAAATGACGGTGGTTTTTAAACTGTGACAGGCTTCCACCATGATTTTTAATACTTTTTCACAACAATAATTGGTATAAAAACAGCAAATCTGAACCAGAAATATCATTAAGTTTTAGCTTAGCTTAACCCCTCAAGCTCTACATCGGAAGCCAGCATTGTGATCCTGCATCTGTGATTTTCGATGCAAACTGAAAAAATAATAATAATCTCTCTTCTCCCAAACAACAGGTACCCATTTCCTTCGTGGATCGAGTTTATGGAGAGTCCAAACTTGGAGGGAACGAGATTGTGTCATTCGCGAAAGGACTGATCACACTCTTTGCCACGACATGATCAGTATTAAGTTTGGATGTCCCACAGTCATCCAGTGCTCCTTTTCAGTCTTAAAGTCGCTGTCTTTAATTCAGTACTATCAGAATTTCAATAGAACGGGACAGAGCTCCACTTGCCCTCGTGGTCAGACTGTGACACATCAGCAAACGACAAGGGAGACTTCCCCCGTTAGCGGTAAATAGAAAGTAATTTGCTGTCGGTAGTCGTCTCCGAATACTGAAGGAACATCGTGCTTTACATTCCCATCAGCCCCTGAACAAAGCACATGGTGTCTCATCATTCCAGACAGCTGACTGAACGCTACATAAACACAGTTGTCAGATGGGTGTCAAGTACAAGTTATACTGCTACACCTGTGATTGTTTGTATGCAAATAAACAGTAATTTTTTTGTCATTCTGATCTTTTTTTTTTTCTTCTTTGCAATGAGTCAAAACCTAAATGGGCTACGGAGAGCAACCGACTGCCAACTCTTTTCTGAGGCAGTAGCGGTTGTACATGCCTCTCAAATACACTAATGATAATGTCATGGGGGGGGGGGGATATTCATTAATTAATAAAAATAGAAAATACTGGAAAGACAATCAACATCCCGTTTTGCTCCTTTCACCAATGAATGTGCCGTGTGCAAGGCGGGATGATCAAGCCCTGATAGCTCCTGGTTTATTGTGCTTTCTACTGGTTTGTAGGATGCACCTGAGGGGCATCGAGTGAGGCCTAGAATTGGGTCTTGATGAGGGATGATGAAGGGTGTAATGGGGCAAATTTAAGTTTAAATGCAATGTCTCACTGGATGGAGTGCCGATTCACAGTCCTGATCTTGGAGCTACCCTTCAACAGGCAACGTGCTGGAAAGTAGTCCTGGTCAGTTTGGCAGCATTGGGCATTTACTATCAGCAGTGGAGTACAGCGCCACCTAACGTTGGCCCAACCGTTGATACCATACATCTGAGTGCTAAGGCGCTGTGTACATGGAGCCTCCGCAGGGGAGGGAGGGAGGAGGGTGAGTGGGTGGCTGGGGGACGCCAGATGTAGCCAAATCGCGCATGCGCTCAAACCGGAGAAACCCACTCCAGAAGGACGCCCGCTGTCGGCCGGTTCCCGCCACTACTGTGTTGGGTTGTTTACCTCACAGACTCGGAACATTGAAACCAAAGGCCCGCCGCAGTTTTTGAGGTAGGTTTTTTGTGACGTTCGCTTAATTGGCCAAAGTGATTGATGGACCAATCAAGAGTTTTAACGAGCCAACCGAGTTCGCGAGGATCTCACAATGAGATTATTTATGCTAATCAAGTAGATGTCACTTCCGCCCCTTTTATTTGCGCCATTTTGGATAGGGCAGTTTCTAGGCTGGATGTGTATTGTCTGTCAGAGAAAAGAATGGGCATAACGCTGTCGGCTGCCAGGCTATCACAGGCAGACCCGAGGCTATCTTTTTGAAAGAGAGGGTTCGCCGGTAGCTGTTGCCAACAATAGGACATGTGTCCGCTCTCACCACTCAAGGGAATGGAGGTTTTAATTTTCTAATGAGGCTCGGAGGCTTTCTGTTCCCGTTTGCCGATCAGAGGGAAGAGGATAGCCCTTTTCGGCGAGGGAGAGTCCGGCTTGGAGGGTCGACCGACGGCCGGGTGGGCTTATTCTCCCCCACGGAGATAGTTGTCACCTGAACGGATATCACCGAGCTATCTGGGAAGACTGGGAAAGTGTCCACACGTCGTCTCTCAGCCGCTCCGAGGTGACACATTTCACTCAGACGGGAGCACTGGATGTGAAAGCAGGTAAACTTGTCTGTCACACAGCTTTGGCCGTTAACCGTCAGCGCGAGCGAGTGAGCGCGAGCGAGACGGAGAGTTTCGCCGTTAGCTGTGGCTACCTGCGGTGATGCGATAGGTGGCCGTGAAGTAACGTTACAGCGAAGGTAACTTGGCTGTCAGTATAGCTAACGTTTCGCTTTTGTAAGTCCGGAGGGGTGGGTTGAACGGAACCGCGAGTTTAATCACTTCTCCGGTAACGTTATGTTTGCGTGTGACCTCCCTGGGTTAACGCGCGAGTATCCTTTTGTGGGGAGTCGAGGACAGACATGGCAGCATTAGTTTCGAACAGCCCGTGTTGTTGATGCGAGTTGGGCTAGCTTAGCATGCTAACCCAGCGCGATGTGTCCCCATTCTTTGTCAGCGGGCTCCCTGCCTCAACCGATCGATCTGGATACTGCCAGATGTTGATCGGAGGGAGATCCACTGACACCAGCCCCGCCGCACGATGGGGAGGTTCGTGTCCACGGCCGAAGCTCCCACTGCAGATCTTAGAAGTTTAATTTATTTAAAAAAAAATCTCAATGCGAGAAATATAATATTTAAAGTGTAGCCATACTATTACTGTACAGCCGAGTTTTGTCCTGGGCGACACGTGACGTAACTATATCCACAACCGCGCACAGATCTGGGTTTAGAATACATATCGTTTTGTTAAATTATGCCTTCAACCTGGGGAGAAAAATCAACAACTAATCCCTCAGAGGTGATCAGAGTTCAGCCAGGTGACACCGGGGTTGTGATGCATTCATATCTCTTGTATGATCCGGGGGGGGGGCTGGCTGTCACTTGATCAGGGGAAAGTGTGAGATTATGATCACTACCATCATCAACCCCCACACACGCTGATGCTCAGACGGCCCCCGCACGTGTATTGCTAAAAGGCTCAGGTCAGGTGTTGCGCGTCCTGTCACAACTAACCCTGGTGCATTTTCAGCATCCCAAACTTTTTGTGTGTGTGTGTGTGTGTGTGTGTGTGTGTGTGTGTGTGTGTGTGTGTGTGTGTGAATACGGGGATGTCACCAGGAGCTCCACGCACTGAACCAATTGTAAACGGCAGTAGTCAAGCAGAACATAGGTCATCGTGTCCCAGTGGAGAGAACTGAGTGAGGAGATCTGTGGTTGAAGGTTTGTAGGCCTTTTTCTTTATTTTTTTTCTTTCACAACACAGACGAGGGGAGAACCTGTTTTCTGCCAGCAGCCCTCAGCAGAGCAGAGCAGCCTCCTATCGCCTCGCCTCTTCCTTCTCTCCCTCCCTTCCCTCCTACTCCACCTCTCCTTGCCTTTTTTTCCTTCTCTCTCCCTCATCTTCCTCCCACCCCCTCCCTATCCCCTGCCTATCCATCTCACCCTCTTCCATTTTCTCCCCCCATCCCTAGCCTACTCCCCTCCTTCCCTTACCCTCCCTTCCTTCTCCTGTGAGCCTGTCTGTCTGACCTCCCTGCCTCCCCATCCCGCCCCCCCATCCTCCACTTCCGTCGCTCACTCTCTGTCCTCTCTCCTTTCCTCTCATCTCACCCTTTGCTCGCGCTCGCTCGCGCTCTCTCTCTCTCTCTCTCTCTCCCTTCCTCCCAGCTCCCTCACCCCACCTCATCCTCTCTCACACTCCCCTCCCCCTTCACTGATCTCTCTCTCGCTCCTTCTGTTCCCCCCCCCTTCCTCCCATCCCTCCCTCCTTCCTCCCCTACCCTCCCCCTCCACTGCAGACATATTGTAGAGGCTGCTGCTGACTCAATAGGAGGCGCCATTCTGTGATGGTATTGCGAGGCAGGGAGAGAAAAAAGGGGGCAGGCAGAGAGTGTAGGGAGGCTTACATAATGGAGCTCCTCTCTAGCGCCATCTGCAAGTAATGGGAGGAAGCAAGAAAAGGGAGACAGGGAGGGGAAGTGGTCATGGGTATGTGTCTCTTTCACTCACTCTTGCACACTTCTGAATGACAGCCAGACATCAGGCGGGCAAGATAGTGAGACGCACAGGCAGTGATGTCTCCGGTTCTCTGGGCTCCTCACTAGGCCACCAGTTGGTGGAACCGCACGTGCCCCATTCCCCGTCTCCGTTTGGTATTTTCTAGAAGGGAAATGAGCTCAGTTGTTAACAGGAATTGTGTGGGAGTGTGCTGTTTGTTGTCCCTGACCTGCCTTTTATGTCATCGCACCACAGTGACCTTTGACCCCACTACATGAAGCGCTGATTTGAATAGACATGAAGAGACAGCCACTTTGGACAGGAAGTCAAACAGCCTGTATTGTTTCCTCTGGCAAAAGGTGCCTTCACTCATGCCGAACTTAATGGAAGTGATGTTAACACTCAATGAATGGGTGGATGGTGGTTTAGCTGTATTTCGTATGCGACCAAGTGTCTGTCAATGAGCAACCTTTCCTTCTACGCCACACAGCTGTGAGTGAGGTTTAGCCCGGTCAAACTCTGGATAGGCTGTCACAAAAAAAATGATTAGCTTAAGTATGGACAATGCAACAACTAAACTGTAGTTCGCAAATACACCTTTGAGCGCTGACTTTTTATCTTTGAAACAAACGCATTGCTCTGTTCTGGTAGGAATGTGTTGCGGTCAGGTTGCAAAAAGATGCCTTGTTGTATAGAAGTCTATGTGAAAATGACTCTACTTCTCTCTTGATTTATTCCCTCAGGAAACATTGTAAACACAAGTTTATGTCTCAATCTCTAGTTTCAAGTCTTCTTCAATACAGCATGATGTTCATTTAGTAAAGTATGGGTTAATTTAGAGTCAAATAGACCATACAGCAGAGTATGCTTTAGCATGGGGCTACCTTGTGATTGACAGGTTGCTGCTAACGACCATAATCCAAGATCGCGAAGGCTGATTTCGAGGCTTCAAAACATCATTCCACAAACCAATTGGGGACGTCACGATGACGTCACTTTTCATATCCAGTCTATGGTTGTGGCACCCACATGCTCGAGTAATATTGACGAATAACGTTGCTGTAGGCTTTGGTTGATTGCAGGTTAACCGTCCGCGTGGAAAGCAAACGGTGTGGAACGGAATGCAATCTCTGAACCCTCCGGCTGTGGTGACGATGATTCAGCTTTTCATTGGTTTCAATATTGGCTTGTAAACTGTCTGCCTGTGAAACCATCGCCTCTCAAGTCCAACTCCAGTCTCTCATCTGAAGTTGCTAATCGGACCGACCGATAGCCGATCGGTTCCAAGGTCGTCCGCATGCATGTGCGTCCTTGTGCACATGCATGAAGAGGCGCTGCTGTGGATTAAATGGTTTCCACTGTTTCCAATGGTTTTCCATTAAATGGTTTCCAGAGTTGTAAAATACCAGTATCACAAACCAAACTGGACCTCCTGGAACGTTCTTCATAGTTTCATCGGTACCGTAAAAGTAACGTAAAAGTATAAATGCGTTATTACAGTAATAAAAAAAAATGCTTTGAATTTGTGTTTCATCTGAAACCACCCTCAACTCCTGGTTTATATAATAGCTGGAGTGCAGTGTATCTGTTTTTCACAAATCCCTCTCAAATTAATCCAGCAAGTCGCTTGTTGATCTGCACTCTCCCTTTCAAATTTAAGTTTTCTGGACCTTTGTGCTGATTCCCACCACAGATCCATTGGCCCTTCAACATTGAAGTCTTGGATTGTGTGTCGAAACAGACCACTATGTCCAAATGCCAAAAAGCCTTTATTTAACAGACAGTTGAAGCCATCAGTGTTGTATACTTCCTGTCTGAAAGGTGGTGTTATCAAGGCTTTCCTAACGGGTGTCACACATGGCAAGTTCAAGGTCCTTTTCAGCAAACCTGTTAATTCCCTGGCTTGCAGTTCAGCTGCCAGACATCTGTTGTAATTGTATCCTACACCTGTTGATAACATGCTGATTTATGTGTCTTTTGCTATTCAGGTGGGCAGAATGTTCCAGCTCCCCGTCAATAACCTGGGAAGTCTACGGAAAGCCAGGAAAAATGTCAAGAGGGTCCTGGGAGACATCGGCTTGGAGTTCTGTAGAGACCACCTCGAGGTGAGCGGGCCCAGACTTTGGGTTTTTTTGATGATAAGAATGACGCCCATTCTACAGTTCTGTTGTGGTCATGGCTTTGCCTTAAGAAGAATACAGTGTATGCATTCCTCTGACTTGTAGCATTGGTGTACCTGTGGGAAATTTGTTTTGGTTTAATAATTAGACCAGTTTTGGATTGCGATGGCTCTTCCGTTTGGCTCAGTGCGGGATGTATAAATCAGACAGTGCTGCGTAAATGCAGAGAATGTATGGTGATAGGAATCTATGACCTGGACTCATGTAATAAAACGATGAGGCCAACAGATTAATCTTATTACACTCATCGACAGCCTGTCCTCATTCAATCTCACTTAATGTAGAAGACATACGCTCTTCAGGCTTAAAAGCAAAAGACTTTACATAATTCAGCATCCAGGCAAAGGCACTGACGTGAAGCATTCTACAGATAGGGTGGGGTTTCTGTCACAGTTTCTAATGTTTGACAGGTTTGGGTCGGAATGTCATTGTCGTTCATAAGAACTATGAGCCAGAATCTGTAAGATCATAGAAACCATAAGTGAAGATATTGACTAATTTGAAAGTAAACACGTGTCCCGGAGGATACAAGTAAAATATCTCTGAATAATAGAATAGTTTTGAAATGCATGTTTTCTTTTCTGATTGTGCCTTTTTTTTCTTCCCTTTTTATTGAGACATATAATACACATACACTTATCTGCATATCAATATTTCTCTTCATATTTCCCTTTTTTACATGCATAGAACCCCCCCCCTCTTTACCCCCTTTTTGTTTTAATACTTAGGTACCCGTATTTACCCTGAGTAGCGATAGGCCAATATTCCAAGTAAAAGAACGTTTCAACATCTCCAGCGGTGAACCAAGGGATTCTCAGATTTACACCTTATCATATACAGGCTGCTCTGATTTGCTAAATACATTTCTGTAAATAGCCTTTTTTAATCATTATTAACATTATTCTAAACATATATTTGTCTGCGTTCATTTTTCATATAGTCAAATCTTTCATCCATATTCATTCAGGAGCTTGTTGCGATTGTGTCTCCGTTTCATCATTCTCAAGTACTAATCTTAATTTCCTTTTTGTTTAGGACTACAATGACTATATTCCTCCAGAGGTGTACATAAAGCACACTAACTGGGAAGATGTGTGCATGTGGGAACCATCACATACCAAAGTCCAGGTGAGTGAAATTGATGCATTCTCACATAAATGTCCTCTGTTTTTTGCAACGCTAATATCTGAATCGACTGTTTTAAAGTCCTAAGCTTTTTTTCTTCTCACCTGTGTCTCCAGGACTACAGATCGAAGCCATTCTGCTGCACTGGCTGCCTCTTTTCCTCCAAGTACTTCTCTGCGTACAAGAGCCATTTCCGCAACGTCCACAGCGAGGACTTTGAGAACAACATTCTGCTCAACTGCCCCTACTGCACT
The DNA here is from genome assembly GCF_910589615.1 of Taurulus bubalis. NCBI lineage: Eukaryota > Metazoa > Chordata > Actinopteri > Perciformes > Cottidae > Taurulus > Taurulus bubalis. The sequence continues at coordinate 23,851,236 of NC_136599.1, read as the reverse complement.
TACAATGGCAACAAAAAGACTCTGGAAACACACATCAAACTGTTCCACATGCCCAACAGCACCGTGCGGCAGGGCCCCGGCGGGATGGTGGCGGGAGCCGGCGGTCTCATGATTAAGGACGGGATGCTGAAAAGGACCGGGGACAGCGTAGAACAGGCGGTGTACTACTGCAAGAAGTGCACCTACAGGGACCCTTTGTACAATGTGGTGCGAAAGCACATCTACCGGGAACACTTCCAGCAAGTGGCCCAGCCCTATATTGTGAAACCGGGGGAGAAGACTCAGAATGGTGGCTCAGCAGGAGCCACAGAGAGCAATAACACAAACAATGTGAACAGTAACCAGATTCACTGCAAGAAGTGTCTGTTTGTCCCAAGGACCTACGAGGCACTGGTCCAACACGTCATAGAGGACCACGAGAGGATTGGCTACCAGGTGACCGCCATGATCGGGCACACCAGCGTGATTGTCCCCCGTCCCAAACCCATCATCATGATCCCCCCCAAAACCCATGGGGACAAGACCATCATTGGGATGGGCCCTAAAGGTGCGGTAATGGCCTCGACCAGGCCTCCCGGCTCACAGCAGCTGGGTCGGGTTATCGTCTCCTCAAAGACGGGCTTCAACGCCCAAAGTTTTCTATCCGGGATGAAACACGACGGAATACGTTTGAAGGCCGGCACCACCCAGTCGTTCTCTATTGGCGGCCAGCAGGTGAGGGTAACTTTACCGGGCAACGCCCAGGTTTCTGTGCCCCAGCAGTCCCACGCAGCAAAGCAGCTCATTTCGGGCGGCAGCCTGCGGAGTCCGGTCGTGGTGAACGCCTCCTCTTCACTGAAATCCAACTCTCTGGGCTCACGCGTCCAGGCGGCCGCGACCACCGTCGCCTCCGTCACGGCCAAGAAGGGTGGCTCCTCGGTTCTAGGCACATCCTACACTCAGAAGTGGAAGATCTGCACCATCTGCAACGAGCTCTTCCCAGAGAACGTGTACAGCGCCCACTTTGAGAAGGAGCACAAAGCGGAGAAGGTGCCCGCGGTCGCCAACTACATCATGAAGATCCACAACTTCACGAGCAAGTGTCTGTACTGCAACCGCTATCTCCCCAGCGACACGCTGCTAAACCACATGCTGATCCACGGCCTGTCTTGCCCACACTGCCGTGCCACCTTCAACGACGTCGAGAAGATGGTGGCCCACATGCGGCAGTCGCACCCGGACGAGACCGTCGGGCCGCGCACGGATTCCCCCTTGACCTTTGACCTCACTCTGCAGCAGGGCAATCCCAAGAATGTTCAGTTGATCGTCACGACGTACAACATGAGAGACGCGCCGGAGGAGTCGGTGGCGTTTCACGCTCAGAACAACAACATCTCCGCGTCAGCAGCCTTGACTGCCTCCCTAATATCAGGGAAGAGGCTACTGCCACAGCATCCGCCCAAAACGCCCTCGGGGGCTGCTGACGGTGCGCCAGCCAAGAGCGCGCCTCAAGCGTCTGTGCCCTACAGGAAGGACGTGGGCAAGACGCTGTGTCCTCTTTGCTTCTCTATCCTCAAGGGCCCAATCTCGGACTCACTGGCCCACCACCTGAGAGAGAGGCACCAGGTGATCCAGACAGTCCACCCTGTAGAAAAGAAACTGACCTACAAGTGTATTCACTGCTTGGGCGTTTACACAAGTAACATGACGGCCTCCACCATCACACTACACTTGGTGCACTGTCGAGGTGTGGGGAAATCCCAAAACGGGCAGGACAGCCGGGTGGCCCAGTCTCCTCGGGTCAACCCGGCCCAGAGCGGCGCCCTGAAACGGGCCAGCTTTGATAGCTCTGACACTAGTGCGCCGAAACGAAGGAGGCCGCCCGGGGAAAGGGCCAACGGTCCTTCGGCGTTTGTAGAAAATCCCGACGAGCCGGTAGTTCTGGCTCTCGACCCCAAAGGACACGAGAACGAGTCGTACGAGTCCAGGAAGGCGTTTCTAACGCAGTATTTCAATCAGGCGCCGTATCCCACTCGGCGGGAGGTGGAGAAGCTCGCCGCCAGTCTCTGGCTGTGGAAGTCGGACATCTCCAGCCACTTTGGCAACAAAAGAAGGAAATGCGTGCAGGACTGCGAAAGCCAGAACGCCAGCGTGTTGCTGGGTTTCAGTATGCACGAGCTCAGCAAAGTGAGTCACGAGCTGGCGTTCGTTGCGGACGGCGCGTACGAGGGCGTACACAACAAGAGGCGAACTTCCAGGACGCGCCTAGGGGTGTCGGAGCAGGCGCTCCGGAAACACAGGGAGCTCGTGACCGCCAATGGTGGCGTGGCGCCGCCGCGGAGGGGAAAGCCAAGGGGGGCTGTGGTCGATACCAAAGCGCCGCCATCCGCCCCAAAACCCAACAGTGCCAGTAGAGACCAAACCAAGACAATCAACAGCACCTTACCACAGAAAATACCTCTAGACCTTTCGGAGCCCATCGCCATTGACTCTGACAGTGATGAGGAAGAGCAGCAAAAGGATAACGAGGAGGGAGATGGAGAAGTACATCTCCATGGCAACCAACTGCTCACTGAAGCTAAGGAGAGAATGGAGCCGGGGACGGAGGCTAAGAGCGTTTCAAATCTAGAAGATATGTCGGATGACGATGATGATGAAGACGACGATGATGATGACGACGACGAAGACGATGATGATGATGATGATGATGATGATGATGACAACGACAACAAAAACAACATTGAAGAGGCACATGTGGAGAATGGCTTCGAGGCCGCAGGAAGGCCGGCTGCTAAAGAAAGAGACGCTCATCCCATCATTATTCCCAAGTTCGTACCGTCGTCTGCAAGAAGCAGGAGAGACGGGGCCCAGCTGGGCAAGCAGCAGGTCTGACTGATGAAACCCCAAAAGACTCACACAGTCAGAGACACTTTAGTTTTGATCCACGCCAACAAATCTGCCTCGCCTGAACCGAAGGACACGGCCCAGTCCCTCCCTGGGAGCCTGCGAAGGAGGGGAGAGATCTCAAAACAAGCCATCCAGTGACTTTTAAAGGCAGGACTCAACGAGCAGCTAGGATCCATGTAAAGATTTGTGAACAAAGTTTTAATGTTTCCTGGAGGTGCAAAGACAACAAAAGTCACACCAAACAAATCGTGTTTTTTTTTGTTTTTTTTGCTGCTTTCTCTATACTTTATTACATTGAGATAAGGAGTTATTAATGTTGATTTAGCCACTGAACTTGTGAATGTGGCTTAAAATATTGAGTTGTCGTGAGGTAAAGCTTTTAAGCTGACCAGATAATCCACCTTTTTTTTCATGTAGTTCTATCCAAGATGGGTAGTGTAAATTTGTACAGTCTTTTAGACATGTTTGGACAGACGTTGCCGTACATGTACCCTTAAATATTTGCTATTACCTGTATGTAAGGTAGCCTCATCTGTTCTACATCGGTATGCTTAACGATAGTTGTCGCTTTGGTGGCTGGTATTTTCTTGTACGTTTAAGTTTATTTTTTAACAAAAACCTAGTTTTTTTTTTTTTTTGCAAAATAATATATCTATATATAAATGAAATAACAGAATTGATTTGTTTTTTGCTTTGAAGCTGATTAGACTTTATTTTTTTATTTTCCTTAATTTTTTTATTTTTATGATTTCTGTTCTTATTCCCTTACCGTTTTAAAGGATCATTTCACCAACCCTTTGCAGCCTTATGCTCGTCCTTTTCTCGTCTTGCTTTCTGTTTTCTTTGCCCCCACAAGACTGGACGGTAACCACCTACTGACATTTCACACATTACTCCCATTTATTTTTTTCTAAAAAAAAAGTTCAATTTGTGTTCTTTGAATTGTGTGTATTTGTTTTATGTTTTCATTTTCCACATAAGCATTTATGAACAATAAAGTGCTGTAATTGTGCTTCTCACAGAACTAACGCCAGTTTCTTTGTTCAAAGGAAGCAACAGCAGGGAAAATGTTTCCTGACTAAGTCTTTTATTTCCTTTAGATAATGAGGATTGTAAATCCGCTTTTGTCTAAACGTCCTGTTGCAAAGTGTTCGTACTAGTTGACTAGTGCACCAGTAAGTGAAGGGCCTTTTATTTTGGTTGAAAGGGGGCTGTCGTGGGCTCGCCAGCGCAGGCTAAAGGTCGCAGGGCTGATGGTTCAAGATGCACTTCTTTAAGGCCGTAGGCCTCTGAACGTCGTGCCCACGCCCACACGGACCACAACCCGTGGTGAGGGATCACAAGGAGATATTGCTTAATTTTTAGGGATCAATGCCAAGAAGGTTTTGGAGGGTTTTCACATCCTCAACTCCAACCAAATGTTGCTCAATGCTGAAACATCAATGTGGTTTTTGTTTGTTTTTTTGCATTGAATTGACCGTAATGTACGAATTAAAAAGTGTAATCCAATGGGACATCAGGGATACAGGGAGAGTTTGGCTCAATACTGTTGGAAGGCAACCATGCCTTTTTAGTTCACAATGATCAGCTTCAGCAATGCAGGTTGTTTTTAACATTACAATCTTAAAGTATGTGTATACCAACTTTCAGTACGCTTTTAAAAAGCCATATTGTTGTATTGCATTTTTGCCTTCAAGCTTGACAATTAGCTCAAGGACAATAGATCTGAAATGGTTACATTGCCACGAGAGCTTTGGAATTTAAGGTTACGGACGTTTGTTGACAGTCTAAAAATAGTTCCAATAATATCCAGCATTGCTTGGTAACCAGAATTATGTTGCACACCAATTTAGCCTCAAAAGATCACAGCGGTGTTCAGGTGCAACGGGAAAAATGAGAGTTCACCGGCATTAGCTTTGCAGAGGGACGATTTCATAGATTAAGCCTCGTCTTTTCTTATTCTCACCGCATAAATCACAGGTGAAGGAGTAGGTAATTGGAAAAGATTCTACTCTCTTGGTGAGGTTTTGAACCTCACGGCCACTGTTTATACCACCAGTGTCCACAACCAGTTGGTTGCCTGCAAAGAGCTCCACATTTGAAGTAAACCTCGTTTGAATGTCCCTTATTTCTAGGCGTGCAGTGAGGTGTTTCAAGAAAACATGAAACAGAATAAATGATGTGTTTGTCAGAGGGCTACAATATGTGTTCTGGTTACACAGCTGTAGCAAAATGGAGCCTCTGTACATTGCCAAAGATGCAACGTAGAAAAGCCTTGGTTGGAGATGGAACGCAACATTATTAACCCTTTGCCGAGGTTCACCGCTGGATGATCGGCCCCTTCCCAGAGTAGGCATCAATCAGGCCGGACCGAGTTGCATCTCGTGAGTCACGGCCCAAGTGAATTGAGCGAGGTCAGATGCCTACTTTCTCTCTATATACATTAACCTCTGAGTGTTTAATTAAATTGCCATCCTGTGCCGCCCTGGGATGACAAATCTAAAATGGAGGGAAATTACCCCAGTGCAAGAGGGAGAGAGGCAAGACTCTCCTTGGCTGGCGAGTCAGTGTTGCTATGCTGTTTCAAGGAGCGAGCGAGAGGGAGGGAGTAGTGGGGGAGGCTGAAGGAGCGAGAGAGAGAGAGAGAGAGAGAGTGTAGTGGGGGAGGCTGAAGGAGAGAGAGAGGGGGAGGGAGTAGTGGGGGAGGCTGAGGGAGAGACAGAGAGGGAGGGAGGGAGTAGTGGGGGAGGCTCAAGGAGAGAGAGAGGGGGAGGGAGTAGTGGGGGAGGCTGAAGGAGAGACAGAGAGGGAGGGAGTAGTGGGGGAGGCTGAGGGAGAGACAGAGAGGGAGGGAGGGAGTAGTGGGGGAGGCTCAAGGAGAGAGAGAGGGGGAGGGAGTAGTGGGGGAGGCTGAAGGAGAGACAGAGAGGGAGGGAGTAGTGGGGGAGGCTGAGGGAGAGACAGAGAGGGAGGGAGTAGTGGGGAGGCTGAAGGAGGGTGAGGGAGGGAGTTGTGGGGAGGCTGAGGGAGAGAGAGAGAGAGGGAGGGAGTAGTGGGGGAGGCTGAAGGAGAGAGAGAGGGAGGGAGTAGTGGGGGAGGCTGGAGGAGGGCGAGGGAGGGAGTTGTGGGGAGGCTGAGGGAGAGAGAGAGAGGGAGGGAGTAGTGGGGGAGGCTGAGGGAGAGAGAGAGAGGGAGGGAGTAGTGGGGGAGGCTGAAGGAGAGAGAGAGGGAGGGAGTAGTGGGGGAGGCTGAAGGAGAGACAGAGAGGGAGGGAGTAGTGGGGGAGGCTGGAGGGAGGGAGTAGTGGGGAGGCTGAAGGAGGGCGAGGGAGGGAGTAGTGGGGGAGGCTGAAGGAGAGAGAGAGGGAGGGAGTAGTGGGGGAGGCTGAAGGAGGGCGAGGGAGGGAGTAGTGGGGGAGGCTGAAGGAGAGAGAGACAGAGGGAGGGAGTTGTGGGGGAGGCTGAAGGAGAGAGAGACAGAGGGAGGGAGTTGTGGGGGAGGCAGAGAGAGAGAGTAGTGGGGGAGGCTGAAGGAGAGAGAGACAGAGGGAGGGAGTTGTGGGGGAGGCAGAGAGAGAGAGAGTTGTGGGGGAGGCTGAAGGAGAGAGAGGCCTGGCAGACTGTGGGGGAGGTGGAGGCCTCATCTGCAGTGCTGTGTGCAGAAGGAGCGCTTAACAGCCTTTCAATGGGGGGAGGGAGGGAGGTGAAAAGGGAGGGGTGGGAAGGGAAGGTGAGGGAAAGGGGAGTCGGAGAGCGAGGGTAAGCAAAGGAGAAGAAAAGGGGGAGGAGGTGGCAGGGGCAGACAGGAGAGGTGTTGGGGGGGAGGAGGAGGAGAGGTGGTGGTAGAGACTGGCGCCCCCTGTAGCCGGAAGAGAGACACAGAGGTGTGCGTTGTGTCAGACACAAAGACAGAACAGCCCTACTTGCACTTAACAGTGGGGAGGCTGATTGGCTGAACTGAGCTCAGGTCAGTTCAGCATTCGCCCCAACCTGACCTGCAGCCCGCGTCCACCTGAGAGGGAAGGACAGGTGGGGGAGAGTGAGTGAGTGAGTGAGAAGGGAGAGGTGAGGAAGGAGGAGAGGGTCGTGTGCACAGGTTGCAACAGAAGAACAGCTGCAGTGGAGCCGCTGGTGGCGCCCCCTGTCGGAAGCTGTCAGGAACCGCCATCAGATTCCCTTCAGCTAAAGGGGGGAGGGGGAGCCCAGGGGTAAATAATAAATAATGATGAAAACTAATTTGTCCAAGTGCGTGCGAGTGCCCTCGTGATGTCGTGGCTACAAAATGTCCTCATGTCCTCCTCACCCTCTGAATATTGCATGTCGCTGGAGGTCATCTAGATTAGGGTGCCACACAAACTGGGACAATGACACCAGCACAGAGACGGAGGAGGAGAGCGGAGGTGGAGGGGGCCAAAGAAAGGCCTTGCAGACTGCGGGGGAGACAAGAGGCCTCTTCTGCAGTGCTGGGTGTGTGTGTGGGGGGCTGGTGGCTGGTGGACACACGCCTTTCCTGCTGCTAGCGCCTCCTGCAGATCAAATGGCCTCGCTACACGGCGTAAAAATGATTAATGGGAGAAAAAAAATATGATGAGATTGAATGATTCAGTAGGCAGAGAAGGTAATGAAAGGACAAGAGGAAGGGGGGGAAGAGGGGCGAGACCTGTGTCCATCTGTAAAAGAGGGAAGTCATCTGCGACGGCGGTGAGACAAGGATATGTGAGAGGGGGAGATTTAAAGGAGGAGAGGAGATCACAAGCAGGGTGGGTAGGTGAGAAGAAATCAGGCTTCTGACTGCCATCTTGGCGGACATATATAGTGGCGTTATCCAATCCTGGATACATGTACCAGTACATGGACAAGGTCAGGGTCAGTACATGCACAAGGTCAGGGTCAGTACATGCACAAGGTCAGGGTCAGTACATGCACAAGGTCAGGGTCATTACATGGACAAGGTCAGGGTCAGTACATGCACAAGGTCAGGGTCATACATGCACAAGGTCAGGGCCGAGGGTCAGCACAGAGGAGAACTGTCGGTGTCGAGCGACTACGTGCGGAGCGTATGAAAGATTTTTGATATTTACCGTTCTGCCGCCCTTCCGCTCTACTTCTGGCCTTTTAGATGGTTTGCTAGGCGGAGAAGCCGTCATTGAAAGCTTTTTTGAAAAGGGCAAAAAAGGCCTTCAGTTCTTTTCTTGGGCGGTAGCTCCCAACAGGACGCCGATCGGTCCGTGCACTGCTTCGTGTGATCTCGTGATAATCCGGCTGCTGTGCGAGGTTACACTTGTGACGCCTCAACATGAGTTATGGGCAAAGTGTGGTCAAGGACTTAGATTAGATTGGACTTTATTAGAGGCCCATAGGTATCAGTCAAGGTCAAACAATTGAGTATGTCACTTATTAAGAAACTTACGCCGGGTGATTTTGGTGTTTTTTTCACACTGGGGACGGAGAGTGCCTGATTTTAGTTTCACATGTTGCGAATAGACTCCAATTTGCCTGTGTGAAAGGTGAATCAAACTTTCCAGGATGTTACAAGAATAGAGCTGCAGCTGGTGACATCATCATCATCAATATCATCATCATCATCATCTCACTGGAGAGAGAGAGAGCGAGAGAGAGAGAGAGCAGACTGAGGGCCTCCTCTGCAATAGTGTGTGCACTAAAGGTAGGAGGGAGGGGACAGAATGAGTGTGTGTGTGCGAGTTGATTGGGAGGCTAATACTTCCATGGAAAGGACTTTACTGCCACCCCTCGTAGGCGCAAAGAGGACGTCTGCTGCATCACATTAGTGAGGAGGAGTGCGGTAAACAACCAGTACTGCTGAGTGTCTGGGGAGTGAGGATGTTCTGCTGATTGTCGAGACACATTCGTTTTTTGGCTTGATGACAAAGATCTGTTTGATCTGTTGGTGTTTTAAAAAGAAGTCAGAATTACCAGAGGTCAGAGGTCAAGTTTTGAGACAAGACAGCAGCTTTAGCGAGTCTCGTTCAAGAATATTGTTAGTGCAAAAAGTAATTAGTTTCTCCGCCCTTGGAGTTGTTTTCAGATTACAATTAGATTCACATACATTTATGGAAAGGCTGTTTGGATTAAAAAATGTAAACGGCATGGATGCCTTTCGAAAGCGGTCTTGGTGTAGTGTGTCATGCAGCGAGTAAATGGTTCTTTTTGGGCTTTAAAGCCAGACTTCCGAGAAAAAAAGGAACAACACAATCGTCTGCTTACAACACTCCCCCTTGATTAGTTCATCACACTGATGGTCGATGCTGCTGGACACCAGCATGGGAGTGTTATACTGGTCATAACCAGTCAAGTTCTGGTGTCTGATGTTAGCCAACATCAGATAAAGATGCTGTGTAACTGACGTTTAAACTACTGTAATCACTAGCAAACATCATTTCTGGATCACATGACCACTTCTACCCCACGAGAGCATTACGCTCACTGAATGCAGGATTACTTGTGGTTCCCAGAGTGTTAAAAAGTAGGTTGGGGGCTAGAGCTTTCCGTTATCGGGCTCCTCTTCTGTGGGACCAGCTTCCACTTTCAGTTCGTTTCAGTTCACCTCATTTAAGAGTAGACTTAAGACTTTCCTCTTTGATGGCGCTTATAGTTAGGGCTGTTTCAGGCTTATAGTTAGGGCTGTTTCAGGCTTATAGTTAGGGCTGGCTCAGGTTTGCCCTGGTCCAGCCCCTAGATATGCTGCTATAGGCCTAGACTGCTGGGGGACATCTTAGGATACACTGAGCTCCTCCTTTCCTTCTCTTCCTCTTTTGCTCCTCCTCTCCTCCTCTCCTCTTCACCTCTTCTTTTTCTCCTTCTGGATAAATGATTGTCTCTTCGATGCATATTACTAACTGTACTTTCTTTTTCCATGGATTCGTGGCTGCCTGGAACCAGGGGGAGGACCCCAGTCCTCCCCCTGGCCCTGCTGATGCAACCATGGCCCTGCTGATGCAACCATGGCCCTGCTGATGCAACTGGCCTGGAGCCGGTCCTGCCAGCTGCCATGGTCCTGCTTTCTCCTCCCACTGCCCCTGATGCCCCTCCTCTCTACCTCCTTCTGCTTAATGGATCGTGGCTATCTGGATCATGGACCATGCATACTACTCATTATATGAATAATTTCTGTCACATTCATTGAATGTGCTGTAACTCCGTTACGTTATTCATTCTGGTCACATGACATCTATTGCTTCTGTCTATCCGGGGAGAGGGATCCTCCTCTGTTGCTCTCCCTCAGGTTTCTTTCCCTTTTTTCCCTGTGAAAGGGTTTTACTATCTTTATTGGTGGAGTTTTTCCTGATCCGATGTGAGGTCCCGGGACAGTGATGTCATGTGTACAGATTGTAAAGCCCTCCGAGGCAAACTTGTATTTGTGATGTTGGGCTATATAAAATAAACTGAATTGAATTGAATTGTATGTAAAAGGCGTCTCTCGTAGTGATGAACCCACAGGTAAAGCGATGTACGGTAGTTTCTACAGGTGCATGACACACACACACACACACACACACACACACACACACACACACACACACACTTACACACTTGCATCAAGAGAATTCCATGTGCCATTATCTTATATCTTGTTAACACGTGCTGTTCTCACTTTATTGTGAATATCATTTTTCATTGTTCCTATGTGCTAGTGTTGCAGCGTTGTCTTCTGATAGCATTAGCATGCGTTATAAGCATATGCTACTGCAGCCCGGGTGGGATTAAGATTTTCAGATTTTACAATATGACCCTAAAAAGCACGCTCTTTGTACTTTTTCCAAGGGGAACTCGTAATCCTCTCTAATACTCTTGCTGAGTCCCAAATGCATAGTGTTAAATATGTATGATTTGGCTTTCTAATACTATGACATAGATGGCCTTCCATTGTTCCAAACCCCCCGCAAAAAGCCACAATAATAGCCATGCAGCTCTCTTCATGGTGCCGGTTTAGAGTACACTCGAGTTTTCTTCAAAAAAATTCAGATTTCCTCATCCATTCTATTCTATGTTTCTCTTCCCTTATTTTAATGCTCTTTGTGCTGCCTTTCTTGTGCGAAAAAGGTTCTATACAAACAAAGTTTATGATTATCATTGATCATGGTGACCATGTTTTCATGTGAAATTTCATTGTGATGTGCCTCCGTATATAAATATCTCATTGGGCTGGTTCCTCCTTACCTGTGTTCATATGTGTGCAAATCCAAACCAATATGCCCTGCATCCTCACAGTGTTATTCGGATGCTGCTACCCCCTTCCTTCCCTCAGTCTGTTTAGTTGTTGTTGTAGCAGTGTTTTTATGCCGCCCTCTCGACCAGGTGCCTCTGGGGAAAAAAAGACATTTTAATCACAACCAAACCTGCACCTTGTTGAATGACTGAAACAACATGTCTGGTGGGCCGGTGGGGTGGAAATAGACCTTTCATCGCTCTAAGTTGTTGTTTAAGATACGTCATACAGGCTTGCCAACAACAAGATTAAACTCACCAGGCTGTCTGCCCGTGTTGCAGCCGCTGACTGGCGGAGAGGTACTCAGCAGTGTGTGTACTGGTGGCTCCGTAGTAGTCTGTTAATTCAACAACATGAGCAAAAATAATGAAAATGAGAAAAACAGTTTTCCCCCCAGGTGTCTCTGGGCACAGAGCAGAAGATGGAGACATGGCCCCTACTGGCCAGGGGCCAGTTAAGATTAGTAAGTGAGTCAGCAGACTCAGGCACTCAGTCAATGGCAGTATAAAACAGGCAAGACAATTTGTTATGAGTTTTTTCATAATGGGATTAGCCTTGGACAGACACGGAGGTGCACACTCTCACAGCCGGTCATATGCACGCACACGCAAGATCCTCCTGGCAGAGATAATACAATAATAAAGGTATAAGTAAGGAGATGAACTGGCTCAAGAGGTGTCTGACCAACCCTAATTCGATCTGGAACTTGATGCCACTGCACGTTTTCAACAACATTGGTAGTTTAACCTTTTTGCCAGGTCACATTGTTTTCCCCCCTACTGTGGAATAATGTCACAGTTCCTAATAAGTAAAAGGTCACTGTGGCTTAGGAGGAAGAGAGGGTCGTCCTCTTATCACCAGCTCCTCATGTCTGCATGCTTGAGTGTCCTTGAGCAACACATGGAACCCCGAGTCGATCCAGAAGGTCAGGCCGGCGCCGAGCATGCTGGCTCTGCCAACATGTGAGTGTGAATGGGTGAATTAGAGGCAAATAGTGAGCTGTAAGTGTTCACCTAACACAGTGATTTTCAACCACCGTGCCGTGGCACACCAGTGCGCCATGAGAGATCGTCTGGTGTGCCGTGGGAAATTTATTGTTGAGCGTCTGAGCCTGCAATATAGTGGCTGGCCTAGTAATTAAATACTCTTCCATGCCAGTAGGTAGCGCAATAATTACCTTCCATATGTGCTGTATTATGCTACAATGTGACATTTTGTAACTTTTTTGGTTGTTGGTGTGCCGCAGGATTTCTTTATTGTAGAAAACGTGCCGCGGCTCAAAAAAGGTTGAAAAACACTGACCTAACCCATATAGCAATCAATTTCTTTTCTCCAAACTCACAATTGCTTTGCCTAATGAAACAAGAATTACCTTTTTTTATCATGTTTCTGTGCCTGACTAGGCCAAACAACAGAACGTTACAAAGTGAGGCTGTGTTAAAGGCTCGGTATATAACTCAGTATATAAATTCTCGTCGCAAAGATGGCAAAAACGCAAAACCAGACGCACTGGAAAGTTATGGCCGAAACACAATAGATAATCTGGCTGAGGGGGAATGAGTGAAAGTGACTGCAGGGCTGACGAGGGATCAGCTGGATGTGGAATGACAGGAGAGTTTGTGTGTGGCAGGGGAAAACAAGAGCATGAATGGGTGTGGAGGTGGCAGGTGTGTCGTCCCATTAGTGTAATGTTATTGCCCCTACATGACGTTTGGGAACAGCCGCCAATACTAATAGATTATGATAATCTTCCCAGCACAACAATCTATTTATTCACTTACATTTGAGAGGCTGCCATAAATCTGATTCATTTTATAGTGTGATAAAAAATTATAATTGGTATTTTGTAGAGAGAAAACTGAACAGGTTTTTATGAATACTGACAGCAGGGCATAGCTCAAACATCTGTTGGTGTATCACTGTACTGATGGCTTTATTGCTTTCTAGCGGTATTGTATACATATAGTATACGTGTGTGCATGTACACTGCTCAGCAGTGAGCCAGCAGCAGTAGGCCTATATGGCCGATGGCCAGAAGATGTCACTATGCAATAAGAAACAAGTTCCATCCTATAATATTTACTACCACATACATGTTGGATCTTTATTTGACATAATAACGATTACATCACAACACGTCACAACTACACCATGTGTAAACAATATACAAACGACACCACACGTGCTATAATAGGTTATCATGCCACCAAATAAATGTCCTTACAATTTTTTTTAAACACGTAACAGTAATATTTTGTTGTGAGCCCAAACCACTTTTTAGGTGTGATCATACAATACGTTGTGTAGTGTTTTAGTTAGTTTAGAGCAAGGTTGGGAGTCCCTACCTGCAGCTGGAAAAATAAAGGACTCTTATTGTGAAGTCATGGGTGAGCGAAACACCGAGTCTTTTATTTTGAAATCTCGTGGTGTCGCCAGCTCTCCAGGCACTCACAGAAAGAGAGAGAGACACACACACAGTACATAGTACACAGTAGTGGTGTAACTACATTGGCAGCGGCAAGTATGAGATAAGTTTCCGGGGTGAACTCGGCTGGTTGGCAGCCGGTGTCGCATTCTTGGAGAAACAACGCAACCCGGTGGACGTGGAGAAGTCGCCCGCTGGGAGACAGCCCGTGTTACTGGAATAACTGGTGGATACAACACGGGTGTTTTTTGTTTTTGGGACACGGAGCAGAGCAGAGCGGCAGCGCGGCAGCGCTCTGGCGGCGGTCCCGCTGCTAGCGAAACATGAACAAAACCCACCGAGTGCCGAGCAACCGTTCCCTGAGTGCCGTGGAGGTGAAGAGCAAGGTAACGTCCACGCGACGCCATGGTTACTAGTCAGTCCGCTTGCGTGTAGTCTTAACCCCCTTCTCCCGTGATGATAACTCTATCACTCTATCGCTAATTTAGCCTGCTAAGTGGCTTGATAGCAAATGATGATGTCGCGCAGATGACACGGACACGAGCTAAAGCGCCACTGGCCGACGCGAGTGTCCTGACAACGACGAGCTTCTAGCTTCAAACTTTGACGCTCACCGTGGCGTGACGGTTAGTTGACGCGGGTCACGTCAAATTCCGAAGCGGGTTTTTTTTTCTTCTTCTTCCTCCGCGGTGAAGCCCATGCCACCTGTCCCGTGTCACCTGTCGCAGCTTCCTCCGCCGCGCCTCTCTGTTCACGTAACATGTATTGACTCAAAGTTACAAGTCAAGTTTCGTGGCCAGTAAAACCCCCGCGGGGCAGTAAAACCACGCGGGGCAGTAAACACGAGCATTGCAAGGTGATTTGCGTGAAACTAGTCCGGCGTAACTCGCCAGTAGTCCCCTTGCTGTGCGGTTCTCCTGTGCGTGTAGGTGTGGTACGGCCTGTCCCAGGCTCGTGGCTCCTTCCGCGGCCGTCTGTCCCTGAGGCATGATGAGACACACGCGATGAGGAATGGGGCCTCAATGTTAATTAATATGAAACAAACCGTGACCTATCGTTTTGGTCACTACCTTTTTTAATAGTTCTCAATTACAACGTGCGTTTTGTTTCTTTTCTTGACACAAAGTATTAAAAATACTCGTTTAGACTTTGCTCAGCCTTGTTCAGGGTCATTTGAAATGTTTTGTCTACTCATGTCCTTAGCAGAAAACAGGCCTGGGGCCTGCTTTGCTTCCCAACCTATAGTTCATGTAATTCTGCTTGCTGCCAAGGCATGCGATGCCTCATAGTGACTGTTTGTCCAGTTTGGCAGTGAATTGTAGATCATTTTTTTCGTGAGGGCTGGGCAACAGTAACCACAACACTTGGTGCCTCCCGTCAAAAACATTTGCTTACAGACTATGCATCTGCGGCCATTGATCCGGCCAGACCACAGTGATCTCTCCACGTTACTCACAAGCCGGCATTGTGGGAATGTGTGGCTGCTGTATAAACACATGGTCCTCCTTCCAACTGAATACCAGACATTGTGTCAGACAGCTTGATTAGACAGTGCCGGTCAGCCAGGAGCACATTGCATCCACAAACCCAGAAACCCAGAGACACACACACACATCACAAAGTCTGCATTAATAATTCACCACATGTGGCGTGTTTGCTTGTCCACATGGAAGGCAGACTCTTGCATACAGCTCACAGTGGTTTTGAGATGAGCTAGGCTACCAGAGAACAGTGTGTACTCATCAAACACCGCCTGAAATCTCAGAGCCCTTCAGTGTTTCTTAATTAAGCATGCATGTATTTGGAAGCAAAGGCTTTTCACTACATCTCAGCTATCTTGCGGTTTCTTTGGCCCTGTGTTAATCAGTTTCTCAAGCACCTTTTTATATGTTATATCCACGTGTCTGCCTGTCTACTTCGTCTCAGTTTGGTGCAGAGTTTCGTCGGTTCTCGCTGGATCGGTCGAAGCCGGGCCGCTTCGATGAGTTCTACGGCCTCCTGCAGCACGTGCATCGCATCCCCAACGTGGAGTTGCTGGTGGGCTACGCTGACGTCCACGGCGACCTGCTGCCCATCAACAATGATGACAACTACCACAAAGCCATCTCCACTGCCAGCCCTCTGCTCAGGCTGTTCCTTCAGAGGAAAGGTAAGCACGGAGGAGGTGTTTGAACGAAGAGATAGTTTGCGCCTGTTCGTTCGGGCAGATCGGCTTTCTGATGGACACACAAACAAAAGTTTTCTGCTGTCTCTGAATTGTGTAGCTTAGAAATACAAGATGGGCCGTTAAACAGGAAAAATCTGCTGTAAGGCTTGGTGTATTTTGTCTCGATAATCAAAAAGATGCAATTATGAAAGACCACGGGATCACTTTACCTTTTCAGTTTTTCCAGCTGATAGCTGCTTGTGTGTTTTGTCCTCTTTGAGCTGTCATCACCATTGTGCTCTAGCTGTGTCTTCTGGTGTCCTTACCTGACCCACATAGCTAAAGGTCGGCGGCCTTGTTGAAAAGCAGTTTGTTTCCAAAGGCAATTTCTCTGCAAGGGCAAAACAAAAATCAAGTCTACTTAAGTAGATGAATATTTTCATCCCCCACCACCACCACCAATAGTCAAACTGCCCAAGGGGTACTTGTCCGATTAGCACATCCTGTGTCTTTAGCGCGTTACCTGGAATTTGTGGTTGCTGTAATATTTGCTCATGACTGTTAGTTTGCTCGTCATTGTTTACCCGTGTTTAGGGATTAGCGTAAACCTGTTTCTATCGGAGGATATATAAAATATAAAACTATTTTAATTGATTTTTGAAGTGTGCCTAATGAGTTGCAAAGTGTGACCTGTTGAATGCATGGGGTACCCCCGCGGTGTGCGGGTTGGGCCGTGCGCTCCGTTGTGTTTAAGCTGTCTCGCTGTGCCATATGACCCTATAGAAGCTAAGCTACTTTGTCAGGATGAGATTAGTGGGGTCACCGTGCAGCGCTGCGTGGGACCGTGTTTCAATTACACGCCCCAGACGCTCGCCCCACGCTGGGCTCGCTGCTGCTCGCACACACACAGAAACACAAGGAAACACACGTTCATGCAGGCATCACGGCATCACACATCAGTCAGGCAGTCGCACGCGGCAAGAGCAACAAGGACAAACGCACACTAATGCAGCCACAGCCGCCCTGTAGACCTCTTTGCACTCAGACTCCGGGTTCCCTCCTGATTTGCTCCCCCCTCCCCCCTTAACTTCACCCTAACTTCACCCTAACGCTAAGCACTAGTTGGTCCCAGTTTTAAGGGCTCTGCAGTGTGTGGATGCAGCAATGTCTCAGCTTATAGATAATTTATTCCAATTCTGCAATTATTATCTCTAGCGATGTGTCTCGCATCTTTGCAATCGGCTCTCTTGGCAACGTGATGTTGAATTGACTGTGGATGACTTGGTTATATTGTTTTAACGTTACTAAGTGCTCCACGATGTAATTTGTTGTCTTCAGCTCAAATGACCCGACACCGAAAGGGGCAACCCTGCCACAGTTTTCTGCTCTCTTTAGTGCACCACACCGCTTCAGTCTTCCGGTCACAAACTGGCTCATTACCCTGTTAGACTACTACTATGTCCTTTTTGAGAACTGAGTGATTATGTAAATGTCTTCGTTGGTCAGATGCGACGTGATCGCTCATTATTGCGTAAGAGCAGGACTTCAGACAAGGCAGTGGTGGGGGCCCGAATCTCTCCCAACTTGGCCTCCATGGAATAGGGCAGTGCATTCTTATTACACGGATGTCTGGGAAATGTGTTTTGGAGCTAATAAAAACGACACTGAATCTCCAGACTGTGCGATTGGTTTCCGACCAGACAATTTCCGTTGACATAATTTGTGTGTGGGTGTCGATTCCCGGCACAGTTCAGTCCATGCGTGTCAATGTGAGGTTATTTTGGGAAGTGCATTTTATCTGTCTGGAAGTCTAAATCCTACGTGTATCCCAGGCTTGGTGCTCTGTGAGTTGGATAGAGGGATGGACGGTCTGTTGTTGTATTGTTCTGATGGGGTTCTTGAATAATGCCCACATTGTTGTTGTTTATGCATCAACGGCGCATTACTGACCAGCCATTAACGGCGTGTTGTTTACTGCTGACCAATGGAGTAAGTGTTTGTGTCTGCGTGTGGAGTACCAGACTCCGTCTGTGCTGGTCAGTTTTAACTTTGCTTCAACACACGCCAATATATCCCGACAGCACCGGGGATCCCTTACACCCCGCCGCCCCCATCTGTGAACACTGCGTTGATGATTATTGAGCTGGCAGTGAGGCGTCCACTGTTTACTGGTTGTCAAGGCAGCAGTGAAGAGGCCGGCTCATAGTCGGATTAACAATGTATGAGGCTGATGGGAGCTGCAAAGCATGCTGGGAGCAGTATTGCTAGCATTTGAAAACTCAGACACAGTCTTAAAGGGACAGTTCACCCTAAAATATTAAATACATACTTTTTTCCTCTTACCTGTATTGCTATTTATCCATCTAGATTGTTTTGGTGTGGGTTGGGAGACATCAGCCTTCTTCATCAGACTAAATGGCACTTGGCTTGTGGTGCTCAAATCCCCCAAAACATACAAACGCAACTCAAGAAAACCAACAGGCCTTGTTGTGAGCCGTTTCATGGAGGAGCTACTACATGCGCCAACCGTGTCCCTGTGCAGAAAGAAGCGTGCATCTACTCGTGGACTATCTTACCTAGCATACCTAGCACCACTGAGCTAGCTGACATTATAGCTCAGCCGAGGAGGACACTGTTAATGTTTACATCTCCCTCTGTCACGAGCACAAGCCTCTCATCCACGAGTAGATGCACGCTGCCTTCTGAGCGGTGATGTGGTTGGCGGGACACACCCAGGTCCAGCTTCACTGGTGGGTGTAGTTTGGTGGAGAGAAAGTAGTTCCTTCATGAAACTGCTCACAAAAAGGTCTGATTATCTTGAGTAACCGGGTCATAATTTCTGGATAGAGACATTACTGTTGAGTTTTTCTTCTGTGTTTGCTTCCCCATTATCTTGGAGAGAAGGCAGACATCTCTGCAACTCACACCAAAACCATCTAGATTGATAAATAGCGCTACAAGTAATCTAAAAAAAAAATATATATTTCAAATTTTCAGGTGACGCGTCCCTTCTTTTTTTTTTTTTAATGGTCTGCCTAAACTGTCTTTTTGTAACCAATCTGTCATTTGGATGTGTGTGATATTCTCATGTAGTTGTAGCTACTTCAAATAGTGTCTGTCGACACAAACCATCTGAGTCGGAATCAATAAAATGTAAATTACACCTAGTACAGGCAGGCCATTAGATGAGAGTTTTTAGGAGCTACTTCCTGGTCCTCACTGTTTTTGCTAAGCTCTGTGTAAATGGAGACTGTTGTGGTCATTAGTCAGCTGTTGAAGACAAAGTGGCCAACTGAGTAATGTCAATGTTAGTTTATTTTTAGAGCTACTACAGGGTACTTTCATTTTGTGTGTGTGTGTGTTTTTTTTTCTCCCCCTGGCCCATGCGGACAAAAGCGTTAGGGTCACACTGCTGGAGGCCCCGCAGGAGTTTGAGCTGACTGAGTTTCTGTTGAACCGGCTTGATTCCGTGAAGATTAGTTGACGGTCTCATTTACTTAAGTAGGTATATAGCATACAAGTATCAGTATTGAACTGAGACTGTTATATAACCAGTTAAAAGACAATTTAAAGTAATACAGTTTTTTATTTTGTTCTTGCTGTCACATCAGCAGTGTGGAAACTGAGCCCAGGTTTGTGTTTGATTGGCTGTAAACATGGTTGTACACAAAACATTCACAAAGTTTCTAGGTCCCCCATGTAGCGGTAGCAACTTTCCAAGCAATCTCTCTCCGGGGCGTGGGTTTGTTTTGTGACGTTGCTCATCGCTCACACGGTTTCAGTCCTGAATGGCCTGCAACTCGTCCCCCTGTATTTGTATGGAGAGGGACAGGAATGCTTGTATTTGCGTATCCCAGCAGGGACTGCCTTTGTAATTAGTAATCAGCCCATGACTCATCCAGCCAGAGAAAAGGGAATGTACGGTGTGAAAGTACAACACAGACAAAGTCTACCCACCCTGCAAAGCAAGCATTAAAGCAGGATAACAGCAGCAACTTCTTGAGTGCGATAAGCAATGTGCCGAGTCTGGTAAGCACTGAAAGGGAGGTAGGTGTGCAGTGAAAGACATGGGCTGAGAATGTGAGACAGAGTGGTGGAGGAAACATATTTGGATGAAAGAGACGCAGCACAAAACAATCAGAATAAGTGAGGATGTAAGGAGGGAGATGTTCACTACTGCGATGAAAGGATTAAAGCGAGAGAGATGGAGTGCTGGCAGGTGTAATGGAGGAAGCACAGGAGAGACGTCTATGAGCATGATGTGTGAAAAATAATAGAAATCAACCAGCGGCGCTTTGGATCTCAGGTTTTCCTCAGAGAACCTCGGATGCTGCGAGGGAACGATGGATTCATTGCGATGGAGGAGGAATGTGTGGAGGAGGAACATATCTTAGGCCTAATAAGAGGTGGAAGGATGAAAGGGGAGATAGAGTAAACCGTATTAAAGAGGGAGCAATGTATAATGCATTGTCTAGGAAAGGCATGTAATTAGAGATGTGGGGAAAGCAGAGGGA
Source organism: Taurulus bubalis (assembly GCF_910589615.1). Classification (NCBI taxonomy): domain Eukaryota; kingdom Metazoa; phylum Chordata; class Actinopteri; order Perciformes; family Cottidae; genus Taurulus; species Taurulus bubalis. The sequence goes on along the minus strand of NC_136599.1, from coordinate 23,831,039 downwards.
GTAGTGTAAGTGTGATAGGAATGCGGAGGGAGGGAGAGAGAGGAGGATAGTGGGAATAGCATTAGCAAGGGAGGAATGCAGAGTGAGGCCCAAGCTGGGGATGGTGGGAGAGAGAGAGAGACAGAGAGAGAGAGGGAGAGAAAGAAATAAAGGGAGGGAGGGAGGGGGCATATTGGATGGAATGTGGCCAGCCTCTGATCACGTCTGCTGGCTAGATTAGACAGGACAGGAGGCCGGACTGGACCCTCGGCTCCAGAGCCTGGCTCCGTCAACTGTGTGTGTGTGTGTGTGTGTGTGTGTGTGTGTGCGTGTGTGTGTGTTTGTGTGATAGATGGACAGAGAAAGAGATGGTGATTAGTCAAGAGAGCAAAAGAGAACGCGTGAAAGTAAGCAAAGAGCATTTCAAAACAAATGAGAGCAAACAGCCTGAGAAGCTAAAAAGCCGTACGCTCTACACTTTGAAACCTGGATGGAGGGAGGGTGGCTTGGATGGAAGAGGGGGGGGGGAGGGGGGGGGGCAGTCTCTATAACTGAGTTGTTGAGGGAATATGAATGGATAGAGAGGGAGGTAAGAAAACAGAGTGAGCTCTGGGGGGAGAAAAAAACCTGACTGGAGGAGAAAAGAGGGATAAACGGCACTTTGGACCGATGCAGAAGGAGAAAGGGTGAGGCAGTGGGCAAACTGGTGGGCTCTCGACCGCTGCAAATCATTAGGGAGAAACTGGAAAAACCAGAAAGATGGCAGGTTGGGTGGCGTGAGGGAAAGGAAGAAGGAAGTGAGCTGTATAGCCCCCCTTTTTTATCATCAGAAATTTGCTAGCTGTTAGTGAGCTTGAAAGCGTAAATGATTGTAGGTAATAAACACAGATTAGTATGTTTTCAACATTGATGGAAAGCTTTTCCATGTTCCGTTTGTGTTTTTAACATGGCTGAGAGTCGCCAGTGACTTATATGCTTCTAGTTTCCTGCTGTTGTCACACGCTGGGATATATATATATAGCTCTCCACATGCTATGTATTCTACTCGCACACTACTATCTCACTGATCTGGAAAGTCGATTTGTTTAGGCTGCATTCGCCATCTTTGGTGGTTGACGCCCTTATATGGCTTGATGAGCTATTGCACTCCGCCTAGTTCCGTCGCTAAGCTACGTGCGCACACTTCCATACGTCACTGCTGTTTACAAACTGTAAAAGGGTCTATAAATGCAGCTTAGGAAAAGGAGTGTGTACTGATTGTCAGGTGAAGGTGTGACATGCTTTAACAGAATGTTAAACTTTGTACACTCTGGACTCAATGACGTATCATAAATGCCAGCCCATATATTGCTTCCAAACAGTTCAGCTTTTGATTTTTGGCCATTTTAGTTCAGGCCACTGGTTTTGATTTTGAATGCTCTGGAAGACCAAGGATGGTAGATTTTTCTGAACTATATATATATATATGTATGTATGTATGTATGTATGTATGTGTGTGTGTGTGTGTGTGTGTGTGTGTGTGTATTTAAAATTGTAGATGTAGACTGAAAGGAGTTCGAACAAATGAAAAAGAAGACTGGAGTTGGTTTCCGCTCAAATGACTCATTAGAATACATAAATAATCAGTGGTATCTTTTTTAAATTTTGGCTTATTTTCTCTCAGCACCCCAGCCCAGTATCTTGACCCTGGTGTGCGCCGCAGTCAGCAGGCTTGGACATGCAGCCCTTCAAACACTGCTGCCTATAACTACTGTCACCGTTTGTAGTTCATCTGCTCCTCAGCCTCTCTAAAGTCTCATATAGCTCTGACGAAGCTATATAAACTAGATAGAATCAGGTCAGTATGGAGAGGGACCATTAAAGAACTGCTGCCCAAATGTATTGTTAATTTTTCCCCAAATTATATCGTTCTCTTATGATTTATAGTCTATGGAGGTTTTATATTTGTAAACTTTACTTGAGCTGAAAAAAACGATTTTAAACTTTGTCGCAATGTAAAGTCCATGAGCCGAGCAGGAGAAACGTTGGTGCAAACCGATGGACATATGGGCAAAGTTAGTATGGTTTTAAAGATGTAATAATGCCATTAAGTCTTTAATATCTTTAGCTACAATGCAGTCGACCAATTTTCCCCAGTGGTCTGATCTAACTGCAGGTTGGCTGTGTTGTCTTCCAGAGCCAGATGCCGACGGCAGGACAGAGCCAGCAGCACAGAGTCCCCCTGCTCGTCCCTCCCCTGTAAGGTCCCTGTTCAGACGCATGAGCAACAGACTTGTGAGACTAGACTTGGGGTCCCGGTCCCGGTCATCCAGCCACCGGCCTAGACTAACCCGCGTTTCTTTTTGTTCCAACGCTGGCCTCTAGTTGTAGCAGAATCTGCAAGACCAAGAGGGACAGACAGAGGGGTGGAGAGACAATAATAAAACACTTGATATATATGTATTTAAGAAAAAGGCTCTTGCTTTCAGGTGGGTGGGCCAAAGACACTGAGGGACCGATTGAGTGAAGGACACTAGGGGAGAAAAATGGGAGGGTGAGGAGGCATTGCAGGAAGGAGAGACAAGCTTGTGTCAGCACAAAATACATTGATGGAATGGCTTACACACACATACACACACACACATACATACACATACATACAGACACACACAGACACATACAGACACAGACATAGACAGATAGAAGTGCTGTACTTGAGTGTAGACTGGCAAATAAAGTATTTTCATTCTGCTTCCACCCCGGTCGTAGGCTGTGTTACTTTGTGCACTGCTACATTAACGCTGGTTTCTCCATACAGAGTCGATATGTTTCTGGTTATTTTTCATTTTATTTTTTGATAAATGGCTCCTTCCAGGAGAGAATAATAAAGCAGGACTGATGAGTGTAATAGAGAATTCATGAAAAAGATTATATGACGCGGGCGAATGTTTCCGCGACTGAGGTCTTTTTGAATTATGGATTTAATAAGCAATTCCTCAAATTGTCAGCTCGATCACACGCACACGCACACACACAAGCACACGCACACGCACACGCACGGCTTTGGGCTCGCCTCGCGCCTCTGCAGAACTCTCCGGCATCTCCAAAACACCTCATCAGCACACTGCTTCTGTTTTTCTCGCTGTCCTTATTGCGTTCTTTCCTCTCCTCTCAGCTCCTTCCCTTTGAGCTCCCTCCCTCCTTCCTTACCCCCTCCCCCTGTGGTCTTATCAGCAAGCATTAAGGCACTTTTTATCTGGGCTGTGCCAGGAAGGTATGCTCACCACACCAGGAATAGTAACCCCCTGGGAATTTCCTCCTTTTGAAAGTTATCTTTTAAACACCCCTTCCTTCTCTCCCCCCCCCCCCCTCTCCCTCTTTTGTATTTGCTGTTTATCTGTCTCTCCTGCGGTTTTCAAGTCTTTTTTTGTTTTGTTTCACACCACCTCTGGTTTTTCTCATTGACACACACACACACACACACACACACCTCCCACCTTCTTGTATCGCTCTGTGTCAGGAGCGGCGTTGCACCGGCTGTGTGGTGAACGTCCAGGCCTTTCATCAACAATCCTGACTGTTTCCAGAACACCGCAAACCTCCAGCGGCTCGCCGCTTTCTTTGGTGTTTTTTCACACTCGGATCCTTGAGACGTGTTGTCATGTTTGGATACTGAAGACGGGGTGACACGGACAGCAGTTGTTCATTCTAAACAAATACAGAATTCAGTAAAGCTTTTAGTGAGAGCTCTACTTAAGCATGCCTCTAGACAATGTATTTTACACGTTATTTCAGAGATAAATACACCTGTGGCCTTGTTTGTAATGCTCCACAGGTCACTGGTTGTACAGAAGTGGTGCGTTATTCCCAGAATCCCAGAGGTCTGATTGTAGGGTCACTGGTGCTGGTAGCAGTTGTAGAAGTGATAGTGTTTATGTCATGTAGCTCCTTCACCTGGACACGCGTGTTAGGTTTCCGTGACTCTGCTACTAGGCAGGACACGTACCAGGAAGTAATGGTTCTTTGTATTACAAGGAAAGCCCGGGCCTTTGCTTCCTGCATCATCATAACTGTAATGCTATGAAACCAGGAGGACTGTAGAAGTGGCTGTAACGGGAGCGAGTGAGAGTTTGGCTTTAAAAAAAAAATAGTTTCTGTAGTATTCTTTGGTCCAGTTAAGTAGGTAGCATCGCATGCCATTAGCTGAATGCCTGCTGTACCACTTATTCAGAGCCATTAACGTTGGCTCCTTTTCATTTTTTGTAATGCCAAAGTCCAGAGTGATGCATCCAAGAGTGTGTGAAGAATGGAGCACCGAGGAGGAGGATGTGTTCAACCGATGCACGCCAGTGCTTTCCTCTCCTTAGGCAGAGTCGTTGTGTGTGTGTGTGTGTGTGTGTGTGTGTGTGTGTGTGTGTGTGTGTGTGTGTGTGTGTGTGTGTGTGTGTGTGGCACACTACAGAGAGGAATGACTAGGCATCGGCGCGTGTGTCGATGTGCGCCGGGGGTCGTCATTTTCTCCTCCATTGCCTCGCTTCCTTTGCTCCTCGCTGACTCCATTCACAGTGTGGGAAGTCAATGCGGTGCTCTGCATAGTTGGAATGCCGAAGCGGAGCCACGGCCAGCAGCAGAGGGGGTTATGTGTTTTTAGCCAAGGGTTTGTGACTTGAGTGAGATCCTGATACACTGCAGGTGTATCATATCATAGATATCGTCCCTACAACAACATGGTGTGAAACAATAACTTGGGCTACAAACAGAGAGAAGACCAGTTTACTGTATGTGCACATATACTATATATATTTAGTGTCTGTACAATTAATACTATGTTAATTAATGATGTAGAAAACCACCGTCTTATTTCTACCCAATTACACGACTCGTAGGCGGGCTGTTTGGAGGCCTTTTTCATTTTCTAATGTTCAAATTAAAAGTTTGGAATATTTGAAGGTAGCTTTTCCCTCCTCAAAGTGCTCAGGACCTTCTTATGGAATGTTCTAGTCAACAATGAATGCAAATGCTAGGAAATGAACCTCCATCGTCCATAAAAAGGGAACATTTTTGTTGCTTTGTACAGGCCATTTACAGCAAATTCACAAAAATATAACGTTTATGTCATCCAGTGTTTCATTTTTAGTGTCGCTGGGACAAGTGGGCTCGTGTCTTCCTCCAGCCCTTTGTGTCAATACAATGTGCAAAGAAAATAAGGTAATTTGTACTGTACCAAATGAGGAACAGTGTGTGTGTTTATTGCCTATAGGAGAGAGAGCGAGAGAGAGAGAGACACACTTCTGTGCTCTAATGAGCTATAATGTAGCTGTGGCCTATTCTGAGTGTCGGGTCTCACTGTGCTGCTGTTCATTAGCGTTCAGGCATCATCGCTACCCAGAAATCGTGCGTGTCTGTTTGAACACATGCTTCTGTGGCTCGCATATGTTGTTTCCGTGAGTGCTCGGGGTTTCCACATGCTGTGGTCAGTCAGATGCATGCTTGTGCCATTTGCTGCCAGGACGGCATCTCTCTGGTGTGTGCGTGTGCGTGTGCGTGTGTGTGCGCGCGCCTGTGAATGACCAAAACTCGAGGGGTCCGTCCTCCTCTCTTTGCTCAACTATAACTCTATTTACAGCCTTTTTAGATGACAAGGAGTCTAGAAAGGGTGACATGAGATTTGCAGCGTCCCCCCATCCCATGAGTTCACTGCAGGAACGATGTGTGTGTAACATCCACCTGTACGGCCTTTTTTTACGCTCCTCTTTATGGCAGTGTTTTCATGTAGAAAATAAAAGTTTGAACAGGAACAGCATGGCAGGAGCAAATTTGTGTTTGAGCATTTTTGACCTCTCTGGTTCTTCCACAGCTATTGTTGTCACTCATGGGGAGTTGGCTCCATCAGGTCAGGCCCGGTATAGAGGGAGCGAGTGTGTATACTCTAGACCCGTGCCTCATGGGAACCGAAACGCGAGACCGCCGCTCGTCCTCGGGACAGTTGATCCTTTGTTTTGGTTTTGAGGATGGAGAAGGGAATGGTGGGGGGCGAGAGGGCGGCGTACCTTTCAGAGAGCCGGGAATCTTTAGCAGCCACCCGAATGGATGCTGTGCCGGATCTCACGCACTCGCACTCGCAAGGGAGAGACAAACAGCGAGCGGAGAAGTGTTCAGTGTAAGATTGCCAGAGCTTTATTTATAGAGTGCTTTCATCTAAAAATAGTAAAAAGTCAAGTCCCCAAAAAAAGTGAGGACTTATTCAAAAGAAGAAGATGAAGAAGTTAATAACACCAGAAATAGACAAACATCTGAGTTTAGCAGGCTGGAAAAGAAAGATGTTAATGTTTAGCTGCTTGTATGCTGGTTAACTATTAGGGAACCAAGGTCTAGGTTCTCTCTCCATTACCTGGTCTAGGGGTAATATCCTCGCTGGGTTAAAGTCTAAAGCACCGTGACAGTGTACATACACACTTCCTCTGCAAAACACACTTTTCAAAAAAAGAGCAGAAAAAATATTGAGGCATGTGGTGACTCACGCAGCTAAAATGTGACCGTTATATTCTTGGTTCAACCTTTTTGTTATCCGGCTCCCACCTGTGACGGAGGTGCCAAAGTATATTGAAAGGACAAATTCAACATTTGGGGAGACATGCTGAGAAGATCCAACACCAGTCTCACATCCAGACCTCCAACTAACACGTGATGATGAGGGGGATTTGTCAAAGAGCGCCGATGAAGGGCCTGGAGTTGGCGTGTGTGTGTGTGTGTGTGTGTGTGTGTGTGTGTGTGTGTGTGTGTGTGTGTGTGTGTGTGTGTGTGTGTGTGTGTGTGTGTGTGTGTGTGTGTGTGTGTGTGTGTGTGCCACACAGAACCCCTGCGGTGATGCCTCAGGCTGAGAGCTACTCCGCGGCAAAACGTTATTCATTCTCCCGAAACGACATGATGCAACAGAGTGTCAGCCTTGATGTGTAATTTGCCTGGTGTGATGTGAACGGATAATTAACCATCTTTTGTTCCCCTTTTTCCTCTGTGTCTTCATGCCACATCTTTGTCCTCTCGTTCCTCCTTCTTCTACTTCCTCTATCGTGTGTTCCGCAGAGGAAGCCGACTACACGTTTGGCACCAACTCGCTGACCAGGAAGAAGAACACGGTGCTGTCGGCGGTTCTCCTGCGGCCCGACGTCGGCAGGAAGAAACCGCCAGTGATCATCAGCCTCCCGAGGGACTTCCGCCCGGTATCCTCCATCATCGACGTGGACATCCTCCCTGAGACGCACCGGCGCGTTCGCCTGTACAAGCACGGCCAAGAGAAGCCGCTGGGCTTCTACATCCGCGACGGCTCCAGCGTGCGGGTCACTCCCCAGGGCCTGGAGAAGGTCCCGGGGATCTTCATCTCCCGCATGGTGCCCGGCGGGCTGGCGGAGAGCACCGGCCTGCTGGCGGTCAACGACGAGGTGCTGGAGGTGAACGGCATCGAGGTGGCCGGGAAGTCTCTGGACCAGGTGACGGACATGATGATCGCCAACAGTCACAACCTCATCATCACCGTCAAGCCCGCCAACCAGCGGAACAATGTCGTTCGCACTGGAGGAGGCGGCGGCGGGACGGCGTCCGGCAGCTCGGGCCGCTCGTCGGACAGCGGCGCCAGCTACTACGGCTACTCGCCGCACGCCGGGGTCGGCGCGGCGGCGGCGTCCGCGCCATCGCACATCATCCAGAATTACCCCGTCGGGGAGCTGGAGAGCGACGAGGAAGACGAGGACCTGGTGATCGAGGTGGGCGGCGAGGCCGAGCCCATCCGGCGCGCGGCGTCCAACTACAGCATCCCCTCGCTGCCTCGCTACGAGCCGCACCTCAACCTCCGCGCCGCCTCCACCTCCGCCCTCTCCATCAACGCCAACGGAGCGCTGCCGGCCAGCGGCAGCAGCGGATCGCTCAGCAACGCCATCGCCCCTTCGACCACGCCGTCCCCAGAAAGGGCAACTCGCAGGCGCAGTCTGGAGGAGGACGGCACGGTCATAACTCTGTAGGAAGGGACTAAAACACTGGAAAACCCAGAGAGGGACAAACTTTCTCCTCACACGTGTGGGAGTCGTGGTCACGGCTAATCCAACACGGGAACATCCTGCGCCCTCGTACAGAGACCGTACCTGAGAAGCACAACGTGTACCCATTCCATCTCACGCCACTGACACCCGATGTGTTTGTACGTCATAACATTTCCGCGTCAAACGCTCGAACACTTTTCTCCTCTACATGCCAACAACACGCATGTGTGCCATAGTGGTGACCGCCCCCCAGTTCTGCAGGCACAAAAAATGTCAGAAAGAAAGTGTAGAAGAAGTGTAATGTTATGGCCCCTCACCCTCCACTTCACTTCTAAACCACTACAAGCACTTGTTTTGCACCTGTAAACTGTTGTTACGCTGAGCTTCCACTAGAGGGTGACGATGAGACGCCACATCCTCATCAGGCCCATGAATAGTTAATCTCCCCCTCTAATAACACGCACACTGAAGTAGGATGTTGGCTCAAAGCGTTTGTTGACAATCTGTGGCTGTTTTTTTTTCTTTTTGCCTCGTCACCCCACAATGACCTCCTCCCTCCCAGGTGACCACAGCATGCGACCGGTAAACAGTTGCGCTCATTTTTTATCGCGCAATCGGCCGACCGCTGAGATCTGCAATATTACTGTAGTTTTTATACAAGGAAGCAAACAAACACAACAAGTCTGGGCTGTTTGTCGGCTCAGATGCTTTTAAACTGTTATTAGCTGTTTTATTTCCCCTCTTTGGCTCTGCTCGTGCTCTGTTAACGACTGACTGGCTTTTAATCATTCTTGGGGGCAACTTGTCTTTTGAAAATCCTTTTACCATCACGCCTGTGTTTTATATCCTTTTCTCTTTTCTTTTACACAATACTTGTACCTCACAAGTGACCGCATGACCAGTTTCCATCCGACCAATTGGGAGGCGCGAGTCACTTAACTGAGAATGAAGCTCGTAAATGAACCTCACTCTCGTGTTTCCTTCATTTTGCACTCCCTCTACTTTTCCACGACAAGGGCTATTTCTCCCTGCTGCATGTATACAAATGACAAAATGTGAATGTGATTTTAATATTTTAGTTCCCTCCATTCTCTCTGGACCTCATCTCATCGCTGGACAATATATTCATCTCTCACATTCGCTTATGAAAAGTGTTCTCTGCACCACTTCCTCCTCGTGTCTTCATTCTCACTGAATCCAATCGATGACACACTCGGAGAGAATGTAACTACTGCATTCATGATGCTCCTAAATATTGACTTTGGGCCTAAACGGCGGATCAATAGCCGGACTGTCACGCTGTTGGCAAACACAACCACAGAAATGGGTTGGCGAGGCATTCAGCGACGAGAGCGAGAAACCGCCTGTATCTCAAAATAAGCCCTGGTTAGATTGAGTCACATTTTAAACAAAAAGAAGCATGCAGGTGCACCTGGTCCAAATTGATTCAAGGACTGTTTGATGAAGGCGGGGCGGGGCTCTCTTATGTGCTCTCTTGGCTCTGATCTGCATTCCATGAATCTGCTTTCCTTGAACGGTTTGTGACGAACGTCCTCTCTGGAAAGATTGTGACCGACAAGATCCGGGGTAAATTTGAAACCAGAATCAGAAATTCATTGTTGTGTTTTTAAGAGAGAAAAAAAAAATACCCCAACAAATGTTCATAGTGAAGCTTTTAATTGTGGGATGTTTGCACTTAACTCCAATTAATTTGCTGATGAAGAGCCTCAGAAATGTGTGCTCCTGATCCCATGAAGCATTCTCCACCGGAATGTCCCCGTTGACCTGACCGACCTTGATCCACCTTGCTAACTGCCTCTCTGAGGTGAGAGCAGACTTCTTATCATTTCAGCATTTGCGCTCTTGTTAAAAGTGATACCCTTGACTATAGCATGGCTTTTATCTCACTGGAAAGGACACGCACATGTGCTTCAGCTGAACCCATGTGCACTTGTAATGAGACACGGTACATTCAGACCACCATCACACTAATGTCCATCCTTTCCTAGTTCTGTTTATTGCCTGAATATCCAATGATCTCATCAGACGGTGAATATCGATGACTGGAAACCAACCCAATGTGCACCCTCTGTTGTATTTCAAGCTATATGTGTATAAGGTACTTTCTTTTATGGTACAGAGGAGTGCTGATGGGACCCTCTTCTTCGCCCATTCCCGACATGAAACGTTTATGAATGGTACTCTGGAGTGGAAGACTTTTAGAAATCAATGTTAATTTATTTTCTTAATTTCTAACTTTACCACATGGACACTGGGATTGTAACCACGGCGGCATTGTTATTTATTCTCTAATCATGCGTCTGCATATTTTCTTCCTTTGAACACATTTTATGACTTTATTTTTATAACTGATGTTTTTTTCTGTGATCGTTGTTTTGGTCGTAAAGCGCTCCGTAGACGTTATTGCCCAATAGGAGATGATCTCAGTAGGTGATTCTACTGTTCCAGCTAAAGCAACAAGAGGGTCTGCGCAAGACGTGGCACTACTATTTTAATTTTTTATTTTTTTTTCCCATACTGTGAATTCTCGATATTATTTTGTGGGAGAGAAATTAGCACAACCTCAAAAAAAGCTACTTGTTTTGCTTTGAGTATGATCTTTTTTTTTTTTTAAAGACCAAGCAATGATTTTTGCTTGCCAGATAAATCCAATGGTATAGATTTGTAAAGATTGTCAGTATTTTCATATCGATATATATGATGTACATTTTTATCACGTTTTAATGAACATGTTTTAAACTTCAACTGGAGATGTATGAATAAATAGATGTGCAACTGTAATTGCTGATTGGAGGAGCTGGATAAAAATAAACTAATGTGTAGCAATATTAATTGTTTGTCTGTCAGCTGTGGATTTTAAAGGTTATTGTAGTGGCTGTTTGTCCGAAAAATGTCAACCAAACATGAATCAAAGAGCCACTGACACACCATGGGCTTGTGGGTTACGCAGGGGGTCATTGTCCATACAGGATTCTGGGTTTCTTTTAGCAAAACAAGCAAGAAACAAAAGAACAATGAAAATCCTGTCTGCGTCTCCTGCTCAGGTTAAAAAAACAGAAACAGGCCCATCCCGGCATCTCTCACACGCACAGTTTATAAACCAACCAAAATACTATACCAAACAAAAATAAATAACTATCAAAAGAAAAATCTAATTTAAGCGTATGAATAAAATAACAAAATACTAATTAGTTAAATAGCAGTTGGTTATGTTACTGAACCTGTTCCTGTAGCACTGTACATGCAGCTGGTGCCATACATACATGCACCTGGTGCCACCTGCAGGACACTTCGGGAACTGCGTTTATTTTCACTGGGAGCGCTTGATTTGCGACCGCGGTGCAAACACTGCGAACTGTGGCTCAACTCGCGTACCGTTCAAAGCTCCTCTACGAATAATTCAACCCGCTGTATTGCACAGTCAGCTGTGTGTCTTGTTTCGAGTTCCGCGCGTGAGCTTTGAGTACTATTTGACCCCATTCGGGAGGTTACTCTCAGGGAGCCGTTGTCAAAACCCAGACAGCTGGGTGTCACGTCACGTGACGTGACGTGTAACCAGCATGGCGGCGCTGAGCTGAGGTAGCGACTCGACTGGAGTGACACCGCTAGCCTGGCTTTCGTTAGCTTTCCTTGTCACCTGCTCACCCGCCGAGGGCCAGGCCGAGGATGACGGCCTGAGAGAGACGCGGTAGCCACACCGAGAGATGCAGCAGCAGCAGCAGCACAGACCACCACAGCAGCACTCCAAGGCAGAAAACAGTAAAACCAAGAGCATGTTTCTGTCTCGGGCTCTGGAGAAAATCCTCTCGGATAAGGAGGTGAAGAGGAGCCAGAACAGCCAGCTGCGTAAAGCCTGCCAGGTGGCACTCGGTAAGTGTGTTTTTGTTTCGTGTGTTTCGTGCGTTTCGCAGAACCCCGTGGTTTTAATGCCGGGCTCCGCTGAAACGTCTCGGTCATGTTTGACACGGACAGCGCTAACGTCCCCGGTTAGCTAGCTCCATCTAGCTAGCGCCCGAGTGGCCTTCGTCGTCTGTCTAGGTGCCCGTCGGCGCTCACGAGACAGCGTTGTGCGCGTGGGGCGTCGCTCGCGCATCTTACTGTTATTTCTACGATGCTCACATAATGTCCTCGCGCCACCGCCATCGCTGTCAACGTCGGCGGGTGAGCGAGCTAACGGCTAGCTGACGTTTCGTTAGCTAGCTAGTCACGGCTAGGTCTGCGAGCTAAACAGACCAATCCCCGTGTTGTACGTAGCGCTGTCACTCAGCCAGACACCCGGGATGCTACCCGACTCCAGGATACTGTGACGCCCGTGCTTTTCCATTCAACACAACCGCGGATAGTGTTACACACACACCAGGCTCCTCATTTCATCGTCGTTATATCGCTGTTTATATATTTCAGCTCGAGACGCCCGGCACATCTGTGTGCACCCACCTTCCTGTCATATGTGGCAATTGAGCAACATCTTGTTGGTAAAAATGATCTAAAAGCTTGTGACACCAAGTACACAATCAAGTACTTCGTGTAGTACAGTGGTATTCATTTTGCTAATATTAGTTTTTTTTTGCACAGTGCCCCTCTAAGTGTCTCAATGCAGGTCATTGAGAAATTTGGCCCAAACAGGAAGTTGTGCTTCATTATTATGGGATAGTTAAGTGAGGACCACATGAGAGGTCAGTGTGTTGGAATCTGCTCTGTCTGCCAGTGACTCTCTCTCTCTCTCTCTCTCTCTCTCTCTCATTATTCATGATACCGGTGGAGCACAGCACTCCTATGACTCCTCACACTTCCAATGTTTAGTGTGTGTGTGTTGCGTGTTCATACTGACTTTACCCCCTGGTGTTTTGCTACACACACATGAACGTCTCCTCTTTTCCCAATGCTCCTCTGTTCGAATATCAAAGTTGTTGCGCTGTGGATTGCCGGCCTTTGCATCTGTTGCCACCGTGATTAAATATGCATGCCGTGGCAGGAGAGATTAGTTCTTAATGGCTTTTCTTTTTCATTGAAACACTCGAGCTTATCCAGGCATTACGCATGCCTTTCTACATTTCAGGTCCAGCGTTGATTCACTGAGAAAGGAACTGAGCTGACACATTTTTATGACATATAATGAAATGACTAGTCATGCATTCACCACTGTAGTTGTGGCACGTGTGGTGAACATTGCTCAAGCGAATTTCTGCTGGTTGGTCGCCGTCTGGCTGAACGCGCACCGTTGCTCGCCGTTTGAGGCCGCGACTCAAAAAGGATGAAGAAAATTGGTTGAGTGAGAAAAGCCTCGGATGGCAGAGCAGATGGTGATGCAGGGAATAAGATAAAGACCAAATGTCTGAGGGAAACATAGGGGTGTAGTCTCTGATTAAATCCTGTTCAATATACAATCAACAAAGAGCAAAAAAATACAGGCCCATGTGCGCTCACATTTGTGATTGTCCCAGTGACTCCCAGATCTACAGTGAAATGATGTCACACTAATATGAGCTGAAAGGGTCAAAGTTCAGACTTCAGTAACATTTAATCTCCTGTGTCTCCCTCCACAGATGAAATCAAGGGAGAGCTCGAAAAACAAAAGTAAGTATTGTTATACACACACAGTTTTCTATGAATGAATGAATGAATGCACAGCAGTTACGTTGTGATTTTTTTTCCCCTCCTTTTGACGCGGGGCAAGAAGTCGAGGTAAGGTTTGCCCTGAAGCAGGCTGCAGTAGACCCCACCTGCTCACTGTGATTTGTGAATAAGGTGATTGCTGCTTTTGTAACTGCTACTTTGGAGTATATCAGCAGCACTTCAAACAGCCTTCAGGTATTATATTCACATCTGCTGCAGGCAAACGGTTATTCAACATTATGCTTTTCTACGGTTTAAAGCTTTATTTTGCACTACGTAAATAGAGATGTACAGTAAAATGTCTGTTCACATCATCGACTGGAGTTGCCATTTCAAGTCTCAATGGGAGCGTGTTTGTAGTTGACACAGCTGTTTGCGCTCCTCGTTCCCTGCAGGGATGGAACTGTGGTCCCACCCAGAGCCAACTACATCGAGGCAGACAAATATGTGCTGCCCTTTGAGTTGGCCTGTCAGTCAAAGTCCCCCCGGATAGTTAGCACCTCTTTGGACTGTCTGCAGGTTAGTACACACACACACACACACACACACACTCACTCACTCACTATCTTCTGCTTCACTTTCTCACCACCAGGTATTTATTGGTATCTTATGCTGTTTAGGAGGGGGGTGAAATCTTGTTACACCTGTTTCACACTCCTGCCGTTCACCTGGAACAATGGCTCGACATTCCACACGCACACAAGCCATTCTTTAATCTCCTCGTAGCTTTTCGTAGTAGCTACACTTGTGTGGTCACATTGGTTTTAATCCACTAAGTAATCTACATTCAGTGTGCGAGTGCTAGAATGTAAATTCATTATTGATGGAACACACACACACACACACACACACACACATTTGGACTCACATTTTTATTACATTTTATGTACCTACTTTGTGTTTTGCTTCATTTTTGTTCCTGTAATTGCCTGGTTTTAATTTGTCTTAATCTAGATTCACCAATGTAAAGCACCTTGTAGGTTTGTTCAGAAAGCTATAGTATAGCTATAGTTTTATTATTGTTAATATTATTCTGTTGCATTGTGGGAAATTTAGGATCCAGTGTTTTGGGACCCGAACTTGACTGTAAAAGTCAGAATATCTCTGGCTCTGATCCTTCAGCGGTGTTCTTTTATACACATGCTCATCTTTGTAGCCTTAATAACACTTGTAGACACATGAAAATTAATGATTTTCTCTGTTCCTCACATACTCGCAATTAAGCAAAGCCAACACAAACACTGAAATAAACCCTAAACTCACTGGGCTTGAATAATACAAGACCCCAACCTACTCTGAGAGTTGCACAGTCACTGTGCTGCTCTAACCTGTGCACGGTTTCTCCACGGTAGAAGCTGATCGCGTACGGCCACATCACAGGCAATGCTCCGGACAGCAGAACCCCAGGCAAGAGGCTGATCGACCGGCTGATGGAGACCGTCTGCAACTGCTTCCAGGGCCCGCAGACCGACGAGGGAGTGCAGCTACAGATCATCAAGGTATACCCAGCGCCTCGGCGAACATCTGGCTGCCTTCAGATCCTCCAGCTGTCAATGCTGACGTCACACAGTCCGGAGGAATGAGACATTTTTAGTCCTCCATAGATACGATCGTCCTGTCACCGCTCACAGTGGTGAAGAAACTCTGCTCCTGCATGTTGAATCTTTTGTTCAGCAAGGATTTAAGAAAAGCTCGATAATACTGAATATTAAAATTGTCGGTCACTTATTCCCATCATTTAATGCTTGATTCTTTTAATCGCAAAAGAAAATATACCCACTGAAAACTTTCATTTGTAAATCTAACGCGCAGAAAAGCTGCAAATTTTTTTTTAAGAACAGGTTTCACACTATAGCATTGTTCTCCTATATCCAGGATTGTCATTTTTTGGGATGTGTGAGAAAGGATCAAAGTGCCATTGACTATAATAATGTCTCCCAACATTTTTCTCTTTTTTTTTATCACATTTCCTGGTATTGTTTTGACAACTTGCCTTGTATTTGCGCAATTTGAGTGATTCATAACTGCCACTTTGAAGTTTCCTCTTTCTGAATGAAATACACATTGTGGTTGTTTGTCTAAGGGCAAAGTCTTTTCCGCTGTAAGAACCACTCTGTTTTATCACTGTTGACAAAAGATTTACAGCTGGTTATCCACATGTTTGTCTTACAGTCACCGCCGAATGAGACCTGAAGGTCAGTGCAGTTTGTTTGGACTGACGAATACAAAGTTGAACACACAATTATATATTTTAATGTTTTTTTTCTAATCTTCCTTTGAGTAACATCAAAACAAAAATTTAAATTAAAATTCTGCACCAGACATGCAGTTTCCCAGTACGAGAACTACACTTCTTTGGCTTTTCTACACGCCTCATATAGGGAAGTGGAGTGGTGACTCAGCAGGTACAGCGGCAGCATCTTCTAAACAAGACATCCTGTCTGATGACTCTTTGACTTCCTTCTCTCTCCGTCCAGGCCCTGCTGACGGCGGTGACCTCCCCGCACATAGAGATCCACGAGGGCACGGTGCTCCTCACCGTCAGGACCTGCTACAACATCTACCTGGCCAGCCGCAACCTCATCAACCAGACCACGGCGAAGGCCACTCTCACGCAGATGCTCAACGTTATCTTCACACGCATGGAGAACCAGGCCGTTAGTGCATTTAATGTTGTTGCCCTATGTCCACACAACCGATTGTAGAGACTGTAACTTCACGCTTTGATCGACATAATGTGGAATCACATGCTCACCACTGGTCAGGCTTTAGGGAATGTGTGCCTAACATCCATATTCCTTTTTTCTAAAATAATTTGTCTACATGGCTCCTCGCCCACAGGCTCTGGAGGCTCAGGAGCAGGAGAAGGACCGGCTTTGTCTGCCCCAGCAGAACCCGTCCCCACTGCCAGGTAATCGGAGGTCTGGCTCTCCCCGGTCTGACCGGACGTCTACCCCGGAGCCCCAGGCCTCGCCATCCCCGGCAGCCAGTTCTCCGGACCTCACTGCCGTCGACGCCACCAGCTCCACGCCCCCGCCGCCAGCTCCTGACCTGGACCAGGACCAAGCAGCAGACAAGCCGTCAATAAATGGAGAACCTGAGGGCGGCAGCGCTCCGCTGAATGGAGGAGCAGAACAGATCACGCCTTCAAAAGGTGTGTGTCAACTTTCAGTTTAGAGTTAAATTATGAAAATAATTATATTCTTTGAAAATTTGAAGCTAATAGCCTTCTTTAATCTTCATGACTCTTCGTCCTCTTTATTTCATTACAACAGATTCAGTTTTTGAAGATGGAGGTGTGGAGACACCTCCTACAGAAGCTGAGCCAGCCGAGGAAGTGGACAAACCCGAAAGCAATCCAAATCCACCCGAGTCAGCGACGACTGAAGCAGTGGAGGGAGAGCAACAGCCAACGCAGATGCACAGTGAGACAGGTCTGAACTTAGTAGTTATTCTCTCATTTATGTCTTCTGTCTGTTTGTTCTGATAAATGTCAATACATATGGTCATGACCTGAAGATATCCATTGTGGCCTCTCCTCCAGGAGGTGAGCACCCAGCCCACCCCGCCGATGAGACAGAAGTGGCCCCCAGAGTCAGAACAGAGGGTCAGCAGATGAACGGCATCATTGAGGACCGCTCTTCTGTTTCCTCCACAGATATGCTGGTGAGCAGTGTCAACCTGTTAGTTATAAGAACAGCAGTACAGGTTACAAAATGAGAACAAATGTTTCTATAGAAGTCTGCTTTTGAGCGACAAAGGCCAAAATGTGTCCTGCAACAGACTCAGTAAGGCTTGTTTTTTACCCTAGCCCATGGCTGAAATGGCTTTTGCTCCTGAAACGGTTGTTGATCACATGCGGCTGCTGCTGGTTAAGACTAGTGAGGAGTCGGCAGTCAATAGCGATTAAAAAGTGTATGAAATGTATGTTTTCAAAATTGTTGAATCTCCACAACAACAAGAGCAAACGGTCATAAATGAGCACAAAAGATATCAGTCTGATGGGTCCAGCAGTATGGAAGATTAGCCGTGGATAGACGAGACAGACACACACACAACCAAACGCATGATCGCCCTCAAAGAATTACGCCTGACTGAGAAGCAATTTAACTGGCAATTGGTCATGTTATAGAGAAATACATGAAATATTGAAGTGCTTGTGGATACATTGTATCTTTTATTGTGGTTTAAGTATGAAATAATAATCGTAAATGTGAATTTACACATAGTATTGCACTTCTACCGACACGTCCAAATCATACTGATCATATTTCTCATCCTCAACTGCTGTAATGATCCACCTACATTTCAAGTAAAGGGAATTTAATTCACGTTTGCAAGTATGTTGTTGTCTTTTAACATTCGTAATCGTGAGCGTGCCAAATATGTTTTGCGCATGTGAGACATGGCCAGAAAGCTTACTTACTTTTTGTTTGATATTAATTCTATAAAAATTTAGTTTAGTTCCACTCATCAGTCACACTTGTGCACGGCCAAGGCAAAGGGAAGAGTTCAGTGAATATGGGAGGAATGTAGGCAGGAGGGAATGCTGCTACCAGAACACGCACGTTTACCCTTCTGGTCAGATTCTCAACTAAAACCTTGGGTCCTCTGGGAACATCTGGAAAACCTCAAATCAATTTGGAACCCTTAGAAATAGAGTAAGAGTATAAGGGACATTCCCATTCAAATCAGCATAGCAGGATGGCCAGAGCGGCGTACATTTTTATGTGTACCGTTGCCATTGCGACCATTGTAGCGGGCTGACTTCCTTAGCAAGGGAGCCGGCTTATGGCAAAACGCGGACTCACTGAGGTGAGGTTTTAATGACTAAAGCGAGCAGTGGTATATTAATATTATAAAGCATACTGAGTTATTGAGGACAATGTAACAACTGAATGCTTCATCCACAATCGTCACAGCGTAGGGAAACACATTGATATCACCAGATGTTGTGTTTGCTTGCATAAAAAAGTAAGCCGGACTTTCTTCATCTGTCTCAGGATGGGGAGTCCCTGCAGGGATCCCACGGTGCCGCCCGGTTCTCTCACATCCTGCAGAAAGACGCCTTTTTGGTGTTCCGCTCTCTGTGCAAACTCTCCATGAAGCCTCTGGCCGAAGGACCTCCGGACCCAAAGTGAGTGCTTTGTTTCATAAGACCTCGAGATCTACAATTACTTATGCCATGAACTAATCTGCTGAACTTTATTTCAGTTGGCCACATTTCTTTTTTTTTTACCTCACACCATGAAGATATATATATTTTGTTTAAGTTAATTAAACTCCCTGACGTAGAATCGTTTCATACGATAATGGTAACGCGCATCCTAAATGGCTTATTTTGTGGTCTTTTTATACGGTAACTGTTCGCCAAAACAAATATAGATGCCTTTGGCTTACGCACAGGGCTTCATCTCAGTTTCCACAGGTGAACTTGCCCTTTTCCTTCGTGGTGTGGCCCTGTCCTCTCTAGTTACTGTAACATTAGACCCTGAGCCCGTCAGTGTGAATAGACCAGAGTCAAATGAGCCCGGAAGAAGCTCACAAAGAAGTCTGTCTGACCTACATTAAATAAATACCACGATTATACCAAAGTATCCTTTGTGACTAAACTGGAACACAATTTATTGACGTTAAGGCACATTTATATATACGGAGTGTGTTGCCGCCTCCGTGTTTTTTTTTTATTTCTTTGTATAGTTACACTTCAGGCATACAGTGTAACAATCCCTCTCCTCTGCAGGTCCCATGAGTTGCGGTCCAAGATTGTGTCCCTGCAGCTGCTGCTCTCCGTGTTGCAGGGCGCCGGGCCGGTGTTTCGCACTCACGAGATGTTCGTCAACGCCATCAAACAGTATCTGTGTGTGGCGCTGTCCAAAAACGGCGTCTCCTCAGTGCCGGAGGTCTTCGAGCTTTCGCTGGCTATCTTCCTCACATTGCTCTCTCACTTCAAGGTCCACCTGAAGATGCAGATTGAGGTACGGACGCAGAATAACCGCAACAGGCCGTGTATTCTCTGCTGAGTCCGTTTGTCTGGCAGGCCTTAGAGCGAAGAGAGAAAAATGTACCTGCTGCAGCTCGTTTGATCAAAGTCACACTGTCACTTAATCTCTCTCCTCCACCTTACCGCAGGTGTTTTTCCGGGAGATTTTTCTCACCATCTTGGAGACTTCGACCAGCTCCTTTGAGCACAAGTGGATGGTCATCCAGACACTAACGCGCATCTGTGCAGGTACAAATCCACTGACGCATGAGACGGTCAGACATAAAATACATAAATATGTTCAAGCGATGGTTTTCTGTCATTCAGACATTGGGGACTTCTGTCAATGTTACTGACGGCTTTATTTAGACATGACTGGGCATTCACGGAAATGAACCATGTATGTGACAGAAAATGGTTGTGTATGTATGTATGTGTGTATGTATGTATGTATATGCACACCAGGGGCACAGCCGTGCGTCTGTGCATCATCCTACCGTGTCCTTTTTTCTCTGGAGTGACTCTAATCTTATTTTTAGAAGGCAGGGGTGCACCTAAGGTCCTGAAGTAAGTTTTATTTTATTGCCATTTGAGCAGCCATCCTGATTCTCTCCATGGAAAACCCTGGCCGTGAATTTGATTATTGTATTTACTGATCACTTCAGCCAACGGTGCGTTATCACCCTGCTGTATCTTAACAAATGCCCCCTCCCTCCTCCAGATGCCCAGTGCGTGGTTGACATCTACGTGAACTACGACTGTGACTTGAATGCAGCCAACATCTTCGAGCGCCTTGTCAGCGACCTGTCTAAGATCGCTCAGGGCAGGAGCGGTCAGGAGCTTGGGATGACTCCTCTGCAGGTACACGCCAGGCTCAGTGGCCCTTTGTTGCATATTCTAGTGATCAACACTGTAGGAGCACATGTTTTGATTAAAGAGGTATCTTTCTGGACAGACGTTAACTTCTCAGTAGTTCACATTCATATTTTACAATAATATTCATTTCATTGTGTAAATGATCATTCTTTGACATCCACAGGAGCTGAGCCTACGTAAAAAGGGTTTGGAGTGTTTGGTGTCCATCCTCAAATGTATGGTGGAGTGGAGCAAAGACATGTATGTCAATCCAAACCTTCAAGCCAACCTCGGTAAGTGTACTGTAAATCTGTTGAACAATGCACATGAGGGAGGGAGGGAGTCTAAACGCGTGATGTGTTCGCAGGCCAGGAGCATCCGTCCGACAGCGACGGAGCAGAGCTGAAGCTCCCAGAGCCGCTGGCAGGCCGTCGAGACAGCATCAGTTCTCTCGACTCCACCGTCTCCTCCAGCATGGCGCTGTCCCAGGCGGACCACCCCGAGCAGTACGAGGTTATCAAACAGCAAAAGGACATCATCGAGCACGGCATCGAACTGTGAGCTCTTGTTTTTCTCAACCTGTTTACTCAGGATCAGCGGTTACCAATGGACCGGAGTGGAATATTTTCACCTTTTTGATACTTAATACCCTTTGTTCTTGTTTCGAGAAGATGAGCATTGATTGCTTTCCTCCGTTCTCTCTCTCCTCAGTTTCAACAAGAAGCCAAAGCGAGGTATCCAGTACCTGCAGGACCAGGGCATGCTGGGTTCCGCAGCCGAGGACATCGCCCAGTTCCTGCACCAGGAGGAGAGACTGGACACGGTGAGGGATCACACTGATTTAAATGATACAACGCTGTATTCTCAGGCAACAAAGCAGTTTTTCAAGACCCCTTTCCCCCCCGCTCCCAACCACTTTCCCTCTGCATGCACAGACCCAGGTGGGAGAGTTCCTGGGCGAGAACATCAAGTTCAACATAGAAGCGATGTACTGCTACGTGGACCAGTTGGACTTCTGCGGCCGGGACTTTGTCTCGGCACTCAGAGCGTTCCTGGAAGGCTTCAGGCTGCCTGGTGAGGCCCAGAAGATCGACAGGCTGATGGAGAAGTTTGCTGCCCGATACTTGGAGTGCAACCAGGGGTAAGAAAGATAAGGCTTATTGGTGCTTGTCAAACTGTCTTTTCATTCTTGGTCACAAAAAAAATACTAACCGTTTGCCCTGATGTGCCCACTTTTGTAGACAGATCCTGTTTGCCAGTGCAGACACTGCCTACGTGCTGGCGTACTCCATCATCATGCTCACCACAGACCTGCACAGTCCTCAGGTGAGGAAGCTGGAGTGTCACTATCGTCACCATATGTGGGCCAGTGTATCATCAGTATGCAAGTGTGTCTCGTCTCTCTGTGGAAGATCTTTATTTACTATTCACATAGCGTTTGTTGCCTTTTTTTACGTGTATGGATAAATTAACTATAAGCATTCATTCCATCCAAAAGAAAGACGTGACAGTGATGTTGCATAACTTGCTTGCTCACAACACATGTGTTTAAAGTGCATGGAGAAATTAAGGAAAGAAGACAACGTAAATGCTTTTGTTTATTTCATTATTTAGTAGCACATGAGGCAGTGGTGCACTTCTGCCTCTTGTGGCCATAATTAGTGTTACAACAACAAAAGATTCACCTGCCAACAAAAAGAAATTCAAAAGACTATCTGGGCAAAAGCTCTTTTTTCCTCAAACGCAGAAGACAAAACAATTTACATCAGAATAAAAAAAATGGATCACCAGAATGTATTTTTCTGGGCAGTTGGAGGAGTGAAATACGATGCACCTTGAAGTCTTGTTTTGTGTGCTTGAAGGCTTAACAGAAACCAAAACACTGTACAGTAGTTTATAACACTCTACCGGACTTTACAACTCCAGAAAGTTTATTTTCTACTCGCCAGGTAAACCGCACTAACGCCACACAAATTGATCTACCGGCGCTTGCTTGTGTTTGGTTGGGCACCAGCAATAGTCCGACATTGTTGCTGGACGACCGTGCGTTTCTTCACCAGTCCTCTGCGTTGGCAGCAGGCCATCACCCGTCTCTACAAATAGCTGCTCCCTCTGATTTATCACTGCTGACAGACCGCCGTGACAGAGGAAATTGCATCTGAAATTTAAAGTCTGGGAAAAGCAGGTGTGAAATATGGCACACCGTTAACACATTAGCTGGGGGGGGAGACGATATCAGTGACATAACTTTATTTACAGCTGTGAAGACAATTGCAGTAAATCATGAGATTAATTCTACTCCATGCAGCACCACATTGTAAGACTAAGGAGCAGCAGCCTGGTTTTGTTTCTCCACACAATTTTAGCTTCCTGTTTCCTTCAGTGGCTTTCTGCTTGAATTTTTTTTTTCTTGACATTTAGTTCATAACTGATCCAGACCAGTGTAACATGACAGTCTGTAATAGTTATTACGGCGCCATGTTATATTTGTATTTTTTTTTTATGTTGATGGAGTAAAACAAAAAAAAGATCCACCACATCACTCTTTCTTGTGTACAGCGTGCATCGAAACAGCCAAATCGGCACAACTGAGCTCCCAACTGCCTCTTTAAATCTCCTTCATTTATATAGGTGAAGAACAAGATGACGAAGGAGCAGTACATCAAGATGAACCGCGGCATCAACGACAGCAAGGACCTGCCCGAGGAGTATCTATCTGCCATATACAATGAGATCGCAGGCAAGAAGATCGCCATGAAGGAGAGCAAAGAGTTCTCCATCACCCCGAAGTCCACCAAGCAGAGTGAGTCCTTGTCTCCCTTCTTTCCGTCCGGATTACTCACCGATATGAAACGCTTTCTCTGAAAGTGGGCTTTCCGGACAGTCTGTCTCACGCCGGCTGGTTTCCTCTCTGTGACACTGCTGGCTGTTTTGATGACGAGCATCCGAAACAGTTGCGTCCTCCTCTGTCCAGGTGTAGCCAGTGAGAAGCAGCGGCGTCTGCTGTACAACGTGGAGATGGAGCAGATGGCGAAGACCGCTAAAGCTCTGATGGAGGCTGTCAGCCACGCCCAGGCGCCGTTCTTCAGCGCTACACACCTGGAGCACGTCAGGCCCATGTTCAAGGTACGACCGATTTTAGGTCGAAGCAGTTCTTTGAACGGTGGAAATGCGAATTGCGGCCAGAGAGGGGACGTCACAATCTGTGGACGTGTTGGAAATGTACACCTTCTGATCGTTTCTGTCCTTCGTAGCTGGCGTGGACCCCCCTGCTCGCAGCATTCAGCGTGGGGCTGCAGGACTGCGACGACCCAGAGGTGGCCTCCCTGTGTCTGGAGGGCATTCGATGTGCCATCAGGATCGCCAGCATCTTCAACATGCAGGTCTGGTTGATCTTTCGATTATGTGTCTCCGCCAGTAATGTGTTTTTAATTTTGCGTTGGCTCAGCATTCTTGGTGTTTCAAACATAGGTTCTGTTGACTGTGTAGTAACTGGCCTTCCTGTTTGTAGTTGGAACGAGACGCGTATGTCCAAGCCTTGGCCAGATTCACCCTGCTGACGGCCAGTTCCAGCATCACGGAGATGAAGCAGAAGAACATTGACACCATCAAGACCCTGATCACTGTGGCCCACACCGACGGAAACTACCTGGGCAACTCCTGGCATGAGGTGAGTCTTTGCTAACCGGATTCATGAGCAGTAGTAGCGCAGAGGAAAAGTATGATTTAGATCTCGCAAATAACTTCCGTAAAGAGTGTTAGAAGATAACGTGCACTCAGCTACTTGCCTAGAAACACAAAGCATACGTGTACAAAGAATTGCATTTTGAAACATCCCACAGAATTTGGCAAAAGTCACTGTCAGAACTACGTGATCATAGTTTTTTTTTCTAGCTGAGAGTATCTTAACACAGTGAAACAGTCCCAGCAGTAGTCCTTCTCGGTGGCAGAACTTTCCGTGCTTTAATCTTTCGTTAACTTTAAGCCCAAACCAAGGGCACACACTGAGATGCTCCTGGTGAATTATGTTCTAGAGTTTAATAATAAAAGTGTTTATTTATGATCAAGGATGACATTTTCATATAAACATGATCAAAACTGTTCTCGATGAAAGCCCATTCCAGCCAGTACAACAAGGAATACAATGAGAACTTAACCTTGAAAAGGAGGTCCTGTTAAGTCATTACCATGACAAACCTTCTAAAAAAAATACTTGCTTATCATTATTTCGAGATACTGAGTCTCACAAAACAATGACTTATCTAAAAATAATATATTTATATCAACATAATGATTTCATTGCAACATCGACTTATTTCAAAATAATGATTTGATATAAAAAAAAATCATTAATTAGTATCTCAACATAGTGATTTAGCATTGCAATATAATGAGCAACTTTTGAAATATTGACATAATATCTCAAAATAAGAAGCTTTACTTACCATCTCAAAATAATATATGATCATTATTTGAGATGAGATACTAACTCACTCTTTTGAGATCCCAAGTCTTTATTTTGAGAGCAAAGCTATTCTAAGATTAATAGAAGTTTGTCTTTGTGTGGTAGATCTTGAGGTGCATCAGTCAGCTGGAGCTCGCCCAGTTGATCGGCACAGGGGTGAAGACGCGCTACATCTCGGGGGTGGTCCGGGACAAGGAGGCCGGCATACGGGGCCTACCCTCCGGCACAGAGGAGTTCATGCCCCTGGGCCTTGGTAAGATGCACACATGGCATAGCTTCTATTCACAATTCAACCCCTAACTCTTATAATTGTATATCAACTTTGGCTCTGGCTTTGAGGACTCATCAAAACTTCAAGTTACTGTTGTGCTTCTACAGTAACAGCCAATGCTAACTTTATCGACTCCAAAGCAGTTTGTTTTATGTTACAACAATGGCGTTCTTAATGAAAATAAGAGCAAACATGCATACATTTCTGCATTAATACTTTTTTCACATTGCGCTTCTGAAAGTCACAGACACTGTTGTCTGTGTGATGCCTATCTGTATACGTTAGCGTGTGTTAAGTATGTTTGATGTTGCAGGTAACCTGGTGGGAAGTCAGGACAAGAGACAGATGGCTCACATCCAGGAGTCAGTAGGAGAGACCAGCTCTCAGAGTGTGGTGGTAGCCGTGGATAGGTAAGACAAAAT
This sequence comes from Taurulus bubalis, assembly GCF_910589615.1. Lineage (NCBI taxonomy): Eukaryota > Metazoa > Chordata > Actinopteri > Perciformes > Cottidae > Taurulus > Taurulus bubalis. The sequence continues at coordinate 23,805,415 of NC_136599.1, read as the reverse complement.
AGACATGAATAACATAATAAATACATCTATACACAGCCCTTTATGATGAATGGTGTTCTTTATTTAGTCCAAATACTAAAGCTGCTTTTATATTTGCAGGATCTTCACTGGTTCCACCAGACTAGATGGAAATGCAATTGGTGAGTGTTGCGCTCGGTATCTCTGGTTGTTGTACGTCACAAAGAAAGAAGTTATTCATGACGTGTTGCTGTTGAATTGTTTGCAGTGGACTTTGTGCGGTGGCTCTGCGCGGTGTCCATGGATGAGCTGGCCTCGGCACACCAGGCGAGGATGTTCAGCTTGCAAAAGATCGTGGAAATCTCATACTATAACATGAACCGCATCAGGCTGCAGTGGTCTCGAATCTGGCAGGTCATAGGAGACCACTTCAACAAGGTCAGTGGACGAGAGGATTTGCAAAGTGCGAGTGAAGCCAATGCATTTATGTGCCTTAAATGTGCATTCTCTCTCATGGCCATCAGGGGGCGACTCCTCTGGTTGTATAGAAGTCTATGAGAAAAGGACTCTACTTCTTTCTCGATTTATTCCCTCAGTTAACATTGTAAACATGAGTTTATGTCTCAATCTCTAGTTTCAAGTCTTCTTCAGTACAGAATGATGTTCATTGGGTAAATTATGCTCCATTTAGAGTCAAATAGGAGTTGTCTGTGTTTTCATCTTGCAACGTCTTTAACCCTTTCAGTGTGTTTTTTTAGTTTAAGAAAGTTAATTGTAACCTTTATGGTTGCCTACAAATTAAAAATCCGGTGTCGGGTGTCGGGTGGTAACAGCCAAATTGCTGAACTTGATGCTTAAAAAGTAGTCCGAAATGCAGACAACAGCAGGACGACACCCTGTTCTTTTGGCGTTGCACCCTGCTGATTTATTACAGGGACGTAAGAAGGCTCTTTAATTATGTCTACACAGGCTGTTAGTTAGTTAGTTAGTTTGCAGGACGTTGTCATTTATTTGAATGTATTTAGGTGTGGCATTTTTTTTGTCCTAAGATTGTACACAAGTTTTTCATTTGCCATGCAGTGTCACTGTAAATACAGTAAAGCCATTTTAGATCTGTCACTGTGTAATTGTTCCGTACAGTCGGAGTGAGTGTTGGCCAGAGACTCAACTCTCAATGAATGCTAATGTTGCTCTGTGTGTGCTGGATGAATAATTAACCAACTTGTTCTAACATTTGCCATTATCAACTACATAACGTGATAAAAGTGTCTCTTGTTTTTACAATGTTAAATTAAATTAGGGTTAGATATAGCACACATATTAACCAAACTGTTTTGGAAAGGCACAGTTCATTGTGATTAGCTGAGCTAATAGCTGAGCACCACTCATGACTGCTGTGTCTTCCTCTAGGTGGGCTGTAACCCCAATGAGGATGTAGCCATCTTTGCTGTGGACTCATTGAGGCAGCTCTCCATGAAGTTCTTGGAGAAAGGAGAGCTGGCCAACTTCCGCTTCCAGAAAGACTTCCTCAGGCCTTTTGAGCACATCATGAAGAAGAACAGGTAATGTATTATAATAATGAGATGTCTCAGTACACAAGTGGCTTGTGTATATGTATAGTAAGAAGCTACAGGGTCATAGGAGTGTGAATGATTCAGTATAGTGGGAAGAAAATGGGTTATATACAATAAATAACGCTGCCCCATCCCCCCAGATCCCCCACCATCAGAGACATGGTGATCAGGTGTGTGGCTCAGATGGTCAACTCCCAGGCGGCCAACATCCGTTCAGGTTGGAAGAACATCTTTTCAGTGTTTCACCAGGCAGCCTCCGACCACGATGAGACCATCGTGGAGCTGGCCTTCCAGACCACTGGGCACATCGTCCGTGAGTATGACTGCAGCGCTCTCCTCATGGCAGCCATTTTGGCTCAGGTGGTAGAATAAAAATGCGTGAATGGAGGCTGTGCTGTTTCAAACCGGTCAGCTGACCGCGAGATAGCTCTTATAAAAATGTGAGACTTACTGAAGGGATGAGATTCAATGGTGCTATATGTAAGTTTCAGAAAATCCTTGTTGTTATTGCATTGCAATCTATTGACAAGTGATTATACATGCAACTCATTACATAGAGAACCTTTTTAAGAGCTCATAAGCCAATCAAAGCATTCTTGTTTTCTTATCTTTTTTCCCCCTCTTCTTCCCTCAGTGAACACCTTCCAGGATCACTTTGCAGCTGCTATCGATTCGTTCCAAGATGCAGTGAAGTGCCTGTCAGAGTTTGTCTGCAACGCAGCTTTTCCTGACACCAGCATGGAGGCCATCAGACTCATACGACACTGCGCTAAATACGTCTCAGAAAGGCCACAGGTGGGAACAACCATGTCTGTACCAATGCGATAACGGCATTAATCTATAATTTGCAAATCAGCACTGCATGATTTTCTTTTCAATTTACACTTCCATGTGTCCCTGTCCAGGCCCTGAGGGAGTACACCAGTGATGACATGAATGTTGCCCCTGGTGATCGCGTGTGGGTTCGTGGCTGGTTTCCCATTCTGTTTGAGCTCTCTTGTATCATCAACCGCTGCAAGCTGGACGTCCGGACCAGGTAGATGAACAGCTCAGCATAGAGTGTTGCTCAATCTGTCGTTTCACTGTGGTGACTAGTTTGAAAAGCACTTTCAGCGATACCTATTCAGCTACAGTAACGTGACAGTAAGCCTACAACCCCCTAATGCTGGTACTTTACCTGGCCTGTTTTCTTCCAAGGACAAAACGTATAAAAACAAAAAAACAAAACAAACAAAATAGGATTTAACACAAAAACATGACTGGATAAAAAAAAAAACTTTGAGTTAACAGAACTTATTTATTTAGTGTACCTTGCTATCATGACGACAACAAAGATAGCGTCTGTGACTTAAGTGAAAGTTAACATGTAGATTTAATTATTGTTGGTTTAATTACCCTATTGTCAATGTGTAAACATGCATGTGGGAATAATAGAATAGACCTCCACCCTACCTGCACTCTATTTTCCCATGTTTTTGTGACTAATGGGGACAACTTATTTTTTAAATTGGTCCAGTATTGAGGGAGAACGCTGCAGCCAATAAACAGGCTGCAATGTAGTGCTTTCGGGTAACTCCTCACGGTCAGTTGACGTGCACTAAAAGTGCTTCTTGTTTTTTTGGCCAGTTGCCAGACGACATCATGAGCCCATAACGAGCCTGTGATCCCGCGCTGTGCAGAGCTGTGAAGCAACGAGACTGACGTGTGAACTGTTTGTCTTTGCTCCCGACAGAGGTCTCACGGTCATGTTCGAGATCATGAAGAGCTACGGTCTCACCTTCGAGAAGCACTGGTGGCACGACCTCTTCAGAATCGTCTTCCGCATCTTTGACAACATGAAGCTCCCCGAGCAGCAGACAGAGGTCAGAGGTCATGGTTGTTGATGTCTTGACAAGCCACTTGGATATCTGATGGATATCCTCTTTTTGGGATGTGGAGAGGCAGAAACTGTATGTTAACATACAGAATGAAAAGAGGCGGGACTTTTAAAAAACATTCTCATGTCTGCTCACGTTTGTTTCTTGTTTGCCTCCAGAAAACGGAGTGGATGACGACGACATGTAACCACGCTCTGTATGCCATCTGTGACGTGTTCACCCAGTTCTATGAGCCTCTCAGTGAAATCCTGCTGGCTGACATTTTCACACAGCTTCAGTGGTGTGTCAGGCAAGGTGGGTGTTCAAAGGAATTTAGACGGGCACAACACTGCAATGCTCATCTGAGCCAATAATGCTCATGAGGCAGAGGGGTAACATCCAAACCATCCCTATAAGATGATTTACTCGTATTAAAGAGAGAGAAAGAAATACGCAGCTGTTTCCTTATCTTTTTGTTAGAACATCAATCCAAACATTCTGCCACTGTAGCAGGACTCTGTTGCCCAGATCTTTCAGTCCGTGACAAGCACACTCTGAACCTCAGACGTGCTGAGAAGTCATACGCCTTTCTTCTACAGACAACGAGCAGCTGGCTCGGTCGGGGACAAACTGTCTGGAGAACCTGGTGATCCTGAACGGGGAGAAGTTCAGCCCCGAGGTCTGGAACATCACCTGCTCCTGTATGCTGGAGATCTTCCAAAACACCAGCCCTCACGCGTAAGTCCTGAACCATTGCGTCTGGATGATGGCGGTCATTCAGACAGGTATTCAAGTAATAGTTACTGTTTTGAAGACGAAGCGCACAGTTGTCTAGTCAGAGAAAGCACCTCCAGAGAGAGGATACTTGCTACTAACAAAGATTGAGGCTAATGTAGTTGAAGGTTCTTGTGCTTCTGTGACAGGATGTAAGTTATCGCAACACCTCACGCCTGATCGGCCATTTTGTTTCAGTTTGTTGACTTGGAGACCGGCTGGACAGGACGACGAAACTGCAGACGGCAAGCATTTTGTAAGAAAATAAATGAATACACTCCTATTGCGTAGCAATATTTACAGAAGATGCTTCACACTTGGTTTGAAACATGATGCGCTGCTTTTGACCAGTTAAAGCACCATTTTTGTTTCCTACCAACCTTCCCACCGAGTCAGAAGTGGGACACTAACCTGTGAGTGTCCATGACTTTGTCTCCAGGAGGCCGATTTCGACAGCGTGTCCCAGAGCAGCTATGACAGAGCCCTGTCTGAGAGAGGACACAGCCAGATGTCCAGCGACGACACCTGGAAGGGCAAGTCCAATGCTAGTGAGTGTGTGTGTGTGTGTGTGTGTGTGTGTGTGTGTGTGCGTGTGTGCGCATGTCCCTCTACAGAGTCAGTTCTACCCTCATGTCCCTTCACCACTTGTTTTTTTGTTCTAAAAGGAGTTTCGGACCAGAAGCTGTTTGCAGGGCTGCTGATTAAATGCGTCGTACAGCTTGAACTTATCCAGACCATAGACAACATTGTGTTTTACCCGGCAACTAGCAAGAAGGAGGATGCAGAGAACATGGCCGCTGCACAGGTAAGTTGCAACACTACTGTATGGAGAGATTGTAAAATTGCCCTTTGTTTTGCGCGAAAGTGAAAGCTCATATTTTCCTTTTTAAAAAGGGACAGAATGCCTTGTGCAATCTCAAATTGTCAGACATACGTAGTTAAAAGTCATCTCAAACTGTCCTCCTGTCAGCGAGACGCTCTGGAGGAGTCGGAGGCTGAGGGAGACGAGGCGGGCTCAGAACAAGGCATGTACAGACACATGACCTCTGCACACCTCTTCAAGCTGCTGGACTGCCTGCTGGAGTCGCACACTTTTGCCAAGGACTTCAACTCCAACAACGAGCAGAGGACAGCACTCTGGAGGGCAGGTAAACGCAAAGGAAAAGTCCTCCGTGATGGCTCAGTTCATTAACTTGAATCCCTGTCTTTTGCACTCGTTTATGTTTTTATATATACATATATAAAAAAGCATACAGTGGAATGTTTGAGAAGCATGTCGAAGTTACGAGACAGTATCTTTAAAATATATTGTTTAACCTCACCGCCTTATAAAAGTCTTTATTGCGGTAGAAACCTGCCGAGATCATAATTGTTTAGTATTTTTTTTGCCTTTATTTGATGGAGACAATAGAGATTCATAGAAATAAAATGACATTACATTTGCTTTTAGCCAAAGCGACGTACAACACATTCATACGCCGTAGGCATAGCTACAGGAGCAATTTGGGGCGCCTTGCCCAAGGACGCATCGACATGGGCTAGCGGAGCTGGGGATCGAACCACCGATCCTCTGATTGAAGGACGAACACTGATCCGTAGTCGCTGGGAGAGAGGGGAATGCCAGAATATGAGCACTAAGCCCTGTTGTTTTGTTTGTTTGTTGCCGATGATCAGTCTCTTTCTGCCCTCAGGCTTTAAAGGGAAGTCCAAGCCCAACTTGCTGAAGCAGGAGACCAGCAGTCTGGCCTGCAGCCTGAGGATCTTGTTCAGGATGTACTCTGACCTTCAGCTGCAGGCCTCGTGGCCGGACATCCAGACACGCCTGCTGCTGTGAGTACAACACACGGCTTTGGTCTTTTTCAGTGACTTATTGCCAATAAGAAAGATGCACCAACACATATCACCAGGCTTATCCTCTGGAATCTAAATTACAGAAAAATACATTATAAAACCAAACTGTTGATCTCCCGACTCCAAAGTGTTCCCAGTTTGTTATTGCCTGCTTAAACATTGAACCTTAGATAAATAAGCACCAGCTGTGTCACTTGCAGAAAAGTGCAGCTCTGGTGTTTGTTCTGTGTTGGGTGAGCTGTTTTCCCACATGGATCATACACTCATTATATATTTATGAACTCGTACAAATCACCTTGTGTTTTTCACTGAGCAGCTGCACCGCGGCAGTTGACTCATGTATTGCATCACGAGTACGTCTGTGTGGTGTTCATCATTAAATAACTGGTTCTGGTGCTTTAATTCAAGATGTGTAGCCTCGGCCTGCTGTTCTGTAATACCAGTAATGATAATCATGATTCTACTGCAGTAGCTAGGGTGCAGACCAACCACCTCTTCCTATTCGTAGATACATCAGTGTTGTGTGTTTGTCATAATCCTCTGTGTGTGTTTGGTGATCTCTCTCTCTCAGGGTGTGTAGTGAAGCTCTGGCCTACTTCATCAGTCTGACCTCAGAGAGCCACAGGGAGGCTTGGAACAGCCTGCTGATGCTGCTGCTCACCAGGACGCTACGGCTGCCCGACGACAAGGCAGGAACACACACACACACCCACCCACACACACCTGTGTTCAATCTGAACCATGATCAGAAAAAAAAGACATAATGTTGAGTTGATAAAAATGTCCATTAGTTAAAAAAGGAAGGAGGTAAAAAAAATTATTTGACCCTTTTATATTTCCTTTCGTATTGATTTTGTGTTTTAAAAAAATCATTTTTTGTGAGCGGTCACCTTATGACTCATGCTCTCTCTGTGCGAGTGTATGATTCACCAATGATTCATGGCAGCCCATGACTCAGGGTTTCTATCCAGGGCATTTTAGACTAAAACTGTTTTATTATTATTTAAAATCACCCGGCATGCAGCTTGAAGCAGTAGGAAACGTTGGAGCCATGCTTTAGAAGGAAATGCCAATACAACACTAACCACTGCATCAACAGAAGATTAGAACATTATTATTTTAAAGTGGCACCAGACTTGTTCAAGGCCTGCTGTGAATTTTTGGGCAACCCATTGGCCTCCCAGCGGTGCCAAACCACCGCTCCTGCTTTCTGTCCCGTATATTGTATTTTCAGGTTCATACATGTATTTGGGGCTTATACTAGAACATGTTTACATGCTTTAATGTAAAAAATAAAAATACTGTCTATCTGAATATACCTGTATTCAGCTTATGTCTGGAATGCTCCATTTTAGCACCTATCACTTTAAGACCGCCTCCCAAAAACACAAGCCCTGTCTGCTCTAAATTGGCTTGCGAGAAATATATTATGCACCTCTGGAAAAAGTGATTGTATCTCCTTCAAAGCACATACGGTACACCGCTTGGTTGAAATCGTGGTGCCAATTAGTGTTTTCTCCCTTCGCCTCCAGTTCAAGCCCCATGCTTCCTGCTACTACCCCCACCTGTGTGAGATGATGCAGTTCGACCTGATCCCCGAGCTGCGGGCCGTCCTCAGGCGCTTCTTCCTGCGCATTGGCTCAGTCTTCCATATCGCTGCGATGGTGGCGGCCCGAACTCCCACATCCTAGATTGAGCGGGCGTTGGGACGACGGATGGAGCGCTTCGCGGGCGGACGCCGGTAACGGCTCGACACACGTGGAGAACTTACCCTCTTTTGGGGCCGGATCCGATTCCAGAGGGTGAAGACAAAGACTGTAGCCCTTCGGTCTCAGTGCATCATCGTGTTGGGCCTTTCTACTGCACTCGGCCTGCAGAGACGTCTTCACCCTGTCCTTCCTCCCTACTTTCTCTCGGGGATGAACAGCACTGTGACCGGCTCTCTGCTGACTGTTGTCATTCATCATCCCCTCAGACACTCATCTCAACTTGTGACAAGAAAAGAACTGTAAACAAATAATTTATTGATATTGTACCTGATTCAGACTTTTTTTTTTTATATACATCACACAAAAAATGGTATATCGACATGCTGAAAGCAAATGAACGATACCGGGGAATTCGATGAACTTTACATTTGCGGCTTTGCGAAAAAATCTCTCGGCCACCTGTGCCTGTCAGAAAACAATGACGCTGTGTGAGTTTGGTGATCTACTCAAAATATGTTGTAATAACTCGTATCGACGCCCATCCCAAAGCATTGTTTGTCACTTTAACCTTTTGTGTTCCCTCTTATGTCTGTTATTCAGCAGCGGGCTCTTGTCGTTTCTTTTAAAAGACTGAAACTCTCAACCTGCATCTCTTGCAACACTATCAAAGATCTAATGCGGTTTCGTTTGTGACGTCTCCGCTCTCTGTGACGCAGCCGTCCCGTCGTCTTTATAATTCTTCGTCAATGAGATTTTACTTATTTATTTTTGCTCACTTGCTTTAATTTAATCAATGAAAGGTTGGTTTACTTCCCTCTGCCATGCATTCCTTTGTCTGTTGGCCCAGTAAGCCTTACACTGAAGGACTTAACGTGGAGTCAACTCCTCCTCGCTTTAGATTTACAGCTGGCTCGTAAAATCCTCCGCTAATCCATCAGTTGGCCCTGAAGCGGTTGTCTTATTTCCCACACTCTTTTTGCACATCTGTCGCCTAACGTTTGCTCATGTATTAACACCACACCAGTACCAACTGGCTGCGGGTGGTTGGAAAGCCCGTCAGTGTTGTGTCACATTCGACAGTAAGAGTTCCACCACAGGGAGGTTCAGGAACGGCGCGAAAACCAAAACTCGCGTCTACAGAGATACTGAAATCTATGGATCCTGGATCCTTTGTTGTTTATTCCATGCCTTTTTTTTTTAAAGAAGGATGTATGTAATTTTAAAGTGCATTTAAATATTTTTTGAGAAGCATTCCTTCCTTCGCAACTATGGATGTCTACTTTTCTTCCCTAAAGCTAGGGAATATATATATATATATATACAGTAAATGAAAAGGGCAGACTGTAAAGTTTTCAATGTAAGATACATAGAAATGAAAGTGCTATACGGTTCTATACATAATATTGTGATGTAATCTTCCAAACATTTGGTGAAATAATCAATAAACCTGAATTCTGATCCACTCTGGTTTTAAATGCTTTAAATCTTTCACAGTTCCGTCACAACATTGAACATTTTGACTTGTCAAACAGGTCGATGGTCCTCATACCACATATTTTCATGATGCCAGGCTTTACCCGAGAGACCGACAGTGTCACGCAAAAGTATTCAACCTATTTAGTTTTTTTTATCTACATGTTCCTCAGCCCAGTGTTTGACAGGAGCGGCGAATGGCCCATGCTGCCTTCAGGGGCTCGCTCCAAACCTGTTCTCCCCGTCCGGAAATTCAATTGCCAAAGTGTGCCTCGGATCGCAAATAATGCACGTTTTGTTTGAAATTGGTGAAGTGAATAACAAAAAATAAATAAAAATGAAATCCTGAAAATTAAAAACTGAAAAGTGGTGTGTGCATATGTAATCATCCGCTTTGTTATGAAGCTTCTAAATACGATCTAGTGCCACCAATTATCTTCAGAAGTCACAATTGGTTAAATCAAGTGCACCTGCGTGCAATCAACGCGTCACCAGATCTTATTTAAGGGCCCCACAGAAAATGGGGCGTGTACATGTATTCACAAAGCACCAGCTAGTTAACTAAGTTTGTTTTATTTAACTTAATTTTATTTTCATTTCATAAAGTTTCTTTTGGGTTTTTGGTCATTCTTTTGTCGGAAGAGGGGTTTCCGGTGTTCCTGTATAAAGATGTCCACAGGTTGGCGCTATGCTCAAACTGGTAAGTGTTGGGGCTGAAGCGCGCTACATGTCGGGGTAACAAAGGTTACCATGGTGACCTCGCATCCTTTGTTGAAGTAAAGCGGAAAGCTGCCCAACAGCTGCTACGCGGAGGCCCGTTGAGGACAAAACGCCGCGGTACTACTCCTGGAAACGAGACGTACGGACAGTAAGGAATTACTTAGCATACACAACTATTGGCACAACTCGCGTCGCAGGGCCCCGCTAACCAGCTCACTTTCAACCGGTTAGCGCTAGTTATTGCTAAGCTAGGTCAGTTGGGACTCCACTAACTTAGCTCGCGCATGACGTCTGGAAGTGACGCGTGAAAACAACTCTCCGGTGAGATCACCACTTTGTTTTGTGTGTGTTTCCTTTTTTTACGCGTTTGTAGCGCTCTTCCGCTGGATAAAGCTGCCGTTTACCTGCCTGGACCAGACGGAGCGGAGCCGCGAGGTGACGTTACGCAGAGGAGCGTGGCTGTGGGCGGATCCGGGGCAGCCAGTCGCTGGCGAGGAGATCTCCGTCGGCGTTTGAGCCAGACGGGCTAGCAATGACGGATTGGATTACTCCTGCCGGGGTCAGGATTGTGAGCCGACATAAATGATTTTATGGAGACCACCCTACAAGTAAGATATTATGTTGCGGCTTGCGAATGTGCTTCTAATGATTGTGGTTGTTGTGTTGGCGAAAGTGTGTGTGTGAGTGTGTGCGTGTGAGAGAGAGAGAGAGCGCGAGAGAGAGAGAGAGAGACTGACTAAGAGGGTGGGAGGATGTTCCTCTCTGAATCCAGCCAGCTACGTAGAGGAAGGAGGGCGACAGATTTGGAAAGAATGCGGATCCATCACCGCGTTTCCTCCTCGCTTTTCCCCGTCAGATTGAACAATGTTTGGCGCAAAGTGTACGCGCAAACTGCGGTGTATGATTTCGCCACTGTAAATCCCCCTTTTTTCCGCGTTTACACGGTCTACGAACCTGCGACTGCACTCTGTGTATGACAGTGACAGCCATCTTCAGAAGCCTACATGTTCCTCAGCGGCTGCCCACAGTGCCGCTGGTACAGGCGGAGCTGTGCGTCTGTAACGCGTTGCTCAAGAACAGTTGTGTAACGATGTCTGGTGCGGTCTATTTAGAGCTGGCACAGAGGGTGGTGTGGCATTGTGTACGCGTTGTGATTAAAGGTCTCAACCCAGTGTTTATGACAGGAGCGGGGAATGGCCCGTGCTGCCTTCAGGGGCTCGCTCCAAACCTGTTCTCCCGTCCGGAAATTCAATTGCCAAAGTGTGCCTCGGATCGGAAATAACGCACGTTTTGTTTGAATAAAGCAGGAAGGGACAAAGTTAGTGGACTGCGGCGGCTGGAAGGCGAGAAAAGAGAAGTGTAGTAGTGTTTACGTATTTTAGTTGGTGTAATAATAAATATTAAAAAAGTCCTCTCGCAGATGGAGTGAACAAAGAGTGTCAGACATGCATCCCCCACCAGTAACGTACACACATGAAAATAGTTCTCCTTATGTGCATCGGTTTCTATGACTGTCCCCACACTGTTAGGTCGCCGTGTAGAACAGCAGTAGTACCTTCGTCTCTGGTTCCATGACTAGATGTAGTTTTATCGTGAGTGTAGTCCTAAAAGGGTTAAAGGCCAGCACAAACGATTATTCTCGATATGATCGGAAAACAAACGCTCGGTCAACTCTGAAGGCGTCGTATTACGTAATAGTGGGCTGGGCGTGCAAAGAGAGGAGGGGGCGAAGACGTAGGAGGATACGTGCCAACATGCACACAAAGTGACGATGTTACATTCTCCGGGTTTTGACAGCTTTTGCACGCACAGACTGACCGATTCGGGAATTTCTTTCACAGAGGGAGGCGAGGGGGAGCACGACCCGAGGAGGGTAACCCCGTTTTAATTCACTTACTGCTGGTAAGACGCTGTTAGTCTAATTTTATATTCATTTTCTTGAATACATTTTATATTGGCGATCAAAATGGTAAATGCGAATTATTGGTTTAATCTGTGGATTAATTGCATTTAGACGTGCATGAGCAGGGCACGCAGCCTACAGAGGTAGTGCACTATCGCTGACATCCCCTGGTCGGTTGGTCTGGGAGTGAAGAGTCCAGATTCCACCGTCATAAACCGAAACAGTTCGCTTTGCACGAGTTAATATTTGAGCGGGTTTTGTCGTCCCCGAAATGTTGCATTCACGATCGCCGCGACTCGTCGGTATTCCCGCAGGAGCCGTGTGTGTGTGCGTGGTGTTTACATCGGCGCTGGGCTATTAAAACCCGAGCCACGTGCTGGTAGCTCGGGACCATGTGGCCATTGTAAACACTGCTGCCTTGAGGGGCTTTATCTGCTCCAACGGACTGCTTACATTAAAGAAAAAATAATATTCATATACAAATTATGGCTCAAATACTTCCGCTGAACGTGTGTTGGTAACAAGTTATTTTGGGGTGGGAGGGCTCTAAGAAACTACAGCACTTTGCTTGTGTGCCCAGGAGAGACTGTCTCGTGCGTCCATTGTGCTGTTAGAGTAGCGTGTATGCATTATGTAACGTCACCAGCACTGTTTGCAAGGAGCTCCCCTTCCGTCCGCCCCATCAACTAATCATCAAGGCCGACCTCTTCTCGGCCTAAACGTGGGTATTGTTCTAGGAAAGGTCGGGTTCCTGACAGGTTCGGGATCACCAGCAGGTCATGGTCCCGCCACTTGTTCATGAGTGCATGTATGCACCAGCTAATGGAGCAGTGACAGCAGGAGATGAGGGGGCGGCTTTGTCAGACTGTTGCTCTCAGGTTGTCTTTTGTTTCCCACTTCAACTCTATCTACTGGCTGCAGGACCTTGACATACATCTAGATGGAAGTACATTTTTACAATCCGCCGCAGCAGTACTATTAAGCTGTTTGGTGAATGATTATGATGAAGGGAACAACCATTTTTAAAAGGTAACATTAGTGCATCACTGGGCTCTACACCAGAATATTTTAGACATACCTAGTTTTTTTTTGTTTTTTTTATTTGAATCAGGGCTGCAACTCACAATTATTGTCTCATTCAATTAATAAAATGAATCTCTTTTTCGGAACATGTCGAATTGCAGATTGCATTTTCTGTCAATCGACTTAGCAGTTAATTGACTTTGCAGTTCTACTGTGACTGTATCTGCATATAAATATCACGCTTTTTTCATTTTCTTTTCAACATGACTTGATTTTTTTTTCCCCCAACCGCTGCATACTTTGTATAGCTTTTGCATTTGAACAGTAGCAGTTAGACAATGATTTCATCACCATTATTTATAGTACATTCTGCGTTTGACAAATGTAGCCAGTATTTGCTCAACCTGAATTTAACCCTTTCACACCAGAGTACTATCACGGCAGAATCCCTGCATGTCGCTCTCAACACAAGGCAGCCTCATGCGTCAATGCAAAAACACACCGAATTGTTTGGCTCATAGGCTTTCCGACTTTGAGTTTGTTTCGTCTTTATTGGCCGCCAACATCTACTGTAAGGTGAAAGCAATCTTATGATATATAATATTACCTGTCATTTCATACTAAAGCCCGTATTTAACCCAGAATGTAATGTGATGTAAGGCCAGCATGGACAAATTCTGACCAACAGCCAATGCTGCTAATGAGACGATAACCTGTTGGCTGCTGGCTGTAGCAGCGGAAAAGTCGGCTTTGTATCGAGATTCAAGGGCGTGCGCGCGTGTGACAGTACCAGAGAGCCCGAAGCTGAGACAAACGAGGTGCCTGAAAGCGGCGTCTGAAGGTCAGAGGTCACTGGTTGAGAGCTGGCGACTGTCTGTGTGGACCCCTCAAGCCAGGCTGTCCCTCTGATCTCTCCTCACCTAAACCCCACCCCTCCCTTTGTCTCTCTCTCGCTCTCTCTCAAACACACACATTCGCTCTACGATTGTCTCATTAATATCATTGCCATCTGTTCCATATGTAAAAGCCCAATTAGAGGGATGCACTTTGACCCTACCTGTCCAAATTGCATTTGAAAGTCTGCAGCCATCCCTGTACACTCCTCGTTACACACACACACACACACACACACACACACACACACACACACACACACACACACACACACACACACACACACACACACACGCACGTGTATAATGACAGTGGGCTTATAGGCTTTCCAGACTTTGACCTTTCATTGTTGTCTCTCTACAGGGCCTGAGCTGATTTGTCAGCCTTGTGTAGGTTTTGGTTTTCACCTCCCAAGTGTCCTCTGGATGTCAGCTGGCCATGGTGGTCTGAGCAGGTGAAAAGCCTGGCACAGCGCGTGGTCACTCTTAACACAGCGAGGCTCGACCAAGAGAGCAGCAGAGACGGACCGCAGCAACGAGAGACAAAGGAAACGCATCTTTAAACGCAACATGTCTCAAAACAGAGAACTGGTGGTCTTCTACATAAACTATAAACTCTCCCAGAGGAACTATCCCCTCACCCACATGGGAGAGCCTCCGAACAGGACTGACGGGGCGGAGGCGGGGTCGGGCGACGGCGTGGAACAGCGGGTAGCGATGCACGGCAACGGGACTTTCAACGGCACGAGTCCCGCCACCCCGCCGGCGTCCCCACTGCGACAGCAACGGTTGCCGTCAACGGCGAGCCTGGACGCAGTGAAGGAGGCCCTCCGGGACTCGGCCAACGAGTTCGAGCTGCGATACGCCCGGGCCTTCAGCGATCTGCACAACCAGCTGCACATCACGCCGGCCACGGCCTACCAAAGCTTCGAGAACGTGATGGACGAGGTGTTCCGGGACGGGGTCAACTGGGGCCGCATCGTGGGGCTTTTCGCCTTCGGCGGGGCGCTGTGCGTGGAGTGCGTGGAGAAGGAGATGAGTCCGCTGGTGGGCCGGATCATCGAGTGGATGACTGTCTACTTGGACAACCACATTCAGCCCTGGATCCAGACCCAGGGAGGATGGGTGAGTCTCTCTGACACACACCCACACACATAAACACGAACAGAGAAAAGTGTGTTTAGGTGTTTGTAGCGTGACGCTGGGTGCTTAATCGGGGAAGTGGGTGAGAAATCTACTTTCCAGATGTCCATTTTTACTCGCCCTATACAAATTGTTTAATTTATTAGTGCAAAGCAAATAACAAAATGGCTCAAGTTAGTAACTGAGTTACATTCTTTTACTGGGCAAGTGAGTTGCTAGACATGCTCGTCCCGACGTGGCGTTTTACTTGCCCCGGGCAATCGGTCAATCCTTATTGAGCGTCGATCAGGGGCCTGTCGGTCAACTACGCCTGGCCCGACCTCCAGTGACCCTGCACTATTGCCGGGGAGCTGTGTCTCCTGGAGAAAAGAACATCCAGAGTGCAGCTTTTCTTCCATCCTACATGTTGAGACTTATCTTACGCCAGCGGGCCAGATAACGCTTCGACTGCATCGGCCTCTGAGATTGTGAAGCGACACAGAAGTGGGGTTGACCCTTTGACCAGCGGAGGAGAAAAGACTTCAGATTAGATATAAAAGGCCCAGATAACGGGCAGCACACTCGTGGTATAACCCCCCTCCCCCTCCCCAATCTGTGCTTAAAAACTAAATGTTTGTGTGGTCAGCAGCTGGTTCAGCTGTTCTCTAATTGATCAGCAGCACGGAGCTCAATGAGCTGGATCGAAGTGGGAGCTTAACGGGCTACATCAGGGCTTTGTGGCTGTTTGCAGCCCGCCTGCATGGGGATCGAAGTTCTCTCATCACAGGGTGGGATGAAGTCTGGGGCTTTTACAGATAGCCCTTTGTTTCACTCTGGTCAGTTGATTGGCTCTGTGTCTGTCTCTTTGTTGCCTTTCCCCTCTACCACTATCTGTACATTGTTTTTCCTCCTCTCTTATGTGTTTCACCAAGGCAGCTACATGCAGATGAAAGTTCCTTTTTTCTTTTTCTTTGGGATTATCTGGAAAGTGGGCTGTCCTGGTACGGACAACCTCAGTGTGTGTTTGTTTACATGACGCATGCTCTCGTGAACACCTACTGTACAGTTCAGGTCAGCTCTTTTTCTTTGTGCCCGCCATTTGATGGCATGTAGCGAAGGAGGGGGCGAGGGCTGTTTGTATTCGATCCTATGGAAACTGACATCCCCGTGGCTGAACAGCACACCTAGATGAAAAATGTCATGTGGCAGACCTAGAATCAGTTTATTTATTTCAGTGCTGAACTGGAGATAACACGGAGGAGGGGGGGGGTGCGCTTTTGGAAACGGGTCACAGGATACAATATGTGATAGCAATGGCTAAAGTCATGCGACATATTGATGTCAGTTGTTTTTGTTGAAAGGATGCTGCAGCTCCTGGAGGACTAGTCTCATAAATGCACTTCTGGTGTCCATGTTTTTAGCCGCGCTAACATCACTTCTGATGACTTTGGTGACTTTTTGCATGTAGCTTTTCTTTAACTTTGGTTTATGAGCAACCACAAAGATCATGTGAAACGATCTGTTGGTATGATTTTTGTCCTAACCAGCTGTTTGTCGAGTGAGCGTAAGCCCTTGTTCAGAAACTGGAGGCACAATTAGGGTGACAATCGATCAATGCTTGGTCTAATGGTTTATCTAAGCTCTCATCTCGACTGCTCATAAATACTTTGACCACCGTGTCATCGACGCAATACGTTGATCTCCATGAGCTCATGTAGTTAAAATCATACACACACACACACACACACACACACACACACACACACACACACACACACACACACACACACACACACTCTCTCTTTCTAATACATATCTTTCGTAGAGCGTTTGCTCAGCAACAAGTCGTATTAACGACACCAGTTGGCATGCTGGCAGTTTGCTCGTGGCTAGTTAGTGTCTGTCATGTCAGTGCGACCTTGACTTGGAGAAGTGACTGACTTCATCCGAAAACGCTGAATGGATCGGCGCGTTGAGAGCATCCTCAACGGATACGGTACGGTTTCACTTCTCCTGCGGTCGGCTCACATCATCCTGAGCACATGATGCCACTTCCTTCCCTGCAAAGCTTTGTATAATTCACTTTTATTCTGTTTTTTGAGAGCGAGGGAGAGCGCACTGTCTCGATGTGTGTCCCGTGTTAGTGATTCATAAGTTGACACTCGCCTCGGGGTAGTCCTGAGCTGCAGTGGCAAACTAAAACACAGAATTCTGTAGGTGGCTTTCCCGTTACAGTACTCATTTCTCCCCATCGCTCTATTGTCCCCCCCGTCCCCCCTCCATGTCACAATATCATCACGTTCTCTCGTTTTCTTTTGTGGTTTCTCTGTTCAAAGTCAACCTACACTCTTGAGGAAAAACCCACACGAGACTTTGTTGTTTTTCTTTCCCTCTGTCTTTTATTTCCTCCCCTTTCTTCCTTCCTTCCCTCCCTCCCTCCCTCCCCTGACACTTCCTCACAGGGATGAAGCACGGCAGATGTGGGAACCTGAGTATAGCTGTGAGTGCTAGCTGATGAAATATTAGTCTGCTCTAAGCAGCGGCAAGGTCACTTTCATTTCAGTTGCTCACTCTGTCTCGCAGGATTATTGTTGCTTCCCAAATATCTTCCTGTTGGGTTGGATTGTGACAGGCAGATGGACGGAAAATAGAGGGGAGGAGGGGGGGGGGGCGGAACTGTTTGTTTGTCGGTGATACTCCAACAATAGAAAATATGACATAAACGGATGATGAAAATCAATCTTTCGAATGCTAATCTTGAGGTAAAGTTATCGGTGTTGGCTTAATTTGTAGATTGGAGCTCCGGGTGAAAATAACTATTTGTGGTTGTCTGGGCTCCATAATCTGACACTTGAGAATAGACTCGGAGACGGCTTTGCATTCAAAAACCAACAACGTACGAGGGAAGCTGTAGACTTTCACAATAGTACCCAAGACAATTCTGTGGAGAGCTTCGACAATGTCTCGAGGAATTGAGTAAATTGACAAAAACAATTCAGTCAAACATTCTCTTGTGGTAAGATTTCATGTTTCATGTCGTCCACTCAAGAGCTCTTGGTTGTTTTTTGTGCTTTTGGTTTGATTTAAAACAAGCTATTCTTGGGGCTGTGAGAAATGTATTTACTGACATTTTCTAACAAACCGATTAATCGAAACAATAATTAAAACGTCAACATTGGCTCTGTAAATCTAGAATAGACATTTTTCAATACTAATAATAGTATTATAGACAAAAATTGAAAGCATTAATTACTTGTTTAATTAACCTAATTCTGCCTTTATACTAATGTGATACCGATACCGCAACTTCATTTGATACTTTTTTTTTTTTTTTTCTCCATTCGATGCACATCATGTGAATGGAGGCGTTCAGTTGCGTACACTGCCACCACCACAAATATATTTAGCATCATACTCCATGAGCCGTGTGGTTAATTTCGGCCGAGCACCAAACCCCTGCCCTAGTTCATAACGAGGAGAAAAAAAGGCAGTCCTTTTGAATTCGGAGAAATAGTCGAGGCGACGGTTTAAAAGCGAAGGGGGTTTTGCACAACAGAGCAAACCTCGCTGTCAGAACAACCGGATAAAGCCTCAGCCTAAATGATCCCATCGGAGCTCATTTCGGAGCCCGAGCTGTCCGGGACGCTGAGCTATTGCACAATAGTTGGGGATGAGGGATGAACATGCTCCACAGCGCGACTCCCCCACCACACCGTGTGGTGTTTACAGAAGTGCAGGAGCAGAGCCATACATTGTCAGATAATAAACCTTGGCAGGCAGCGGAGGTAGAGACAGTGCCACCGACCTAATAATGCCGTTTCCAGCGGAGCGAGGGATGGCAGTGATTACTCAGTGGAGATTGAGCCGCCTCAGGGTGGGGGTACGGTGTTATTACCAATTATAGATGAATAATATCTCCACCTGCTACTGGGGGAAACAATGTTATTTTTTTTCTTTCCTCTCTCTGACAGACTAATAAAAGCTAAACTCATTTAGAGGAAGGAAGCACACTGCCACTGTCTGGGGAAGCTTGGCTGGAGCGGGGGGGAGGGGTTTCAGTAGAGAAAAATAAAAAGAGACCATTATCCCAGTTGTGCTGTCGACGGTCTAGGTAAGGTCGAACAAACGTTAACTACAAGAAAAATGTCCTCAAGCAGTGAAAGTCTATCTATTTGTCTTCGCTCATCTTTTTATCACCTCTGCCACTCCTGGCTGTAGACGGTTCAGCACGAGCTCTCATAAGATGATGTCTGGCGACGTCCTTTTTACAGTCTCATTGTGAAACGACCGATCAGAATCAGTGAGCCTCTCTGTTGCTGTCTGACACGTTCCTTCTTTACCGTGAAGACACGCTGTAGTTTTTATTTTCAATCCGTCGATGCACCATCCTGCTGCTGGTAATACCAGAGCACCCAACTCGTATGTATCCGCGGCTAAAAGTAGGCCCTCTTACTAGAAACTGCAGTGTCCAGCTGTTTGTAGAAATTACTGCTTTTTTATTAATTTTTTGATACATATCAATAGATGGATGAATAAATAAATGAAACAATATATCCATTACCGAAAGATTGGGGCTGACATCCACACAAGTGAGACTAGGGGGAAGTTGGATACTATTGTGAGATGGACTTGCATATTGTTTGTTTTTGGCCCTTCTTTTTTCCATGGGAGTTGTTGACAGAAGCAAAGACAGATGAACATGTTTATCTCTGTGTGATTATGAACGTATGCTGAATGCCTGTTCTGTGAAGTGGGTTAGAAACTGAGGCTGTAATTAAAGACCCGTGGCGGGTAAGGCCATTGATTTGTTTTGACAAGGGAAACACCTGAGCTTCCTTTGTGCCTTTCTCCTGACAGACTTATTCTCTCTCCCCCTCCCTCCCTCCACCTCTGTAATTAACATTCACATAGGATAGGCACTTAGATTCACAGAGTCTTCTGTCAGACTACCCTACCGGAGAGGAGCAGGAAATCTCACCCGTGGGACCTATCCGGCCCGCCTCCATCTCTCTCGCTCTCCCCATCTCTCTTTCTGCCTCTCCTCCCCCCCTTCATCCTCCATACGTGCATCCCTCCCACTGCCACCAATTGATTTTTGTCCCTTATTTTTCCATCGGTACATCCCTTCCTTCCTCTTGCCTCCTCTTCCTCTATTCATCATTTCTGAGCTCCAGTATTTCCACCCATGTCTGCCCTTCCTCCCCTCTCTACACCCACCTATCTCTGGGTCCACCTTCTCAGAGTATAGGGGCTAAACACATTAGAGAGCAGATGTGCAGCTGCACGCCTCGTCGATCTCGGCGTTAACCCCGCGTGCCCTTGTTCCAGTGTTTTGTTTTTTCTCCCCATGTCAGTTTGTTTATCAAAAACATCGTCCGCGCTATCGATTCCCTCTGACTTGATCCCTCCACCCCCACCTGTGCCGCTGCCGTCCCTTTACCTTTCCCTTCATCTGTGTGTGTGTGTGGTTGTCTTTCTGCGTTTTGGTTCAAGGACATTGTTTTTTTTAATTATTTTTGTTTCTTTTGCTCATCGCACAAAGTTTCCGTAAAAACGATTGCATGATTGTTTATTTGTCATCACGCGGCGCAGGGTGGTGGTTGTTGTTGTCGTCGTCTCATACATTTGAGCATTCTATTGTATGGTGGCGCGCTGCAGAGGGGAGGGGACAGCACCAAGTCAGGCTGGTCATGTGACTACCTCAAACAAAGGACCTACAGGAATTTGCCTTACTGGCTTTTTGGTTGTGCCCGACAGGTGTGTCGACGCTTTGTTAATAAAGTTATCGCTTGAAGCATCATTGCCATTGTCTCACTTTTGTGACACGCGCACACAGACAATGCTCCTGAAAACCTTTTTTGCATTGGATCAATGGCATCAATAAATGCCTCTTTGTGGTGGGCGGTTCCACGCAGACCACTCTCTGAATGGTTTCATGTGAATGCAGCGGCTCAACCATGGACGCTTCTCATTGTTTTATGCGTGTGCTCAAGCATTAGTATTTCATGATTTGTGAGATCTGTCGTGTGTGTGTGTGTGTTCAGACTCAATATTGTGCGTCAGTGTCCCAGCTTGACAATGGCAGCAAACAGATTGCATGATTCAGTCGCCTCAAGCGTGTGTGTGTGTGTGTGTGTGTGTGTGTGTGTGTGTGTGTGTGTGTGTGTGTGTGTGTGTGTGTGTGTGTGTGTGTGTGTGTGTGTGTGTGTGTGTGTGTGTGTGTGTGTACAACAACATTCTTGTTTGTCTTTAAGGAGAGGGTCTTGGCCAAACCAGCCGCCAGGATCATCCAGTCTGTCTTTTGTGCTCTGCTTTAGATGGGACAAAATGCATAATGTACATGTGTACAGATGTTTGGGGAAATTTGCAATCACTTGTAAGAGGTGTGTGTCACGCACACAGCAGTGAGACGTCAATGCAGCCTCCAACGACGACTATTTGCTGCATTTAGACTGCAATAGATCCTCTCTCTGTCTCTCCTATCCCTCATTTAGAAACGCACACTGGTGTCACAGCAGCGAGGCGCCCGTATGCTCCAGACGCTGATTATGTATACGGGACAGATCTCCAGCTGTGTAACAGATGAGCGTGTGCTCGTCTGTACTGCCAGCCCACTGCGGCGCATGCAGCCGTTAAGACCGGTAGACATCAGGTCTACCAGCGCAGTGCCCCGTTAGACGGCGGGGAAGAGGAGGCCAGTGACTCAGCTCGATGAGGACGAGCGGGTTGTGGGTGAACGGCTCACACTGCAAGTTGGCGTGTGGTGCACATTTCTACGTGTGCAGCTCACGAGCCGAACAGCTGGGAGAGCGAAGGCGCTGCTGCTGCGTTCGGTTGCTGCTCCACTTCGCCGAGGCTTAGTGTTGAAACCAGGTCACGAGTGTTTCTCTCCCCCAACCCCCTGATCCTCCTCTCCCCTCTCCTGTCTGTTTGCCCCCACATATTTTTTTTTTTTTTTTTACCTCTCCCACATCCCTCCTGTGCGACAAAAATTGTCTGCAAAGTCCCAGCATCCCTCTCCTCTGATTACATTTCATCCCGTATCTTCCCCTCTCCGTTTTGTCTCTCTGTGCTCATATCTGTGATCAGATTATGAGGCATATCATGGGATTAGCGAGTCTCATGGCATGTATTAAAGTGCGTGAGCTGAGGAATGGATGGAGAGGGTTGATGAGTATTTCATGGTAATGTGGCGCCCGGCCTCATAGAGCGCGCGGACTAAATGATGATAAAGAGCGTCGTTGCCATCAACGTTGTATTCATCACTTTTTTTTTTATATGGCCAAGGGGGTAAAGCAATAAAGTCAAACGATATCCTCAGTGGCTCTGCAATAAGAGAGGAGATAATAGAAAAAGAGAACAAAAACGGGCCCATAGATACTCATCTGTGCTGAAGTGATTCTGGGGAATTGGCTTCTTTCATGTTGTCAAACTTTATGAAAATGAAGGGAAGTGTAGTTTCAAGGAAATCTGGCAGTGAACCTCACCGCTGTCTGTCACTTGCTCCCCTCTGCACACACTTTACCCCCCCTCCCCCTCTCTGTTTCACCCTCCTGCTTTTGTCCTAGTTCCGTCTCATTTCTCGTTCTCACTCCCTGCCTATTTTCAGTCTGTCTCAGTCTCAATGGTTCCTCCTCTCAATTTCTGTGTC
This sequence comes from Taurulus bubalis, assembly GCF_910589615.1. Taxonomy (NCBI): domain Eukaryota; kingdom Metazoa; phylum Chordata; class Actinopteri; order Perciformes; family Cottidae; genus Taurulus; species Taurulus bubalis. Next base: position 23,782,908 of record NC_136599.1, on the reverse strand, counting down.
TCCATCACCCGGACCGATGGCGGGTCATGGTGAGGTGTCTGTGGGGTGATGGCCTACAGGGTGGAGGGTTGTACCGTGGAAGAGAGAACCCCGTCCCCTTTGCTTCAGCGACCTCTCGCCGTTCCTCCTCTCCATGTTTACGCTCTCCTAAACATGTGCTCTCCCTCCGCCAGAGGTACTGTGTGTGTGTGTGTGTGTGTGTTGACAGAATGGGGTTTTGTGGAGAGAGAAAGAGAGAGGGCCCCCAGAGCGGGACAGGGAACAGATTGGAGTCTGAGCCTCCGTGTCCTGACTCATTAATCTCCTCTTTAATTCATGGTCTCACCGCCGGCTCGACCTGCACACGCGTGCTCGTGGCGCGGACAGAGACGGCTCCGCGGTCCAAAACGGGGCCGTCGAGACGCATCGATGCTGCCAGCAAGCGTCGCCGCCGAGGGGAGGTCTAATAACTCAATTTCCTTCCTTTCTGCTTGGAAATGATTCATCACTATTCAAACCAGTTCTAGCCAGGAATGTGAAGTCAACAAGAGTGAGACTGACCGATGGACGACAACCTGCCACGGCTAGTTACTCTGGTTCGGCAAAGCCGTTTGGCCGGACTCGGGTCTTCCATGAGCCTCGTGCAGAAGAAGAACGAGGTTGACGAGTTATAATCGCGCCACTTTCTCTGAACCCGTTTCAAAACTGACTGTTAAGTTCCTTTTTTTTTTTTCCTCTTTTTTTTGCTTCGAGCTGCAGCCTGTCCGCTTTTATTTTTAAAAATATCATGGTGTCTTGTTCCTAGCAGTGTGCCGTGAAAATAAGTAGAAGGGAACCACATCCAGTGCATACAGAGCCCTGTTTACACAGATCAAAGCCTACATATAAAATAGCCACATAAGCAATGAAAGAAGAACTTATGCCATATGAAACATGCACATTTCAAGCGACGCGATTTGAATGGATGCGCTCCTCTTCAGGCATCAGCAAGTGTATGTATAATGTACATATTTTCCTCTCATTTGTCATCTTTTTGGCTTTTAGCCTGAGCTGTCGAACTTGATATCCTTTTTATTCTTAGCATTTTGCCTCGACTTCTCCCTCAGTATTACCCTCGTCTGCGCTTGTCGCTTGCTGAAGTAGAAGCCTTGGACCAGGAGTTTCCCTACTTGCTCACTAAAGGGCATTAGTTAAATGCGTGAGCTGTAAGATGGGACCTCAGCGTGGGTTTTCTCTGCTTAGCTCTACCACAATATACCTTTCCTGGTCACATGGGCTCTTTAGCAGCTGGCCCGACTTCCCCTGTTGCTGGAAACGCCTCTGCAATTGTCTAACGGATGATGAAGGGTCAGAAGGCCTTGGGGAGGAGCAGGAAGTGATGGAACTCGTGGAGATGATGATGCCATTGATAAGGGGGGGAGGAACAATCGCTCACATTGTGGACTTTTTTCTTCTTTTCCCCAACTGAACTCAGATTTGGTGCTGTGAAGATTGAAACCACTTGGCCGCTAAATAGACTGATAGAAGCATGATTGGTAATGATGAATACAGTAGTTATAATCATGTGATGGGGATGACACTCTTGATGAGGGTTTTACGGTTGTGCTACATTTAAACTGTAAGATCATTAGTATACTGAACCGAGCTGAAGATGTGTTGAGACTGACATCAGTCTAATCTATGGTCTCCAGCTCGAAGTCCTCATAATATGACACCTGATCGGCACCTTTTATGTTGTCAGCAAGTGTAGGTTTATCTAGGTCAACTCACCCACCCGCAGCTTACAGTTTACTCATGTTATACACCTTCGCCCTCAAGCTTGCAGGCATAGGTTTTTATCTTGAGACATTTATATTTCCACAGTGGTTTAATGGACTTTAATCGTTTTTAAGCTGCATTTGAAACGTCCATCTCTTTTTAATCATTTGCAATTTGATCTGCGAAGACGGCCCTGACCCAATCTCTTACAATGTCGGTTTATATCAAGAACATGGGGATGACCCCATGTAGCCAACGTTTGGGGCTACAATAAAACCACTGCTATTTTCTCTCTTGCAGCCAAAGCAAGTGTTTAATTCACATAAGTATTTAGAGCCTTTATTCGGTATGTTGTAGGAGCACGCTTGGCAGCAATTCCAGTCTACAGGATTTGTGCACTAGACGCCTCATTTCAGAAAATCCTATCCTGTGTCATTCTAGGAGGACATATAGGATTTATTTGGTATGATGGAAATGTTTCCTGACCTATCTAAGGGTAGGTACTTTTCTAAAATAACGACCTACCTTAAGGATTTCCCAAGTTGCATTACATTACATTTAGCTGACGCTTTTATCCAAAGCGACTGACATTTATTTTCTATACACCGTAGACACAGCAACGGGGAGCAATTTGGGGTTAAGTGTCTTGCTCAAGGACACCTTGACAAGACGGGCATGCTAACCACTGAGCCACAGTCAAGGAGGAATCCAAAGTTAGCCATAGAGCCTGTACTACATTCAACGATAAAGAAGATAGAATAAAATGGGGTGGGGTTTCTCTTCCTCCACCAATTAGCTGTCTTTTTTTGTCCATGAAAGGAAGATAAGACATTCCTTTATTCGTCCCGCAGTGTGGAAATTTACAGGATTACAGCAGCAAAGGAGGCTCAGGAGCCATTTGGCCTCACATCCTGGTGGTTCCAAACATCATTTTCACAATATTGGACTTTGCTTTTGGGGACATTCCATGCTTTAGAAATGTGTTTTCTACCGTTGCTCAATGTGCCCCGAGTCTCTCACACTTCAAAGCTCTGCTTTTAGTCAATTTTGGGAACTTTATGTACACAAGTGTGTGTGTCTTCCTAAATATGTCCAATTAATGGGACGCAGGTGGACCCCAATCAAGTCCGAGAGATACCTCAGAGATAATCAAAGCAGACTGGATGCAGCGGAGTTGAACTTAAAGTGCCAAAGCACAAGTCTGACTAGAACAATATTTATCCTCCAGAAGTGTTGGATGTATTATCTCAAATACAGGATGTCCTTCAGCTTGACAATTTAAGTTGTTGTTTTATTACAGTGTGTCTGTGCCTTCGGGCAGCTTATCTGCTGGTTCTTTTGATCTTGCAGAGTCACTGTGATCTCATGATCCGCTCGCGGACTGTTTTTTTTCTTATTTTTCTCGTGGATATAAGGCAGAGGTCACAGCCCGCACATCTCACTGTACTTGGACCTTTTACACACACTCTCGTCTCTATATGAAGTCATCCTGCTTCAGCAGCCAGAACACCAAGTCGCCCTCCCCGGGTGTATATCGTACACCATCGGTCACACAGATGCAACAGTGACTCTACTGGATAAACAAGAACGGGCCTTGAGATGTGTACACGCAAACACTACAAGTGTTGCATCTCACTGCAATATGTTGCTCAACAACAGCTGATTTGAAGTGTTTAAGAGTCGTCTTCTTCTTCTTGTGACTCCTCAAGGGCCTTTAGGCTTTAGGTCACTGGCTTCTGGTGAACTCTCGAACTCTGATCTTGCTTTTGATTTCCTACCCCACCCCATGAGCTCAGACATTTTCCATATCACTTTTGGGATTCTTTAAAATAGCTTTTCTATCATACTGTCTTCAGTTAAACAACTGTAGGCTTGGAAATAGAGTACTGTAGAAAACAAAGAAACACCTATCAAATATTTTCATTAGTTGGACTCTTTTTTTTTTTTTTACATTACTTCATTCCTTCCTTACATTCCTTGGCCGTTCATTGACTGAGGATGTGGCCTTCATGGTGACTCATCACATTCTGGTCATTCATGCAATGTTACAGATAAGACCTTCTAAACATCAGGAGAGGGGATTCTCTTGAGATGGGACTGGTTGATCTAGATAGTTTGTCAAGTAAGAGCTATTCAAAGTTTTAGATGGTAGTGTGAAATGCAACTGGTTTTGCTTATAAGTATTTTTTACTGCACCTTAACGAAGCTCGACACAACTATGACAATAACATCACAATGAGCTCTCGGCTGATCTTTTACACGCTAAAGATCTTTGAAACACTCGACATGGCAAATGTCTGAGCTCATGGGGTGCTCAAAAGCAGGGTCACAGTTAGAGAGTTCACCAGAAGCCAGCGACCCAAAGCCTGAAGACCCCTGAGGAGGAGGAAGGAGGAAGGAGGAAGGAGGAAGGCGGGAGGAGGAGGAAGGAGGAAGGAGAAAGGCAGCCACTACCAGACTCGTCCTTGTTTATTGAGTAGAGTCACTGGTGCATCCGCGTGACCGATGGCGTAGGAGTTACACCCGGGGAGGGTGACTGGCTGAAGCAGGACGTAGACTAGGACCAGATCTGGGTCGAATAACTTAAACTTCTACCATAATGTAAAGACCCTCATACTCTTAGAACCAGCAGTTTACATTTTTACTAGATAAATTATGTAAATTCAATCAATTATCTCAACGTCTGTTGACTAATTCTGTCCACGGACAAGTTGTTAAACCGTTATAAACGCTACCAATCACTGAAATGAGCTGCCAGGAGATGCACAGATTTCTCTGTACCTGCTCTAACATGCTGATGCTCTTTCAGCCTGTGAACATGAACGCAATGTGCTTTCTCAATGTGTCCCCAAGTTATTGAATATCAAATTCATCTCCAACCCAATGTGTGTGAGTGTGAGAGAGCAGCTTGTTATGGTGCAACACCGGGGCAACCGACAAGTCATAGCTGATGAATAGGACGCTGCTGCTAATGATCGTTAAAACGCCACTTTCTCCACATGTAGCATTGGGCCATATATCAGCCACAGAGATGGACCTGCAAGCCCAGACACACACACACACACACACACACACACACACACACACACACACACACACACACACACACACACACACACACACACACACACACACACACACACACACACACACACACACACACACACACACACACACACACACACACACACACACACACACACACACACACACACACACACACACACCAGCAGCTTTTCAGTAGCCCTGGCAACCGCCTGCAGGAGCGCCCCCCCTCTATTTCTCCCCCTTCTCTCTCTTATATCCAACCTTTTGCTTTTATGAGCTAATCCTGCTTTTGTTTTGTTTTTTCTCCACTTCTAATGGAGAAAGAGAAAGTTAGACCTAGAGGGAAAAAAAAGAAAGGGGGGGAGAAAAAAAAAATCGAGCCGAGACCTGAAAGCGCTCTGCAGGCCGCTGCTGAGCACCTGATTTCCTCTGGGAGCGGAGATACAGAAAGAATGGTGTGACCGTGTGAACGAGGAAATAAAGACTGGGTTTACCTGCCGGGTGGGACGAGGGCAGATTGAGCACATCAAACCGTGAGCTGGCTGGGAATGCTGGTGAAGAAGAACACTACAGCACCGAACGTGTGTTTATCCACAGCTGAAAATAGTCCCCCAAACAACCTTAAAGATCCAGTCAATTATTGATCATTAAAGCTGCAATTTGTATTTAATAATTAGAATATTAACATCTGACAAAAGAGAGCTCTGAACAGTATCTTTGTCTGTCACTCACACCCAACACGACCTGTGTGAGGACACACAAACAAGTCAACTTTCTACAGCGTTTGAGGGCGCTTTGTCCTTTGTGTACTGATTACGACCCCGTAATCAGTACACATTATTTCATTATGTGTTTCCAGCCCGCTTGGAGGATGACATGTCCCGGCATGTCTGTTTTTAAAGGTGTCGGTCACCATCACAAGGTGCTCGGGTCGCTACACCCACACATTCCTCCAGCATTGTCATGGAAAATTTCACAGAACGGGATCGGGAGTAGTCAGACTGGCCCTTTTTTTTATATATGTTTTTATTCGAGATCAAAAAAGCCGCAGGAAAACATCAGCTCATATTTCCTGATGTAGCACGTAATCACATTATGTCATTACTTACCGTAGTGCTATTTATCAATCCCCTGTGGCGGATTCCACCTTTTAACTTGAATGCGGCTGAGTCATCAGGGTGCTTAAGAGCAACTTTGCATATTTGAACCTCTTGTTACGCACTCTGTGGTCTGTTTTGGCCCACTTAGACTCCTGAGTGTCCATCCAGGTTGCTATCCGTGTTACACTGATAGTTCAGTTGGTTCCTACTAAAGACTCTTAAAAGCCACAGAGAGTATTGTTACATTTATAAATATAAATATTAAAAAAAAGTCCAGTAATTTCCCAGAACAGCAGGGCGCCGTAGTTATTAGCAAACACTAATCAAACTGGAGGAAAGTGGGATTCTGTTGGGCACTATTTTCAGCTGCGGATTGATACACATTCGGTGCTTCCAGCGAGTATTCCCAGCTGCAGGACGGCATATCTGGGATTGACTCAAAATAAACTTCATTGTGTGTGTTCATCACAATGAACATCCCATTCAGTGTTGTTGCGTTGCCATAAGTAACTTCTATAGATCATTGAGGTTTTTACGGCTGTTACGTACTGTAAAACGTCTGTAAAATTCAAGGTGAGATCGAAGACAAATATTTCCTCCCCCTTGGCAGCTGACTCCCAAGCGAGGCGTTTCTGGAAAGAAGTGGTTTGAAGGTGAAATTCTCTCATGGAGTGAACCTTCGCTCGAAGAGGCAGAGCGGCCTCCAGTGAAACTCCTTGAGCGGAACCCGGTTACATATTTCCACATTCCTCAGATCGTGTGTGTGTGTGTGTGTGTGTGTGTGTGTGTGTGTGTGTGTGTGTGTGTGTGTGTGTGTGTGTGTGTGTGTGTGTGTGTGTGTGTGTGTGTGTGTGTGTGTGTGTGTGTGTGTGTGTGTGTGTGTGTGTGCGCTTTATTCAGAGCTAAACCATGAATGAAAGGGCTCCTGTGAGAGCCGCTCGGGCCCTTAGAGACCACAAACTGACTCGGATCCGAAGAGCAGAGTGACGTGTATTCTGGGAGGCCAACCCCGGAATTTGGCATCAACAAAAGTCCAATGCGAGTTTTTGATTATTGCAGGATATACAATTCACATGTTTATGATGCGTACACGCCACTGTTATATACTGACCCACTGTATATTACCGTGGGGATGACACACATTGAGCTGAAAACCATTTTCTGGTTCAGGACGGACCGAGTCTCCGTTCACGCGAGTTCACCTCCACCCACCTTATCTTCCACCAGCACATTCACACCCTGCATATTCGTAGAAATATTAGCCGCCAAAGATTCCTTTCCTCGGAAGCCCTCCTCTGCGTCATATTAGAACGGACATGACGAAGTGTAAAATGAATAAATGAATAAGGGCACAGCTCCCTACATTGTGTGTTATTCAGTAACCCGGCAACTATGCAGTCCCATTGTTGGTGAGTTTCCTCGTTCCCTTTCGGTCCGGTGGTGATGATGTCACCACATTAGGCAGCGAGATAAAACCGGGGCTTGAAACGGTTTGTCATCAAACAGAAAGCAGAGTGACTTAAAACTCCTAGATTGAGGCCGCCCACGCCTCCGCGCGCCTCCTCTGCTCTGGCTCAGTTTCTGTGGCAAATACATTTCTGGTCTATCTTCTCTTGCTGCCTTTTTTTTTTTTTTTTTTTTTTAACGCAATCTTCTTTTGAACAGTGATCAAGAAGTGCACCGATCCTCAGCGTGGCATACAACAAAAGCGTTTGTTTTCTTTGTGTCTCTGGGACTCATTAAGGCGACTGCCGGCTCATCAGAACCGGCATGTCGACACCGAATTACCGCGGTGATCCTCGGCGTGAAGCCGACGAACAACAAGCGTGTCGGTCGTGGCCTGATGGGTCGCAGTGATTGCCACACTGCTGTCATATCCTATTGGAGATAATGCCAATATATTTCCCTGATCCTTGAACACTGAATGCCGATGTATTTATAACTGCTTTACTAGCATTCTCTTTGCGGCTGCAACAAAGGGTTTGTCCATGAAATGTCAGGGGAAAACGGTGGAAGTAGATCTTATTGTTTCCTCGAGCCCAAGGTGGCATCTTTAAATTCCTTCTAGTTTTGTTGAAGCCAGAAGATATTCAGTTTACTCTTTGTTTCCAGTCTCTGCTTCTCTTTGCCACACAGAGACTTGATTGATTTTAAAGGTATGTATTATTCATATTTCTAACTCCGCCGGATTAAGATGGAGGCTGGGCCCTGTGTTCACCCGTTGTCGTAGTGAAGTCTCAGCCCATTGGATGATGGCTTTTTTATTTTTTTTGTCGTCTTCACTCATCGTCCGTGTGTTTCAATCTCTCCCCTCTCCCTCCCGCATTCTTTCTGTGATTCACTGATTACTCCGTCATTTCACTCTCTACTTCTGTGTGCGTTCTTCCAGTAACACCACCATACAACCTCCTGTCCCAACAGCCGAATTAGTCACTTCCACATGTGTTCAGATGACTCGCGTCAGCCTTCCGAGTATTTCCTGGTTTGTTGAGGTGTGTACGGCATGCGCTGCATCGTCATCAGCAGTGGGTCATGTCCAGCTCAGCTGATCCACTTTGTACACACGATTTCTTGGGCCTGACTGGCGCCTCCCCGTGGCCGGGCGTCACAACTGCGCGTGCTCTGCGGCTCATTTCCAGGAAATGATTTTCAGTGGGCGGAAATGTGGGCCTCGGCAAATCCGAGGAAGCCGCTGGGAAGGAATGTCTGTGGCAACAAGGTGGCGGGGCGGGGAGCAGAGCGACATACGAGAGAGAGTCATACGGAGACCCGGCCGTGGGCGGCTCAGCAGTTTGAGGCCTGGTGACCTTTACAGAAGGGAATCTACCTGCCGGTGGCCTTTAGTTTGTTTTATTTAGTTTTTGTATAGTACGTGTGTGTTTTCAGATTGGTATACTCTGGTGTTAACCCTGTCCTTTCCCCTATTAATTAATGTATTTCTCTCTCGTCTCCCAGGAGCGCTTCGCGGAGATCTTCGGGCAGGACGCGGCGGCGGAGAGCAGGAAGTCTCAGGAGAGCTTCAAGAAGTGGCTGCTGGCGGGGGTGACGCTGGTGACCGGCGTCGTGGTGGGATCGCTCATCGCCCAGAAGCGCCTGTGAGAGGGGAAGGTGCTCGACGGGCCTCCTCCTCCTCCCCCAACCGACCACGACCCCCCCGCCCCTCAACCCACGCGTACTAAGGAAGTTAAAATGAAGGTCTCGTCAGAAGAGCTGATGATGTTTACTTTTTGTTATCGTGTTGCCCCCGTCATTCTCACACACCCCACAGTGGACTAAGAATCCTCGCATGTTGTTGGAACTTTTGAGAAAAAGACAGAGAGGAGGAAGAGCTACTAGTTTTTGTGTGTTCACCTTATTCCACCTCGACGACAAATGTGCGGTTATACAGAGACGGACACTGTTCCTGCTATGCCTCTCTCCACCAAGTCTCTCTTTTGTCTGTTAGTTTTAACAATTTTTTTGGTACCCCACGTTTGGCCTCAAAAGAGGCTGAAACTGACCCGGGTCGTCACAGATGTAGAGTCCGTGTGTTGTTGGCGCCCCCGCTGCTCGACATGTCCCGTCTGCAGCTGGTTTTTGCTGCTCGTGTGTGCCATATGGAGGATGTAGCACCTGATGTCCTACAGTATGACGTGATAACCCACGACTGGTCGTAACGCGCTGGTGGTTTTGCCGGGCCCCCGTCCTTCAGGCTCATTGGTTTTACGGAACCGATTTAACGAAACACCAGAGTCTTAAACGAAACGTGGCTCCTCCTGCTTGTTTGTGTTCGTTGGTTCTGGTTTTGGATTCGTGAACCATTGAACCCCCCCCCCCCCCCCACACACTGCCTCACCTGTGCCTCACGGTCGTACCTGGCCTTGATTTGATCCCCGTTTTGGTTTTGCGTTCGGTCAGCCTGCTGCCTGCCGGACGGACCCCTGTGTTTGCGCGTGGCGACAGCAGTTCAGAGGCGCGCTCACCACGCGGGAGCTGAGGAACGCAGTGAACACTGTAGCAACACATGGAGGAGAGAGGGAGGCGCAGCATGGAGGACTCTTAGGGGTCGCATATTTGGGTGTAACGTTTTTTTCATTTGGAAACGCCTTATTTTAACCCCACTGTTGACCATTCAGAAGCCGTATATATACATTGAATTCATGGTTTGTGGAACACTAATTACCAACTTAATCATCACTGGTGTATAAACAGTTAATGAATGACTGATGTATGATTACACGCGAGAACAAATCCGTACAGTGGTATATTAGGAGTTTATTAACTTTGTATACACACAACGGCTCTTTCAGGTTTAGAAATGGCACATTTCCGGGGTTTTAATTAATAAATCGAATAAAGACAAAAACACCATATTTCATGTTGATTTAGAAATGTAAGAATTACAGCCTGGCCGTTTATTAAATCAGATATTTATATCTGTCAATAGCTATAACATAAACTTGTAACACACTTTTTCTTTTATGTGAACAAGATGCATACTCTGGGACATTTTAAAATCCAGCTTGTCAGTGCTCTCTGGTGGACAAAAAAACATTGTTTAGTCATTCATTATCTGTTCATAGTCCGCTTATAGATGCCAAGTTATAATTGTGGAAAAAAATACATTAATAAACACTTGAAATATCCTGATAACGGTTTACAACTACATTATCGTGCGTTAGAAACAGTGTCTTTTTTTTCTTTCTTTTTTATTAGCTGCAAATTATTATTCAATTGATTCATAAGGCAACAGTTTTGATAATTGGTCAATGATTATCAAACAGAAATGGCAAAAGATACACTGGATCCTTAAATGTGAGGATTTGCTGCTTTTCTCTCATGTCGTGTTTATATAATTGCAAATTAAAGATCTGTGGGTTTAAAATAAAGTGTTGGAGTCATTTCCGTGCTAATGTTGCAATAAAATCCTAATCATGTGCTGCAGTGCTCAAACAGGCTTTCCTCTTGTCTGCTACAATTCAATAATCCTCCCTTTCCCTTTCTTCTTTAAGAAGCATTAGTCCAATCTTCCATCCGCCAGTGACACAGCCGGGCTCCACCAGAGTCTTTTTCTTTTTGAAGATCGATGTAGCAGACAGATGAAAGCGGATACACGTCTCTGAGGCGGCGACGTGGTTCTGGATCGGATGTGGTTTTGAGTTTCATTAGCAGTGCGTCAAAGCGAGGTCTGTTTAACGGGCCGGTCCGACACCCAGACCCTCACGTCTCCCTTCACGTTACCCGTCCGGGCCTCTCTTTCATTGTCCCCCACCAGACACCTCGACCCTGTCAGATCTCCATCCGTATCCCCTCCTCGCTCCTTCCGGCTCCACCTCCTCCTTCCTCTGCGATCCCTCGGCTGTCAGCGCGCCTCGCCATGTGTGTCAGTCACAGCTGGCCCACCTGCTGCTCGCTCGCTCTTGCAACTGTACACACTCTGCCAGTCTCACGCAGTCCGTGGGGGGAGGGGGGGGCTGAAGGTAAAGGAGGTGTTGCTGTCGCCGGGCGTTTCACGCACAAACAACTGGCAGCTCGAGTAATTGTTTGGGAAGGGGGTCCTCACAGAGAGTAAACACTCACGGAAGTGTGTGTGTTCACAGAATCATGTACATCTACAAGCGTTTGATTTAATCTCTTTCTAAACTGTTAACCCAGCATCGAATATATCGCCCAATATAAAAGATAAAATGAAACAACAACCCTTCATTGAATATTGATGAGGACCAAATCCTCGATGCTGGTGTTCCTCCGAGCATCTTATGAGCCACGGGTCTGCTCGCATACATTCCAGTGCACTATATGAATCTATTTTTCTAGCGTTAAACAAAAAAAAGCCCCAACAAGAAGCTGCTCGCAGGCGTGTGCGTGTGTCACAAATGAAGTAAGTGTGACAGCATTGGCACGACCCTATATATATATATATTTAAACTGATTTAGACTAGTGCGTTAGCTTAGTGGCATATTTAATAAAATCCGAACTGATGGCTTTTAAACATTATTTATATTTGGTGTCAAAAAAATAAAAAAGCATAATTGTGCCGCTTAAAATGGCCTTAAACTCCACCTTTGCATTGATGTGCATCGTCATTCATTGTGTGTGTGTGTGTGGTTAGTTTTTTGTATTTTTTTTTCGGATTATTGGACTACTGTTAGACAAGAAACATGCAAACTGAGAGGATATTTTCCAAAAGGTTAGGTCTCTGGTACATTCCAGAAAGAGTTTCACAATCAAAGATCGCAACCACGTCCAATGGTCTGTTCCTATGTCTTAGAATGCCGTTGTAAAATGCTAAATTACGTTGAACCTAATAAAGCCAATGTTGGAAGATGTACCGAGTCTGCCGTGTCTTTTCCATGACGCCCGCACGCACCAAGAGATGCTCAAGTCAGCCGCAAGAAAGTTTGTTCCACTGATGTGAGGAAGCGGGAATTGCTCAGTTCAGTGTTCAGATGCTAACGTTTGCTAATTGGCCCTGAACGTTGGAGGATAGTAGATGTAGTGTTTCCGAGCACCGGACTTCAGAAAACCTCTCGTTCTACCGCAGCAGTGATCCCACGGGCTCGGCTCCCGGCCGAATGGAGCTTCTGCCGGGAGCCGAGCTCTCCACCTCACGCCGGAGCATCTGACTGCAGGTCGAAGGCGCCAGTGGATCTGGGTCTGTTTGCTGCCGGAGGCCCTGCTGCAGTCTGAGCCTCTGCTGGACCTGTTCAATTTGATCTGATTTCACCAGAACCAGGCCCAGTGGCCCCAATGACGAGCATTAAGAAGAGCCACATAGGAATGGAGGATCCTCCCGCTGATGGTCTTGTTCACTTATATGGGTCAAATAGAGGCATCAGTAATACATTGAGGCTTCATTGAGGTTTCATAACCAGTTAAAAGTTCCTGACACAAACTTTAAGTAAAACTATAATATATATATCATAATTGGTTACATTGGTACTTTTCCTCCAATATATATTTTTTATCTTCATTGAAATGAAACCAGGTGACAAGTTTAGAGGGAAAAATAGTTAAGTACCTCAAAATTACCATACTTGCCTTCCACCACTATTCCACAAATATCAACCTTGTGTCACCAAAGGTAGACGAATATATCCTCTGGGGAACATGCACGTCTGTAGAAAATCATTTGCAAACATGTCTCTAAAAACTAGAGTGTGTGATGCCATCCAGTCTAAAGTCTTGCGTTCCACATATTTGGAAAGGATGTTATAGAGACGACAAAGAGCACCCAGGGGAATCTTCAGGCTACGTTTAGTTTCACAACTGAGAACACTACAATCGAAAGAAGCTAATTTAGGATTAAAAAAAGATAAGAAACAGAAAAGAAAAGTCTCCCGTTCATTGTCTATGGCAGCATTTCTCACTGGTGGGCCTCAGAGTGCCATCTAGTGGGCTGCAGAGGTACTGCTAAAGGGTTACAGTACATAAAAACATTCTTTTATCAAACATTCCCTCAGATGCACTAAATAGATTTTTTTTTGGGGGGGGTGGGGGGGGAAGGTGACGTGGGAGACGACTGCACTAGTAAAATCTCCCAGACGTGTGGGGAGGAAATGTGACCCTGAATTACATTTGGATTCATAATGGCAGGCAGTGATGGGTGAGTGTAAGCAGAACATTTATTTGATATCAATCATTACAACGGACAGAGGCATTACACATGTTTACAGCCCAGTTATTTATTTTTTCTCATGTTATTTAATTTTGTTGTCATTTATTTGAGAAGTGAGACTCAAGTTACTTTTTAAAATGGAGTAAATCCTTGATGAATTCAAGTAAATGGAGGCCAAATTTAACAACAGCAAAAGTATTTCAAAAATCCATTTAATATCTTTTCTCAACTCTTGAAGAGAGTGCTTTGTCTTTGAAGCAGGCACAGTAGCAGTTGAGCAGAGCTTACTTGGGACAATAAAAGAGTTGGACAGAAGCATAAGCAAAAAAAAAATATTATTATTATTATTATTATAAGGTCTCAACAGGACGGAGCGTGACAGAAGGCCGCAGTGGCTGGAGAGGAGGCCCCTGGCTGAGAGCTAGGTAAACGCCCCCACCCCCTCGGGATATTGACGGTGAACGAGCGCCATCCTTCTAGTGGTTTGATCAGTTACAATGCAACATTCAAATTGAGACTGACTTCAGCGGCGGCTTCACGGTCAATAATCTGAGGGGAGACCGGCTGCAGGCCGCCTCTTTACTTCCACTGGCCCTTCTCGTAGTCCCACTTGGCCGAGAAGCCCTCGATGGGGTTGATCCTCATGTCCAGCATCCTCTGGAGCTGTTTGGCCTGCCACTCATCGCCAAAGGTCCTGGGACGTGGAGGGTAGACTGCAGCGAACAAGGAGTACAGACATATGTAGCACTTCGATCGGCTACAGTGAACATATTAAAAAAAAACATGCACACAGGAGGCTGCGAAATAATACATTTACCGATGCATGCGATTCATGTTTTATCTCACAGCGGCCATTTTGCCCCCTGGAACGCTGGTGTATCTCAAAAAGCCTGACGTGCACTCACAGGGCTCTGGTTTCACACTCACTGGGACAGGGCCAGCGGTAACGTCGTTTAGTCACGGCTGTGCTTTTTCTGCTACGCTAAGTGAATAAATAGTGTCTGCTGTGAGGAAAAAGGATCTGTGCCAAGTGACAGGCAGTGACCCCAGGTGTGTGATGTGAGTGAAACGTGGGACTGAAAAGAGACGGGGGGTTGTCTCAAAGGCAGGATTACCGTAGACCCTCTGCCACCAGACCACCAGGCCAGTGAGGCCCACGAAGATGAAGATACCCCCAAGGACGGTCTTCCACTCGGATCGCGGCTGCTTCATCTCTGGGTAGGTCTGGCGGAACATGAGCCTGTACACTGCGGGGAGGGGGAGGGAGACCAAGGACAGGAGAGAAGAGACAGAGGTCAGGAAGAGAAAACACCGCTGTTTGCTCTGTCAGCACTGTTGTTTGGCGCTGATAGCCTCAGCTGTTGCCCTGTTGGGAACCGTGTGGAGGCAATAGTCACACGACCACCCGATACAGTGCTGCCTTCCTCCCATTCAGGGTGCATACACATTCTTCAATGGATTTCCACGACTTTAAACCAAAATTCCATGACCAAACATCTTGTGAAATCTCGGTGTAAACATGAACAAGTGAGAACATGTAGTATTTAAACAATGAGAATTCCAAGGCATACAGCAAACCTTAAATGACACAAATGAATGAGAGACAATAGTTTGACCTCTTAACATTCCTGTAAAATTTGACGAAAAACGCCTATCCAGGTATACCCAAAGTAAATTGCAAGCTGTACTTGAACTATTTGGAGTAAATGCATGGTCTCTTTTGAAAGGTAACAATCTGAAGCTTTTTCCCCTCAATAGTCAGAATCACTTTAAGTGCTGCTGACACTGAGTTATATGAGTTTGACTAAAGTATAAGGTTTTTATTTCCGCCTGAACATTTCTTTGTAAATAGATGCCTGTAGATGACTATAAATGGGACTTATGGACTGGAAAACACAATGGGACCATAGCCTGAAGCCTTTTCTAGTCTAAGTAAAAAGTTGATAACAATATCACAGAAAATGAATATTTTACACATGTTTTTATAATGAAATGTCTAGGCGTTTTTTCATTTTACTATTCATATATACTACCAGTATTGCTGACACAGAGAAAATGAAGTATAAATGCATTTTTATGCTAATTCAATGACAGACTGAAGCTCTATCAGCAGCTGTCTCTTCTCATCAAATTGAAGGCTGTTGGGATTATTTGCCCCTACTCTTCCTGGTACTTGTTCTTTAGGGAATTTCATTGGCTGTACGAAACGCCTGTCATCTGAGCCGTACGACGTGACAGGCTTGAGCCACGTAAGGAGACAGGGGTTGACTCTGTTCTTCAACGTAGCTTCTGGTTGGGTAATGTAGCTTGTCAGTCAGGACATGAAGCTCCTATTGGTTCAAGTGGTCTCATTGTAAAGCTTAGATTTCGGCGGACATTTTGATACCGAGTTTGTAGCTGTGCTCCCATGCAAACATAACTTTCTGCTAAAAACAAAACTGCTTTCGTTCATATTTTCCAGCTGATATGAAATGATGCAATGCCAGTTGGTGGATTTTTATGGATGTAATCACGTGTTTTGGACTAAAACTTTTATGGGATTTATTTTTATTGGACCTTTACGACGTAACAACGCCGTTTTTGTTGGAATGTTATGGATTTATGGATCAATATGAGGCGTCATCGGTGAGTTGCCTGGATTTTGCTATCGTTTGTTTGTTTGTTGTTGTCTGACAAAAGTCTTGTTTGTAGCTGCTGTGGTGGTCTGATCTTGAAACGGGTTACACAGCTGGAATCACAAGAATCATAGGTTTCCAGAAACATATGGCACTCGTACCGAACGTGTACAGAACTATAAATAGGGGGTACAGTGTACACTAGAATGTCCAGAAAAGGACGCCCGCGGGACGGCAGAACGTTAACAGGTGACAAGAATAAACATTATATAGATAGAGCGTATGTCTGCTTATATTTTGAGCGTCTTTCTTTTAAAAGCATTATTCATTATTTCAAACTCAGCGTAAATGAACGTCATGAACATATGAATATAACAAATTTCCATGACTTTCCCAAAACTTTTGGGATTTTATTTTTTTCAAGGACTTTTCCAGGCCTGGAAATAACCATTTTAAAATTCCATGACTTTTCCAGGTTTTCCATGACCGTAAAAACCCTGCCCATTGTTCTTACTTTGACCCAAGCCTTGTCGTGTGTGTCATGGAACTGCTTTTCCCTCATTTTGTATGATTCTTTTCACTTTAATTATCGGACAATCTCTGTTGGGGACGTGTGTTTCTGGGCTGTATTGAGAACCACCTCAGCAGCTCCACCGTCTGAGCCCGTGAGCAGAGAGGAACCTACAGGCGATCTTCTCCTCGTTGGTCAGCTCGCTCCAGGGCCCCTTCTCCTTCTGTTTCAGGCTCTTGTCAGCGGCAGTCAGTTCATCTTTGTAGGGTTTGTCGGGCAGAGGGGTGTCCAGGCGGTCCCAGTACATCGGCCGAGACATGTCCAGTGTCTTTGCCACCTCTGGATGGACAGAGACAGGAAGGGTCACTTTTGCAACCAAAAACTGCTGCAACAATGAACAGTAAATGACAACAACAACAACAACAACAACAACAACAACATCCCTGGTTTAGAAAATGGGAACATGTGTCAAACACAATGGCCCCAAGGACCATCTGTCTGGATGCCCAGTCATGGTGGTACAGCAGCGCCATCTGCTGGTTTGAGGCCGCTTTAGACTGAGGACCTTCTGGTCCGTCTTCCTTCTGCATATTGGGA
Organism: Taurulus bubalis; assembly: GCF_910589615.1. Taxonomy (NCBI): domain Eukaryota; kingdom Metazoa; phylum Chordata; class Actinopteri; order Perciformes; family Cottidae; genus Taurulus; species Taurulus bubalis. Next base: position 23,765,702 of record NC_136599.1, on the reverse strand, counting down.
AAAGTTACCAATGTACCAATTCGAGCAACAATCTCCAGGTATGCTTTAAAAAAAAATGAAAGTACTGGTGTAACACCAAATTATGTGACCCATTAGATTCAGGGACCCTCAAACTAACTAGACAAAAAAGGGCCTTCAGACATTGACAGATGGACCAGTAGTAAAGTAAAGTAAAGTAAAGTTAGTAAAAGTACTAATATCACACTGTAAAAAACACACACACACTGTTACCATAAGGGTGATAGTAGTTACATTTAATTAATTGACTAATAATTTCATCTCTTTCAGTCTGTATATATGTATATGTCTCTGTTGGTTAGTTTGACCGATAACAACACATCGTATATTTAAGCTCTTTGTTTGTTTTGTATGTAACACTCTTAACCCACAAAGCTAGTAGTAGCATGAAAACAACACTCAATTAAAGTACAAGTACCTCAAATATGTACTTAAATACAGTACAATACAGGTAAATGTACCGTCCACCACTTAAAGTAGCTACGTGAAATAGTACGAGTAAAACGTGCACAAATATGGCCGAACTTCCTAATTTTGTCCCTGAATCTGATGGGTCACCGAATTTGGCGCAACACCTGCGCACACGATACCGCCACCCATTGACTGTGAACTTTGACCCTGGTACTTTGTGAAGAAACGCTTTGAAAAGACCCCGCCTCTCAATCTGTCACAGACTATCCCCGCTACACGAGTAGCCTTTACTGTTTCTACTTCAGAGGCAGTGAGGCGCGTTACCGTGACCGTGGCTCGCCATCCTCGCGCTGCTGCTGGTCGTCAGCGCCACGGTCGCGCGCACGGCCGCGCGCACGGCCACCAGGCCTCCCGCGCGCCCTGCAATCAGGTGGAACATCTGAAACAGGTGGGTGAAAGAAAAGTTCACGAGGCCGCATATCCGGAAAAGGAAGTTCTTAGGAAACCACTGTGGCTAATTAGCAGTAGGCTAAGCTAATTATTGTCTTGGTTTCATAAACAAGATTGCTCGTGCACCCGGACACTAATGTACAGGCTCCGGCTGCATATGCACGTGAGCTTCATGTGCAGTAAATGCCAACAAGCCCACCTACAGGACTCTGTCACAAAGTTAATTGTATTGGAAGCAGTACAAAAGTACCGAAATGCAAAACAAGTTGTATTTTCCGACTCTCAGAAGGGCAGTAACTACAACCAATTGTACACACACAAATGCAAACTCTCCATTTACGTGCATTGATTCCTGTCTACATTTAATTGGACCATTGATTCGCTTTGAAAAGCAAACGGTGGAGATGCCCATCTGTCTGCCTGTTGTTTTCATTCACAACAGGGAATCAGAAGATCTCATTAAGTGCTTTGTAAAGGTGCCGGATCCGTTAATAGCCTATCTGCCTCCCTCATTAGCTTTTACTGATATATACACTGCAGTTTATAACAGACGAGGAAAAAGCTTTAGATGCCAGTGATAAATACCAGGTGATTTTTTTTTTTCTTTTTCATGTGCATGGATGGAAACATCCGCTATGTGTGATAATGCTGGGATTACCGTTAAGTCCTGCACGTCTACATACAAGTGGAAGTACCCACATGGCGTGCGGCGGTGCATTTGTTCTGCGCTGGTTTTGTAGAAAATACATGTTCACAGTCTGTGATTAAAGTTTCTAAAGTCATAACAGTATAGGAATAATCTCCATTAACTACGTTCAAAAAGTTTCTCTTCTATTGCTTCTGTGTTTGTCCTTTCAGCCGATCCCACACAATCGCACTCGCACAGCAAACGGAAATTGGCATTTAGTCAATTTTCAAACGGGCAGAAGTAAACAGAAACGTTTGACCTGTTTTACTGACAGACCTGAAGACAAATAGGTGGCTGACTTAAGACCTGTTTTCCCTGCAGGTTAATTAAACAATGGCATGTAACAGTTGAGCACCAGATCATGCTTTTATTCTGGTATGAACATGGCACTGTCAGGTTTGGCTTCATTCCTTCTCCAGCGCATTTTTATAACTTCCTGTTCTAACACAGCTACTGCACATTTATGCAGCTCCACAAATCTTTCAGCCCCGATCTGTGTCGTGGTTTATCTCTCCTACACGTCCGCCACTCTCCCTGGTTGTGGGGATAACGGGAGGGAGGTTGGGGAGGTTTGGGGGAGGAAGGATCTAACTCCTTGGAAAAACACCAGTATAGTCAGATTATTTAGTCTGGCAAAAATAGATACTCACTGTAGTCGCGAGAGAGAGAGTGAAACTGCAGGATTAGAAGATGCAGCAGCACAAAAAAAGGCTGAATCTTGAAGAGAAAAGGACTGTTTAGGCCGTCTTTTCCGTTTCGTCCCTGTTCCTAACTCCAAACAAAACACTGAGCAGGAACCAACTGGTGGGCGGGAGGAGAGAGGCTGGATGGGAGGAGGAGGAGGAGAGAGAGAGGGAAGAGAGAGAGAGAGAGAGGGGAGATAGGGGAGAGAGAGTAAACAATCTAGCAAAGCATTGGACCGAAAGAGCGAGAAAGAGAAAGCTGGTTGAGTTTAGACACTGTCTCTCACTCTCCCTGTGCAGACGGAGCCGAGACGACGAGGTCGCTTGTAGCGAGGTCACGTTAGGACACAGAAGGGGGGGCTATACTTTACAGTGTGTGTGGGAGAAAGTGAGACGGAGAGATTCGTACAAAAAGAGAGTCGGAGATGGACGCTTTTCATGGTACAGAGTAACTGTCTGTCATCTGTGCATATGCCAATACAAATATCTGGAATCTTGAGAGATGAGTCGCAATCTTTTGCGCCCAACTGACTCCTCCACCAGTGCAGGTTGGCACCGGGCCACCATTGACCCACAGTCGCTGGCGGTGAGCCCAGGGGGCGACCGGGTCACATAAGGACAGACTTGTTCATAGAAACTTCCCAAAACACAGCTTAGAATATACAATAAACCTGGTTGTATTCATTTTATAGGGAGGGAAAAACATTACTATGATTTTGTACTTAATTCAGTGCCAAGTGATTTTGACATTATAAAGAAAATGAACAAGGTACAATTCATAAAATAGCAGAAAACAATCAACAACATGTCAAAATGTATTTTAGGGATAATCCATGGATAATATTGAAATTCTGTATTTGACTGGTGAGCCGAGACATAAGGGATGTCTTTTCTTTGTGAGAGGAAAACGGCTTTAATTTGGCTTTGGTGTTAACATTTAAAGCTCTTCTTCTTCTTCTTCTTCTTCTTCTTCTTCTTCTTCTTCTTCTTCTTCTTCTTCTTCTTCTTCTTCATTACAGCTGCCTGATGCTTTTGGAAACCTGAGGGTGAACTAAAACATTTAAGCTGCAGGCCAGGAAACCAAGCCTCAATCTTTGAATGCAGGACATTTACTTGTAATGGAGTATTTTTTTAACAATTTGGTTTTACACTTCAACTGTTGGTAGCTTGTTCTGCGAATTATCCAGAGTTGGATAATGAATAACATTATCTGCGTAGTGAGATACCACCAGGCTTAAAGGAAAAACTATGGACTGACCCTGTACCACCGGTGTGACGCTTTAGTTATAAATACCATATATGTCCACTAGATGGCAGCACCAAACAAACATTGGAGGCCAAAAATTAAACTGTTAAAAAAACAAAAAAGAAAGAAATTGTATCAGTCAGTTGAAACGAAGCCAAGCGTTAATCTAGCTGAAACGGGTCCAGGTCGGATTTCACTGGGGTGGAAAATTTACATTTGTTGTCAGAGTAATAACCAGCAACATCTTTTTATTATGAATATTGGCTAAAACACCATAGTCCTGCAGTATATTGGAAGCATAATGATTCAGAGTAAATATATGTAGTTGCTTCAACTTTCTCTCAAAGTAGATGCCTTTTTACTGGCTAGTTGAGACGAATGATACTCAAACACTCAGTTAACGATGTCTTTGCCTGTCCTGTTTTCCTCCATGGGTTTAATGGTGAACACAGATGCGTCAGTGAGCCGTCCCAACTCCTAGCGAGAGCCGTTGTCTGTCAACATCATTACGAGTAACTCTCCTCATTCTGCCCGTCCAGTCGGGTTTCAGTTTTCCTCTTCTGGAAAAGCATCTGAAGCCGAGGAACACAAACATGATTGGTGTGCGGCAGATTTTCCAGAAATGCATCCAAAGCAGAACTCTTGCATTTTTCTTCCTTGGACAAAAAAATAAAATGTGTTGGAAGCCACTCGCTCGCTGACATGGAGCGAGGACGTTGCGTTTGTCAAACAAGACAGCAGCTGCCAGAACCACACACACACACACACACACACACACACACACAGTAGGGCACGCGTCCCTGATTCATTTATGGAAATTCGGTGAGGGCCATGACGGTACAAATAACCTTAAATCCCCCCCCCTCCTCCTCCTCACACACTTTGTCCTTCATCCCCTGCAGCGCTTCACCCCACTTTGACCCCCCAGCCGCCCGCTCCTGTCCCATTGGAATTGGAGATGTTTCTCCATCTCTCTTGAGGAAACGTTTGCCATCCGTCATCTCTCCTCTGCCCTTTGTTCAGTGCTCGCCCGTTGTCCCCCACCTTTTTTTTGTAACAATAAAGCAGCAGGAATGAGGATTGAAGGGAGGGAATCGGTCCGCCAAGTGTCAGCTTTTAGTCAATCTGGCACGTTAAGCAAACCACAGCGATACGCCTCCTTATACAACCGCCCTAACGGCAGAGCTCTCCCAACATGTTCCCCCATCTGACATCCTGACAAAAGTGTGATGCGACCCACCGCTTGGTGACGGTGACACTGACGCATCTTGTGTATTGACGGAAGAGAAGAAGAGGCGTTTAGGGGCGCTTTGTCATCCTCGCCGCCTCCAATGCCTCGTCACGTTGTTCGAATGAATTCAACTTGGTTCACCCTGCAGGAAAGTGTTTCTGAGGGAGACTCGCTTCTCGTGACTCCACTGTGCTTTTGCAAGTTAGTTGTGTTTTCCTCTCTCTCTTTCATCTCTCTTCCTACGCGCCGTACATAACAGTTGCTCCGGCTTACTCAGCTGAGGGGGAAACCGCAGGGCAGGGAAACGGTACTCGGTGCTCGGTGCCTGCTGCTTGTCTGTCACGAGAGACACACGCCTGCAGCAAACCCTTAATTCCTCTGACATGGTGAATGTAGGTCACGGAAAGCAAAAAAATAAAAAAACAGACTGAGGGTGTGTGTCCTCAGATCTTCTCTGCCGCTGCTTGGCCTCGTGCTCTGTGCGTGTGGAAGCCTCAGACTCGTGCCTGTCGCTGACTAACCTCGGCATGTCTCTGGCCTCTCCTGTGGAACTCGTGTGGACCTCGGCGTGTCGAGTTTTGCACGATCGTCTGTCCCCTCCACCCTTGGAGGCATTGTGCGTAACTGGGTCATACTTCCAACGCTCCCATGCTAACGCTGTTGCTCCTCCTCCTCCTCTCTTCCTCATCAGTCCTCGTCGCGATCAGTGCTGCCATGTTCCGCTCTGCTGCATAGTGCCGTATCGGCGGGCCCTCTGCCCTTGTTGGCACCCTCTCAAAGGGTACGCCGATGCATGAAGGGATTGGATGCTCATCACTTCTGCATGCTCAATTCTAGATATCGTCCATCCATTTTCCACTGTTCAATCGATCGGGTTCTCCCTACCCCAGACCCTCCAGCTCTTCTTGGGGGGTCCGGAAGATGTTCCCAGGCCAGACGGGATATGGAATCCAGACGAGACATGTAATCCCACCTGCATGTTCTGAGTGTTGGACATGCTTGGAATACCTCCAGAGGAATGCACCCCGTAGGCTTCCTAATCAGATATCACAGCCTCCTCAACTGACTTCTCTCAACACAGGGGAGCGCCGGTTCTACTTCAAGCTCCCCGTTTGACATCGCAACGCCTCACTCGTGAACAACAACATAGTTGGACTCCTTCAAGACGAGCTGTGATTCCCTCACCATCAAACCCCTTGTCCTGAGTACCCTGTCCTCGGTCTTGGGAGGTGCTGCCCTCGTATCGTATCCTTCTTAAAGTTCTTAAAACACACATAGACTACCAAACTCCCATGACCCCTTCCGGTATCCTGGCCCACTGTTCCATCACCAGAAGGGAATTCACATGGTTCCTCTTGAATCTGAGGTTCGTCAATCAGAAAAGAGTCTCCCTTCCACCACCTTGACATAAGCTAGATGTCATGAAGGCGGTACTTCCCTTGGTGCTCATCAGATGTTTAGGAATGGACACACTTTGGAATTCTGTGCAACTTTTGCATATTGGAACTAGAGATTAGAAATCTTGTCAATCGGTTGGTTGTTCGGTAACATCCATTATGATTATCAAGTCACCTTCCATATGTCCATTGGCCCGATGAAAGACTTCCACTGTTGGTCTGTCGGATGCTGACCTGAATAAAGTGTCTAATCAGTACCGAGAGTTCTCGTCTTTTGTTTGCAGACTCTCACTCTCTCACTCCTCCGCTCAGTTCCTCCCCTGATAGTGTGTTTTCTACAGTAGAGGTCTGGGAGATGTGATAACATTGTCTGTCTGTTTTTGTCGGCGTGGCACCGGGCACAGTGTCTCGCCCTCTGTTTGAAGTTTTTGTATTTTCTCCTCATCCAGGAAAACAGGGATAACCGTTGTGTCCTTGTGATGAAGAAGAACGACGCTGTTCTTTAACACAAGACAATCTAATTATTTGGAGAGATCAGATTATCAGAGGAAATTCAAGACCGCATTTACATTCATGGAATAACCAGGTTAGTGTGTGGCGTGTTTAAATGCAGCTGCTCAGTAATCGGATTTCTCCTCTATCCTCTGCTATATTTTTAAATGAACTCAACAATATTTTAATTGCATTAGTGATATATGATGTGTTATGAGAGCATTTTAGGGGCAACAAGAGGACAGCGAGAGAGAACACAGTGTTCCAAACTGAGAGATTATATGTGAACTTTATCAACAGCAACCACCTTATTTACACATATTCATTTTCGTTGAAGTCTGACTATGAATGGAGTGTTTTTGTGTGCTACTGCGACAGTGGTTCATCTTTTCTTTGTCTGTCACTATCACAGGCCTACTTTTCTTAAATCGGTTTTGTGAAAATCTGATTTAATAATCTGCCATTTAGTTTCGCTTCATTCATTCAACCTGACATCGTCTTGACGTTTGTCAGTTTCTTGTTGGGAAGGGAAGTTTTTGTTTAGTTTTGCCCTAAACCGGTATCCGGTAGTTTTTATTTCTGTAAATTGACATGCAACAACCAATACAGCTGCGTTTATCTCTCACACTTTTTCTCTTTCACATATTTCATTCGCTGAACAAATCAAGTGCCGATTCCAAGGTCTGGAACCAGGCTGCTGTTTATTATCTGTTCTGGAGCTTCAAGTCTGCGGCATACGTGATCCAAAGTTCTGGAACAGCTCCTACAGGAACCGTGAGTGAGATTGTTTCGTCAATGACTCTTTGCAAAGCTTTAAAACGTTGAACTTTGAAACTAGAAATATAAGGCGTTGCAGTGAGGTGTTAAGACACATGAGCCTGCAGAACAGCTTTTAGTTAATTCAAGTCTGTAGAGCTCTACTACAAGGAGAAACAACATTCTTCAAAAGGATAGTCCCTCATTTGGTGTTTTGATGAAGCTGGTGGAGAGCGTCACATCATTTTCAGACTCATCCAACCATGAAGTACATTTATCATGGAAGCATCTGCATTCATTCGCCGGTTGCAGAAATTTGACCCAATAAACTGAGTCTTTCTTTAACCCTTACCCTGAAAAATAATGAGCAATATTTAGTTACTACCAAAAAATCATTAATTTAATGAAGTGCATTCGTGATACTGTCACTGAACCCCTCGCCAAACAACAAGGTCAGTGCTGGAATGACATGAAGTAACTACAGTTCAACGCTCATTGGATTCACTTAGACTCCAAACTAGTTGGTGTTTCCTGATGCTCTTGGCGCCGTTAGTATTCTTGCAGGGTAGCTTTCGGCTCCGTTGTGTGTGGCTGGTTACCGTAGAAGCGGGGGCTCAGGTTTTGTTCGATGCCCTGAAAGCTGTGAGCTTTGCTCTATGTGTCAGCGAGGGTTCAGTTCTCAGGATGGATCCCCTGTGGACACAATACCGGGGTCCCGACCCAATGGCGTCTCCCAGCTACGCTCTGATTAACTTAATACCAATTAATCTACAAGACCGTGCTCTCCTCTGTCGCCTCTGCCTGTTTTGTTCAGGGGCCAACGTCGACCCAGGGGCCAACGTCGACCCAGGGGCCAACGTGACGGGAATGAATCCGCTCCTGATCCATGTAATTTGGTGCTAATGACTTTAATTCTATAGACAACAGACACACAGGGGAATGTTAGCCAGTCATTTGCTATTTCAGATGCCATGGTAATTGATACCTAAGTCACTCTTAAAATAAACACACTTGGTCGTTAGCTTGTGGGTCACAGTCGCCAGCAGCACAATATCTGTTGGATATACAATATTGTATGGGGCTTATCCTTTTCAGTGGTGTTGGAACATGTCGTTTATTTGATGTAAAGGTGCAGCAATAAAATCCAAACACATCATGGGATTATATTTGAACATATAGGATTGATTATTTTGTCTGGATGTCTCCTCATAGTTTTAGTCTTCACAACCCGGTGGAACCAGAGAGGACACATGCGGTTACTGTACAGTTCTGTCAGCAGGAAGTAGACCTCGCTGGATGATCCCACTAAACCGGGTTTGTGTTTACATATTTAAAAGTGATCCATAAATCCAGCACAATTACACATTAAAACAGCTCTGCATGCAAAGACTTAATTTGATGTTTACTATGTTCACATCGCTCTGTCTCATTAAAACCGAGTTCGGGAAAAAGCTCCTAATCCTCAATTCTCAACACGGCCAGACACGTGTTGGCCCTGGGAAGAGAACCAGGGATACTCTGAAGGAATGCCTTCATATCCTAGTTTCCAGTCAGGTGACCCGGAGAGAGCCAGGAGTGAAGGACGAGCTGCCCGAGCTTGTTTGAGTAGATTTGAGTAGTACTAACGAGGTTAAGATAGATCATTAAATCTCAAAATGTTAGAGATGATTCCACTGAAACAGACCATGAATTGATTGTGTTGGTGATTTCTGTGGGTTGGAAGTATGGCGTCAATATGAAGGGAGGGAGGGGCTTACCCCATGTAGACATGAACAACGTGTCATCAGCCATGGCCAAAATATCCGCTATTACAGCGACATGAATCCAAAAATAAACAGATTTCTCCAGGATCTAATTGCAATGAAAAGATAAAAAAGGTCAAAAAAAACACTTTTTGTTATTCCATGAAAAAGGCCATTATAAAACCACACTTTAGAAAAGGGACATAATAAGACACATTTCCATTATAAGACTGAAATAAACTCCTTTGCTTTTTATGAAAATGAAAAAAGTGATGAAATAACATTTATTATTGAGTTGCGTTCACCTAATTCACTAATTCACAATACCTTGTTCCATTTATATATCAAACAATTCAAGTGATTGCATTTTTACTCATTAATATTGAACACGTCTATAGAATATAATCTGTTGTGCTTTCTCACTGTTTCTCTCATGGCCAATCAGTTTGACCTCCGGTGTTTTATCAACTTCATCAAATCACCTTTTTTTGCCTGTGTCCTATTTTCTTTTATCCGACTACACATGAGTTTCCTATGTGGGTCCTTTTTCAAAAATATTCACAATTCACAGAGAGTGTGGCCTCTTGCAAAGCAAGGTGTGAGTTTTCTAATTGATATTGAGGAATGAAGAGATGCTTTTGATTTGACAATGATAGCATAACCACCATAACAGCATCTGATTTATAGACACCCCATCGGCTCTGAAGACGGGGCCTCACAGTAAGATACGATTATTATTCTAGTTTCTTCACTGAACGGTATGGAGACTGATTCATCTCTCCTTGCAACTTCCAGCACTATCTATGTTTATTATCTTCCTTTCATTATTCATTTTCACATGATCCATAATTCATGTTTTTTGGTGAAGTGCCTTTGTATGCGTACAGCTGGGAGTCCATTGGGGGGTCCAGGCTCGTGCCTCACACTCTGCATCATCTGTCCCAGATTATCATGGATGAGGAGCAACAAGAGCGATGGGGGTGTTGGTGTGGAGTGTGCTGATTTAGGGGTGGGAGGGGGGATGCACAGCCGGGGGATGCATAAAGAGGAGAAGAGAGAGAGAAAAGAAGATTAAAGGGAAAGTTATCGTCGAGAGTTAGATGAGATGTTTGGGATCTGTCTCATATTTGTGTTAGATAGTCAGAAGATGGTTAGTTTAAATTAGCACGAAGACAGGAAACAGACTCGCTCATCTGTCAGAAGGAAACAATATCTGCCTGCTAGCACCTCTAAAGCGTTGTTAGCTCAATGGCTTCATGGGGTATTGCAACTTCCACGTTCGTCACATGACACACACTGGCCCAAAAAGCATCGTTGCCAATCGGAGTTGAAGGCACGACTGTATAACAGTGGCTACATTTCACAAACTCCTGAAATGACTCTCAGTTATTGGATCCATTTGGCTCAATAACACTGGAAAGTATGTTGGTTATTACAACAACAAAAAAGAGATTGAAGGAAGTCAGCTGGCTCGGCCAACCATGAAGTACATTCATCATGGAAGCATCTGCATTCATTCGCTGGTTGCTGAAATTTGACCCAATAAACTGGGTCTTTCTTTAACCCTTACCCTGAAAAATAATAAGCAATATTTAGTTACTACCAAAACAATCATTAATTGAATGAAGTTATACTGTCACTGAACCCCTCACCAAACAACAAGGTTCATGCTATGACATGAAGTAACTACAGTTCAACGCTCATTGGATTCACCTAGACTCCAAACTAGTTGGGTCCGTTAGTATTCTTGGATGTGAGAAGAACTCTAGTGCTCTATGGGCCCTAAAACCCAGATGTATGTGGATGCCCACGGAGGTGTTTCCGGTGTCGTGTTCCAGTCTAAGCTAACCGTCTCCTGACTTACCGTAGACATGAGCGCGGCATTAATAGTCTCATCTAACTCTCTGCAAAAATAGCGAATAAATGTCGAGGCATTCCTTTTAAGAAAACTTCAACTTTGAGCCCTTCAATATGTCCACCAGCGGAGTGACGTTAAAGGCTTCAGAACTGCACATTCTCTGCACTGCACTTCTATTAAATCCTCTTTCACTTGACACAAAAAAAAGGCCATTTCTTTTGAATGCAGCGAATGCTATCCGAGAGCGGTGCTTTTGCTGCGATGGAGAAGCAAAGTGAAGTTGCGTGACCCGCTTTTCTTTAATTGCAAACGTACGAAGCGGCACTTTTTTCTCTTTTAAAAATGAACAAATAATAATAATAGAGGAAAAGAGAGGATATATCAGGCGGAGGCTGGTTGGAGAAAGAGAAGGATGACCGAATGGAGTGATCACGGCTTATCTCCTCCCATGGGCCCGTGTGCGTGTGCAGGTTTTCGCTCCCCTGGGCTCTGACCCCGACTCTGCTGTTAAAGCCAAACCCCTCTATCTTACGCTTGTGGTTAAACCCCATAATGAGTGTGTGTGTGGGAGTCTGTTGCGCTGGGACCCCCAAAGGCAGCAGAGGAGTGTGTGTGTGTGTGTGTGTCTGTGTGTGTTATAACAACAGCAGCAGTGGTGACGGAGGGGGCTTCAACACAAAAGAACCCGTCACATGCAGGCCTGACCTCCTTCTAGTCCCACCCATCCGCTCCCTCCCTCCATCCTGCCCCAGCCCCTCTTTCCTCCACCTCTTGTCTACCTCCATCCCCTCTTTTCCTCTCTGGGGATCATCCCTCGCTCCAACGGAGGAGAGGTGTGGGGCAGCAGCTGGTTGTCTGCAAAGAAGGGAAGTGGAGGTGGGTGAAGGGGAAAGGGGAAAGGGAGGGAAGCGTAGAAAAGAGGAACATTATTTATGAGTTTTCTGTGACCTTTGGCATAGATTTGCACTGTTGCTGCGCGTCTTTGACTTCTGGCTAGTTAGTAAAAGATTTATGACAATGCAGTGCACTTCCCCAAACGTTTTGTGTGTTTTGATATCTGATCCAAAAAAATATGCATTACATAAGCAAGGCAAGGCAAAGTGCTTCACATAAAACCATTAAAAGCACCAAAACATAATGCAGAGAAAACAGGATTTAGTTAAGAAAACATTAAAACAGTCAAAAAGCGAAGAAAAAAAAAATGAATACAAGTTGCTGTGCAGTTTAAGAAATAAAATGCAGTAGTGAGATGCAGCAATTGAATCTGGATCAATTAAAGGCAACAGCATTTAATTTTCCGTGTTTTTTTCTTTTTAATAATTCAATTTGGGAAATGCTTTCTTGCTGCCAGATAAGGCATTTGTTTACCCACCAAGTTTTTTTTCTTTATGCAATTCACTTAATGCGATTGTTACACAGCGATTAAAAACAACAGATCCTTCCATTCATACCTTTCCCAATAAAAACCTAGTCATTCAGTATATGCTATGTTTACCAGCGGAAACTCAAATTTACTTGGAGCTTTTCACTAAAAGGGGACTCAATAAAACAGCCTAGGTGGCTCTGGGTTAACAGGGTCCTAGTTGGTCCTCTGCCTGCGGGAATCTATTCAAACGTTTTCTTTCAAAAGTGTTGCAACTAACGCACATGTGCATCACTGTCGGTATGAACATTGATGCAAACTATTGGCAGGCAAGTATTTTGTATGTTTGTGTTGTTTATGCGCATTCATTCCTTTTTTTAGGTGAAGGCTGGTACCACTCTTCTGCTCTAAATATGAAGCTAAACTTTGCATAAAGACTGGAAACTAGGGCATCAAATACAGACGCTATATCCCGCCCCCCCGGCATCTGATACCGACGCACAAGGAACACTTTATTAAATGTATGAGACGCACCAGTCTGTCAACTCCAATGGAATCCCATCCGCATCATTATAAAACGCTCAGAGCAACTGCTGTACATTCATGGATGGATGGGTAAAACAAACACTGGACTTTCACCCTGGACACTACTGTTCATGTCCCGTGTGAATTGTGAAACCATCTTTTCCTAAACCCAACCAAGGAGTTTTATTGCCTAAACCTATGTGACGCCAGCTCCATATTTGTCTGAGATACAGGAGAGATATTGATCTATTCATCTAACTTTCGGAAAGGGAATAAGCAATTTAACCTATAACTACACCTTGTTTCCTCATCGTGACACAACAACAAAACGCTGTTATTAACACTGATATAGCAGCCAACAGTAAGAAGAGATGCTGTCAACTCAAATGAATCATTTAAACAAAAGAGAGAGAAAAAGAAAAACCTTCCTCCTCTTTGTGGCCACCAATTATTTAAAAATCTCCAATCCCCTCCACATTTCCAACACTTTCCCCTTTTCCCCCTCTTGTCTTTATGCCTATTGACTCGCATGTGGGACCCTAGTGATGTCTGCTGTGTCCCTGAGGGAACCTGCTGCCAAACGCTGGTAAATCACCATCTGTCCCAACTCTGTGATCACCTGACCTGAAACTGTCGACCTTGACCTTTGCTCCTCCACCCCCACACGCCTGCTGACCCGTTACCCTGCATACACACACGCACACACACACACACACGCGGCACAACACATTTTACACATTAAACGCCACCGCCACGTAATGCGCCGTTAAGAGGTTGTGGTCATTTCATGTATTTCTGTGAGACCGTGTGGAACAGTTACTCATGTGTAGATCCCTTAAAGGAGACTTAATATTGTTGTACATTTCCATCTTTACTACAAAAAACACTGTCCCTTTTCTACTTGATAATAGATTTATTATCCATTGTTGTATTGGGAGAATATATATATATATATATATAACAGGGTTTTTTGGGGGAGTTTTTCCAGAACCGATGTGAGGGTCCCAGGACAGAGGGTCAGATGTGTGCAGAGTGTAAAGCCCTCTGAGGCAAATTTGCGATTTATCGGTACTAAATAAATTGAATTGAATTGAATGGACAGGAAAATTATGCTATTTATGCCCTGAGTAGTGCCTGCAGGTCTTTCTCTCAAGTTGCCCAGCAAAAGCACCCAGGGCGGCTTGTATGTTACCTGAAGGAGCTTTCACACCTCGAAACTTACATGGCGCCAAACGCACTTGCAACAACACCTTTATTTGCAGGTAGGCGGTTCTCATGGCGTCGTGAAAGAGGCTGACGAGGCCAAACATTGATAATAAACACATTGAAGGACAGAGAAGTGAATGTGTTTTGTGTTTAGTGTGGTGAGTTGTGAATAAAACTGTGTTTTCTTCCCTGTGAAAAACAGCAGCCCATGTGAGCATGTCCTTGTCTTGGTGGTTTGTTGCCACATGTGAGTCGAGGTTTGTTGACTTTATTATGAGCTCATGGAGGAGGAGTGAATGGAGCTATTTGACGACGGCCTCTCTATATGCCAGTGTGTCAGTTTTTTCTCACATTCCAGTGAGTGGAGGTAACACAGCTGTACACTAACATTATAAAACCCGGAGGAACGCTGCGGTTGGCTCCGCTGCGATCCTCTTCTGCTGCCCGGGCAAATTGCACCGTCCGCAACTCAAGTCAAACCAGACTTCTCCCGCTGCTCGAGGCTTCACCCCCATCGTGTTGGGCGGGCATCTTCTCTACTTTCTGAGATCTCTGGTTTGGGCAAAATCCAAATCTTACAGTTGTGTTGTTGCTCTTGCGTTGTGCCGTTTCGTCTCCCAGCTTCCAGTGTAAATATTCCCTCACTGTATTCCTCAACACTCTCTGCTTGAGATGAAGTAGCTTCCTCTAACAATAGGGATGCATCTTGATAGTCCCCCTTCTCTGCGTATGATTCATCAACTGAATAGTATACAGGAAAAGGGTTTCCAGGAGTCTAAATAATGTGATGATGTGTCTGTGTCAACAGAATCGGCTCCACGAACAGTTTGTGCGAAGGAAGCCGCCGCTGCGTTGATGAGGAGTGAGAGATCGCGCTGGATGAGTCAAGCGGAAGACTTCAGAGAGGGGAGCCGTCAGATGTAGTGGACGACCTGATTCCAGGACAGGCCTTTCTCCAACAGCTTCCTCACAGCCTCCTGAATAGCAGGAAACCAGCCGTAAAAATAGCTTGATGGTGTTAATGGAGAGGGCAGATAAAAAAAAACACAGAAGTACACAATGTGTTTCCAGAGATGAAGCGGGCTGGACGTCGTACACCATGCCTATTTTAATTCACTATTCCTCTGAAAGTGTCTGCCGCTTCTCTGGATAACCTTCTGTGATTGCATTAAATTTGACCACACAGTGTATCGAAGAAAGAAGGAGTGGAGGGTGCCGAGTGTGAACATGACACGGGCAGTTAAAGGTGCTGAAATCCCAAACAGCCGGGGAGAAAGAGTAGAGAAGAGTTGGCAACCAGAAGCAAACAGCGCTAAAATCAATCGAACAGTTTCAACCACACACTGTGGAAAAGAAGTGGACCGAGTCATCGTGACGTCACCCGTTGGTTGGTAGACTGCCGTTATGAAGCCTTGACTTCAATACAATTTCTATACAATACAACATCTTATTGCAACCGGCGGAGTCGCCCCCTGCTGGTCAGTAGAGAGAATGCACGTTTTAAGACACGTCTGCATCGGCTTCACTCTGCAGAAGCGGAGGTTGGCAGCTTCCATTGATATGATTGGCCTCGAATGAAGTGCTCAATTGGTATCTATAACTTTGAGGATACGGTCACCATCATTTTTTTTTACACCCAGTCCTATTTAAATGTTAAAGCTTACAGAAATAAACCAGCAACTAAGTGGACTTATTTGTACTGCGGAGGAAGACAAGAGTAAAATATCATCTTTCACCCCACTCAGACACACATTCGGGCTGTTCCTGTTTATGGGATGCATTGATTGGCTGTGAGCTTCCAAGGAAAAGGCATATGTTTTACGTAGTAACGGTGTCCTCCTCCCTCACAGTTCTGAGAAAAAGAACTCTCAGGGGGGGAAAGCATGTTTACTCTATTGACTTCCCTTAGTTTGTTCAATTGTTTGTCTTTTTTTTTCTGCTTCTATTTGGAAGTTCATTCCAGATGATTTTTTTCACTTAGACGAGGATGAGGATGTGAAGATGTGATAAGAAGTCAGGAATCAATGTGAATGTCGGATTCCTCTCTCGTCCTCTCTTCGTGACTTGATGAACCCGCAGAGAATGATCAGGTCCTCTTAGCCCTGAGACTTTTTGGAGTGTTTTCAGCCATGCTGGTGGCTCATTCGATATCTAAACAAGCCCTGGATGGATCGACAGGAAATGATGTATCGCGACTAGCGGGTGAAGATGGAGTCTAATGTCACTCCGTGTGTGCTTCAGCATCACAACTTTAGAAAGTGACAATATGTCCGCGTTTACAGCTTGTTTACACTATCCCAATCTACGAAAAACATCGTTACTGAGGAACCTTGAAAGGAAACGCTGAAGACCACTTGTACAGTATAATTCACACCTCGTGTGCATTAATGATGCAGCATTAACTATAAGAGCCTCCACATACACCCCCTGCTTCACTGCATGCCACGGGCCGTGGAGACCGAAAACAACCCCATCAACCGATGACGTCGCGTCTCACAAGGGGGCCTCTAAATGATTTCCTCCCCTCTGAAGTCCGGAGGGTCGACCGAGGGTTAGAGTCTGAGCCCTCGTGACTTCCTCCTCCTTAACTGGTAAGTCACTGAGAGGACAATCAGCCGGTGCAGGTGGGGGCTGTAAACAACAGTCGGCCTGCTGTTTAACTGCGTCTTTATCGAACGTGAGGTCGTGGAAAACACATTACGCGATGCTGGGGGGAATATTTACTCTGTTACGTGAACAAGGACGCAGTATTGTAGCCGAGTACGAATTGAGACGCAAAGTGCTTTGAATGGTTTCAGCTCAGGAATACTTTGTAAATAGTTTGTGTTTTTGAAGATGTGTGTGTTTTAGTTGGAGGATCGGGCCTCCGGTATCACACGAAGGAGATAAGACGTGTTACGCAACCAGAGAAATTAGGACCTGCCAGCCCTTGCAGCGCTCAAGTGAGAAGGAAGTGCACACCCCTGCTCCAGACTTCCTAAATAAAGGCCCCGTCAGACAGCAAAGCATTTTGCTCTGTGACAAGTACTCAAAACATGCGCTGCCATGTCTGATTTCAAGCTCTCTTTCAACACTCCTCCCGCTGTTGCTGCTTCAGAAAGGCGAGGATTTAATTTCCGAGGCTTCAGTTTTAGCACCACAGACGACGTTCAAACCTTCTCTTTTTTATGACTGATATTTGGACTGAATACATGTTTTATGTTTACAGACATCTTATAATAACTCAAGAGGTTCTTTTTCCAACAGCCGGCTTTGTGCAAGAAGCAAAGAAACAGCAGTCCTATCGCCACGCTGTGTGCATGTACGAGCGAACGTAATTTGTGTGAGTGATATAATCGTTTTATGCCACATTTCCACTGCCTGGTACGGCGCTACTCGACTCGTTCTTTTTTGGGTTTTCCATAAACAAAAGTAAGGTGAAATGAGTCACGTTGACTTTTTCTTTCCTACAGGACACAAACAACCGTCTCATGGACGAAAAGTCTGTTAGTTTGACCCACCCAATATGCAATAGTGTTCTCCTTATGGTGAAGACATGACCCTTTCTACTCTGCCTCTGATGGGTTTGCCCTGATGTTCTCACCCTAATCCCAACCAATCTCACTCCTCATGTCTAAACCTAACCAACCAAACCAACAAGCGTACTAACCAATCAGAGTCATTTTGAGTTGCGGGTTTGGGTTGCGGATCTATTGGCTCTGGATAGTTTGAAGGCGGTTTTAGATGCCAAAACACTGCACGGCGTTCTTTTAACGGATGGCGGCGCATTGCATTGAGACAGGTCCAGGCCGAGTCTTTTGGCCGACAACGGCGTGCTGTTTTCCCGCCAGATCCTGTTGCGTCAGAGTGCCCCGCTGTGCTGACACAGTGGTCCTGTTGAAACAAAACAAGGGATGCTTGGTGGAAGGCCGTGGGCCAAACTCCCTCCAGAGACAAACCAGAGATTCAGTCATGGACATTTTGTTTGCCAGATATTTGAATGGAGCTTGGTGTAATGTTCTTTCCATCCTAATATGGCTCCAGAAAAAGGAAAGGTGACACTGCACTACTGATGCAGCCTATCAACTCTCTCTCTCTCTCTCTCTCTCTCTCTCTCCAGCCCAATACGTGCTTGTTTTCTCAAGATATGTGGTGAGATGTGGCATTAGCACCACCATATGAAGGGCTACAGATCAGACAGGTCGGGCGTTTTGTCGTTGTTTTTGCATCAAGTCCACAAAATCCCATCTCTTGCGTGCACACGTGTCCCTTAAATCCGTAGAAACGGCAACATCCACCACCAAACGCCTGCAGTCTGAATGCGATTGCGCTGCGATCGCCTCACACGCAGCTCTCTGGCTGCTCTTTGATGTGTGGCAAGGGTGCTCATTGCATCACTCCCCGCTCTTATCGACACCCATGCAGACATTTGGCCTCTCCTCTTTAATTTAAAGGAGGACTCGGCAGAGGGATAGCACTCGGGTCTTTCCGTGAAGAAGAAAACAGTGATTATCCTCATGGGAACAGTGTGGTAAGTGGTGTGTCCTCTGCACGCACGTGGAGAGAGAACCTCCTTGGAGCTGAGGTCATCCTGAATTAGTTAATTAAAGCAGGTTGTTGCCAAAACATTAGATCATCTCCCAGCTTGTTTTGTCATTAGCTGAACCCAAAGCCCCTCCGCCGGCCCCCTCGCTTTGAGATGGAGAACATGAAGGACGCAGAGCACACATGCACTTTAGAGCTGCAACCTGACTAACTTTCCTGCCCATCGTTCAGCTCTAACAAGTTCAGTTTTCACTCATGAGATGGCCTCTAGTAATCTTGTAATAACTCAGTTTGGTCCCTTTTTGTCATCGTATGATTATGCATGTTATCCATACAGAATATTATGTTGGGAAGTGTGTAATATTATAGTGGTAATGAAGAAGATTACGAAGGACTTAGAGACGTTCAGTTCATTGACTGTTTTAGAATACTTCTGTGATAAGATAGTAAAAACAATAAGTGTGATTCCTATAATTTTTGGCACTGCTTCTTAAAATACAACATTTGAAGAAAATAAACCAAATGACCAAAACTCATTCATATATCTATTTAGCACTGGGGTTAATTTGGTACATTTGCATTCATGTATGAGCTACCTCACCAAACCAATATATTGTTATATTAAATATCCTTAATTGTAAAGATATATTTCAGAATCAGAATCAGCTTTATTGGCCATGTGTGTGCACACGTACATGGAATTTGACTCTGGTTACACATTAATAGGATTGTTGACTTGTTAAAGCTCCACAGTTTATATTTTAACATAAAAAGTCCTGTCAAGTGATAATACTGAGGGCTGCAGTTCTGGAGCATGACGACACCAGAAGAAAAGCCTGTTCAAAATTCTGTCAACGTTCAAGCAAGTTTTAGTCTCGCGAGAGTCAGTGGTTACCAAGGTACCGAGCACGCAGCGTCTTCTAAAAACTGTCAATGGCCCAAGCTGACCAATGAGAAGCAACCCCGACCGTACCAAAGTGGGGTTAATTTTTAGGGGGGGGGTGTCTCTTTTAATTAAACTATAATGCAAACGGAATTAAGGTTTTCAGAGTCATTGAAACTGCTAGTCAAATATCAGCTCTCAACAACCTACACATTGTTGGTGAAGCCTGTTTCATAGGCGTACTAATTCCAGGTATATGTTACAGCGCGGTTGGTTGGAGGTCATTCATGGTATCAACCGCGGCAACGTTGAAAGTTTCGGTGAAAGTGGACCCGATCTGACGTTGATGAGTCAACACGATGTCTGCACGCGTCTAGAAATAACTGCTTCGACACACGAACAATAAATACACCGTCTTCCCAAAAGAGCCGTGGACTCCGGTGAGCAGGTCTTTATTTTATTTTTTATAAAAGTGGTCGTGAGGACCAAAATATGTGGCGTTTGTTGTAACCTCAGCTTAATAAACGTTTTTTTTTTTTAAAGCTAACGCTATATGAAAAACAAAACAGAGAAAGCGTTTGAATTCATTTCGCGGGCCCCTCGTAGCTGGTTCAGTATTTCTCAGAAATATAACGTGCAGTTTTACAGTCGAGCTGAGCCAAAAGAGTTCGTTTCTTTTGACACCAGCGGGTTTTAACTACAGTATTTAAAGGACAGCCTACTAGCTGTGCTTCATTGTTCCAGGATTTACAACATGGCCATTTACATGACTAAGTTACTGTTTTCTGTTGGGTATGGTTAGTGACTCAGCCTTTCTCTGTGATGTTCATGCCCCAGTTAGCCTGCAAAGGTCTCTAATCTATCGGAGACCACCTCAGTTTGTCCTGTGGAGATGACTTTACTGGGGGAGGTGATGTTGGGAAATCAGGCTGTTTACTCCCAGGAGAATGGGGGGGAAAACCCGATGTGAGGTAACATGGTGCATTTTGCATTAGAAGGAGGAAGTCCACTTGATGAGGATGGGAGTATAGTCTGGTATAAAGGTTACTCAAGAGGTCTCACACAGTTTGGCTGTGCTGATCTCTTTATCAGAGGAGGGAGTTGAGGCCTGATGGACTCCGTGGTTGACTCAGATGTCCCTCCCTGTATCTGCCTGGTTGCATTCTCTTTGAGTCAGTCATTTAAAAAAAAGTCAGGATTTTTTAAGCAGATGACTTACCAAGGGTAAAGTTTATGTTCTCTTCTCCTCTTTGCTGTGAGGTCAAAGGTCAGCGCCGGACCTAATGATCTGACCGTGTCTCCTTTTGACTGGAAGACATTCGGCCGAGCTCCTGCGTCACCCTGTCACATGTGATATAACGAGTAAGAAAAGTTGACTGTATGCAGGCTTAATAGCCGGCTTATACTTATAATAGACCTGCGAAAGCTGTTCACCGTGGGCAACGGCAACAAACACACACCACCTTGTAATTTCCCGTCTTGATCGTTCCCAGGCCAGGAATGTGCAGCCGGCAGTCTCGAGAAGTCAGTTTGCTTGTCAGCGTGGGGTCTTTTTAAAAACAAAATGATAGGCCCCTTAAGCGAGCGTTCATCTTGGGGGGAAAAAAACAAGAAAACCAGTCGGCTGACTCGATTTCTTATATCTTAATGGAAAAAGCACAACGCATGCGTGACAGAGTGCATATAGCCCTGCTGCAGAGCTGCCTACTGTTATTCACATCTGCCTTTTGGAGAATCCGGAGAGACTTTGTTTCCTTCATTGAGACAAGGGAAAACATCAAATGAGTATGGGTTGGTGATGTCTGGAAAGAAGCTTATGGTGGTTTTAACTAAAGACAGACCCACCACAACCCACCAGTGTCCGGTCCAGGAGACGGGCTTTAACATCAGTGGTATCAAAGCATGAGATGGGCTTCTGCTTATGTAATGCTCTTGGATGATGTTTGCTTATTAAGCTCCACCGGTAACGCAGTCGTTTGTCTAATTCAGGGGCTTTGATCAGCAGCTTTCTAACGCTGGTGGGCAAAATTATTTTAAAACTCATGCTCCAGTACTTCTGAATAACTTCTGAATAACTCTACAGTGAAACTGGAATTTTAATGTCATCCTTTCATATTGAATGATTTGAAATTGATTTGAGCAAACTTTCTTCACTGTTTGGTGTTAAATGCAAATAATACATATATTTTCTGGCACAGAAGTTGGCCTCCTACTCTTAAGACATATTGATCCTTTCAGGTAATTGACTGTACACTGAACTAGAGCTGAAACTACTACATGAATCATCAACTATTTTGAAAATCTAGTTTGAGTTATTTTTGTGACACATTTGCTTGTTCAAGCTACTCCAGTGTGAAGATATGCTGCTTTTCTCTGCTGTACATCATTGTAAATGAACTATCTTTGAGACATTTAAAGATGTAATATCTCTGGTGTTTGACTGCTGGCTAACTGCTGAGGCTCCAATGAGGAAGAAATACTGCATTCTCCATTATGTCACCATATTTGCCATTTGGTTCATGATTCTTTTCTGTCTCCTTCCCCCCCCCCCCTTCTGTCTGGCCATCCTGTTGTTAACTTCTCAGTATTCTGGTCCTAGCTCTGTGAATGTAGCTGTCAAGGACTAAGGGGATAGATATCAGCGGCTGTGATATTACAGTTTGTGCTTAACATAGCTGCCACCCAGACGGACACGCTGGAGCATTTAATTCTGACTGTTACATCAGCCTGCAGTGATGGCATGCATAAATAACCCTAATGCCGGCGGTGATGTTCTCTGTTCTCTCTCAGCTCATCCAGAAGGCTCTGTGTGACACCAAGCCTGCGATTTAGCTGGAAAATATAATTTTTCCTCCCAAACCTACATACCATCCATCACAATGGGGGAAAAAAAGCAGCTAATGGTGTGGCCTAGGATAGATTATGCTCCATTAGCTGTGGCCTATAACATTATAGCCAACATCATCGTTGCAGACACACATAGGAAAATGTGGTTTGTTTTTCATTGCAGAGCACAGCTGGCTATTCTTAAAATTCGTACACACACACACATGCATGAAGAGAACACAATGTGTGCTACTTTGAGGGGGGCGGTTCCCGGGATGGACACGAGGTGAAGAGTTGTGTCATTGGGTGCCACAGTCGAATCCCACGCTGTTTCCCTGTTTCAGCATTAAGCGTTTGAGTGACTCAGAAGCCACAGGGCTTCAATTCTCACACTTACGGTCTGGATGCTGTCGAGGTGTTGCGTTGTTTTGCTGACTTTGCCAACTCGAACCTGACAGGAACAGAAATGGAGCGCCGATGGACAGCGCTGTGGTTCTCTGGTGTCCTGTCCGTCTCTCTGTCTCCTATCTGTCCTGTGGTGCTACCTGTGTTTTGACCGTTAATGCCCGCACTGATGTTGCACTGATGTTGCTCTGTGTTCACGTTAATCTTCTGCACTGCCGTGAGATGATGAGGTCATCTTTCGTTCCTCATCATTTTTAGCACCAGGCCAAGTAATCTGCTCCACATTGTCAGAGCTTAAAGGTCAAAATCTTGCATTCAGAATTTTATCCGAGCAGAAGTACATAAGTATGAGCGGTAAAAATGTACCCAAAGTTATATCATCCTCAGGAATGTCGTCACGTCAACAGTGCTCCGGTACCTCGGATGTGCGTGAAGGCCCAGTCATTGCTGCGCAGCTTTAACTTGACTTAAGTATTTCCGCTTGATGACATCGCACGTTTAGAGAGCGCACGTTGCCTTCTTGCGATAGCTTTACAGTCAGGTTAAGCTCTGTCTGGCCTAAATATCCTAGACAGGAGGAGTCATGTGGCTGGTGTTCCCTTCTGTCATTGGCTCTTGGGTTCTCCCAGTTTGCCCCCCCCCCTCTGTGGAATGAGGTCAGTGTGACTCCTTATCCCGGCGGGCTGTGTTTCTGACTGTGCTGAACTGTAGAGGTCAGCAGCTCAAGACCGTGCGATTGAGGAAGTCGTGACCAGGAGACAAACTGACAGCGCTCCGCTCAGCGAGGGGCAACGCAGGGAGGAAGGCCGTGCACGATGTAAGCGTCCTGCTAAAGCCTGCCGTCGTTTTGTGTTCAATGCTCAACTGGCCTCCACGTGGAGAAACGTGTTTTAAAGGCCGACTTTGAAGTGCATCACTCTCACACGGATCGGCCTACTTTGTTGTCCCTGTTTGCCAAGTGTAGTGCACACGTAGTGTTTTTGTTTGCTGCTATTTTATTTGCAACGGCCCACACACACACACACACACACACACACACACACACACACACACACACACACACACACACACACACACACACACACCGAGTCATTACTCATAACTGGGTCCTGGGGCTGGAAACCAGACCGTTCCGACTGAATCAACGATGACGGCATACGTACTATATCAGGCTTGATGGCTTTTTGTGTGTGCCGTTGATACGGCATACGCGTGTCTACACACACACACACACACACACACACACACACACACACACACACACACACACACACACACAGACACACAGACACAGACACACAGAATGTGTGAGTTGAAAGTGCGGGTGCGTTTGCCCGTGTATTTTTGGAGGGATCTCCCCTCGTCCCCTCTCACCCCCCCACTCTTCCACAAGACAAACGGCAGCAGTCTGCATGCCAACCTTTCTTTCATCACGCCCTTCTCTTTTCTTTTCTTTTTTCATTCCCATAAGTCTACGCTTCCTCAGTGCACGTGACAGAGACTCTGCCCTTTTGCCTGTCGCCAGCACCTCAGGCTGTTTGGAGGTCGCCATTTAGCAACATGCTACTTGTTAACCATTATTCCCCCCGCCCCCTCCGCCCTGGGCCCAATGACCTACTAACCAGAGAGCTCAAACAAACAGCTTTTAACGTGCCTCTGTTGTGAGAGATGCCTGTTGTTGTGTCACATCAGGATCACCTTTACTATTCTTTTTGTTGCCCGTGAGGGTATTACAGTCCACATGAATAGAAAGGAAAGCGTCAAGACGTGGTTTATAAATCGCAACATTACAACATGTTTCTTTTTGTTGATTTAACTAAAACTTCACTGAGCTAACGAACGCAAATGAAAGAAACGGTGGCTTTTTATTTTATTTTTTATACTGTGTACCTTTCAACACAACAGACTAATGGAGTGGTAGAATATTTTCTCTTGAAAGTTTCAATATAATGTAATTCAGTTTACCTGTCTCAAGCCTGGGAAAACAATGTTGGTTGTATTCGTCTTCAGTGTTATTTACTTTCTAAAGTTCGAAAAAATAAACTTGATGGTGTCATTGTGGCTGTCTCCTATTGGATTTGAGTAATTTGATACCCGATTCTGTTACATGTGTAGTTTAAATAAATTCCTTTTCCCTGCTATTTTCTTTTTTATGACCTCAGTCCCAAGTTCCCCTACTGGGATAATACATATAACCTTGTACCTTGGACCTCTCATGAGTCCCAAAACTGCAAGCAGAGATTTTAAAGGAAGTGGAAAGTATATGTTGAAATCTCTAACGGCTGTTGTCTCATTGTCTATCACCTCTTTTCATCTGACCCTAATCTAAGCCATAGTATCCTTCCCTGTGCCAGGAGGTAGTTCAGGGTAAGATGTCACTTGAATGAAGAGGTTATCTAGTTCATTTTGGGGGCATGGAGAGACTTTATTTACATAGAACATAGTGTTCCCTGCTGCCGGGCTGTCTGCTTAGTTTATCTGCTCCATTTGATTTAAAGAAGGGGTCAAGGGCTTTGAAACGAGTCCCACGTCGCCCTAAAGAACTCTCGATGTTTAAACAAGCCACAAAATATTTGCTCGAGTTTGTTTGAGCACGTGAAAGTCAACACCCTGTTGCATGTCGGTGTAGATAAGAGGTCCCTTTTTTAAAAATTTGAATTTCAACGGCTGTCATCTACGGTTTGCGAACTGATCCTATTGACGCGGGCAAATACCGGATTGATATCTTCACCAACTGTGGATGCAGGGTGACCGGGCCTGCTCGGGCATGCCAGTTTGTTTGTGACGGAAGAAGTAACGTGAGATGGTGTGTGTGTGTGTGTGTGTGCGTGTGTGAGACGGAGCATATGATTTTTGGAATGAGAGAAAGGAGCTGGAGCTGCAGTAACTTTACACCCCTTGCCCTCTCCAGCTGTCGCTATAAAAATACATTTCCAGCTGATGAATCAAATGGGAAAGCATCCTGTGGGTGTCAATACTGTATAGGCCTCACCGTTATATGGGTAAGTGAGTTTGCGTGTGTTTGTGTGTGTGCATCATGGATCACACAGTATTTGGCCAAGTGAGACGGCCCCACACACTCGCACTAATGCTCTTAATCCGCCTGCCTCCTCTGTGTCTCCGGTCGAAAGGTGTGTGTTCTCGTGGAGGTGCTTTACCACTAACAAAGGGCCGGCTGGGATGCTCTCAGGGTAGTATGTCGGAAATAGTCCCGTCCCGTCCCGTCCCCCGACACAGAAATGGTGTTGCTTTCAATGGATGTGAGAGTGACTGGCAAAAGAGGGGCAAGAAAGATGATGGAAGTGTGATTATCTGCCCCCATCCTCGGGAAGGACAGGACAACGGGAGGAAGAGGGAGAGTGTGATTGGTGGTGTTAACGGAAATGTGGAGAATGTGTTGGAATTTGTTGAACCAGCTGAAATGTTTATTGTCCCATCCCATCGACTGCCGCCGTGTTTTTTTCTTTTTTAGACTTCAGAGCTGCCGATTTGCTTTTTCCTTCCACAGCGAGACGGTCTGCTCCCCGCTGCTGCCTCCCGGAGAATCTGCCGCATGTGTGTGTTTGATTTTGGACTGTGGGTGCGAGTGCCTGGACCTGTGTGTTTGTTTGTATACATGTATTTTAGTGTGTGTGTGTGTGTGAGCGCACCACAGGGAGGTGGGTCGGTGCACCCCGCCCTGCTTACTCCTTTTAAATAAGCACCGCTGATGTGTGTTTGGACTGTGAGGAGCGAGGGCTGCTCGGCCACGGTGTGCAGGCAGTGAAATAAACTACTTGTGGGAATAGATGCAAGTGCACCTACTCATTTATGTCTTTGTGTTAATTGGACACCGGCCCTTTTTATATGGAAACACACAGGAATACTCTGGAGGTATTCCAGGAGTTAAAGCTTCTGCTGAACCACTGTTTTGGAGGCCCTAATGACAGGATATCCTCAGCCCCGCCTCCTTCATAATCATAATCTTTTTCTTTCATTCATCATACCTTGTGTTATCCCACTTCCCTTCCCCGACTTTCTCACTTACTAGAATACATTGTTTGTTCTCTCAGGAAAATCTATTGGACAGGAAAGGCGCATGTTATCTCTAGCTTATAGGAAGTCTGTGTTTTGTTTGGATGCTGGGATGTAGCAATCAGGTAAATTCACCTAAACTCAGTCAATTAATGGGGGTTATCTGCTTTCTTCTGCTGCCGTGAATATTTTCTAAAGAAATATGTCTTATTCAGAGGAAGTAATGTCAAACTGATTACAATTTTAACTGGTTATGAAACCATCTCAATGTAATACTGATGACTCTATTTCCCCCACGTGAGTAAACAAGACAATTAGCTAGACGATTGGCTATTTCTATATAGTTATTCTCAATGCTTGTCATCGATACCACCGGGTCTGATTCTGCACAAAATCTGTACAAAATCATTCTGGTTAAAAGACATTACCGCTTTTGTCCACAAGGGCAGCAAAAATCTAAACCAGATGAAAGTTCCTTGTGGTGTTTTTAGCCCTCTGAGACTCAAAACGTGCCACCAGGATAGAAATTAATTGTGAAAATCAAGGCCACAGATAGCAGAGCAAAAATAAAAAAGGCCCTGAAACTGCTCAGGGTTCAGAGAGGTGACATTATTTGCCCCTTTCAAACACACACTTCATAATGTTAATTGTTGTCAATGTTACATTTTATCATGTCCGAATAAACCCCACAGCCAAGTGACATTTCCCTACAATCTATGGCTACAAGCCATTGCAGCTCTAGTAATATCATGTACCAGTCATGTACATGGAAAGTGGCGTCAAATAGACTCACTTCAGACTGGTCCTTTTCCCAGGAAAAGTCTTCTTGTGAGCAGGAAGGATGCTTTTTCTATTTTTTTAGCAGCAGCTGCAGGAACGGCAGCAGGTGGTTCTTGAGAAGCAGGAAAGAGGCCGTAGTTCTCAGGAGGACCAACAGCAGCCGTGGCTGTAAAGTCACCGATCTGTGTTTTGTGTCTGCTGTGCATCGATTGTTTTCTCCATGGCGATCGCTGGTGACACCTTCCTGTACCGCTACCATCAGCACAGTTTCCTGCATCGCGAGTGCCGCTGCTATAAGAGGGGGTGGAAATGGCACTTCAGAAGAGTGACAGGGTAATGAGAAAGTGTCGGGAAGATCATGTGACTGCGAGGAAAAAGCTCTTGTTTCCTGCCCTCCCGACTCTCTTCCTGCCTCCACAGAAGGGGGCGGGCCCTTCCTCGGCAGTGGGAGGAGGGAAGCTTATTAGCCAGAGGAGCAGAGAGAGAGGGAGACGCTCAGGTTAGTGTTCGTTTGACCCGCAGAGACACAGGATCACACACACCACTCACTCACCAGCTCATCGGAAAGAGCGCAGGCAGACGCAGAGCTCCAAACCCGCTTTCTGTCAGCGTAGACGTTTTGAAGAGTCTGTTTTCTGGTCTTCCTGGGTTTAAGATCTGACCCTGTGGGACTCGTACACATCATGTAAGTAAAGTTTACCTCCTGTCCCGTTTGAGAAGATCAGAGTGCCTGCAGTGTGTTGACATGGGCTTGTGTCTGTGTACTTAAAACAAAGGCGGGGGGCTTATTAGGTATAGACAACATACTCCACACTGGTGGTGTTTTGACGTAAAGATTCTTACGTCAATACGTTCATTTGTGGCATGTTTACCAGAATGCATTCAATAAGATACTATTGCCAATAGTATCTTAAGCCAGAGGATCATTGTTGTGGTGGTTTAGAAAACCACACAGAGCAATAGAAATGCTCTATTCTGATACGGGCAGCTATTGCGTCTTTTTGTGTCCCAGCCTGTGCTCCCTTGTCCTGGAGATGGAATGCCAAAATCTAAAAATACGGGTCTTGATTATAACATTTGGCAGCCCAGCCCCGGGACTATTTTCATTCCCTCTGCCCCCTCAGCTGTAACGGCG
The DNA here is from genome assembly GCF_910589615.1 of Taurulus bubalis. Classification (NCBI taxonomy): domain Eukaryota; kingdom Metazoa; phylum Chordata; class Actinopteri; order Perciformes; family Cottidae; genus Taurulus; species Taurulus bubalis. The sequence continues at coordinate 23,737,069 of NC_136599.1, read as the reverse complement.
TGAGAAACTGCGTGGCTGAGTGCATGTGTCGTATTTCCAACAAGTTTCATGTGGAGGTTTTTATTTCAAGCAGAAAAAGGGGAGCGTTTCAAACAAGAGTGATGTATTATAACAAGGCTTACGTGTTGCCTTTTCCCTTGTTATAAAGGCTGCGCTACAGCACAGTGATGAGATTTTCTGAACTCACCAGACTGTTCTAGCTGTTCTGTCATTTTCAACTCACTGTATCATTCATGACTGCTCTTTCTGCACCTCTCTCTGTGTCAGTGGAAAGATAGTCAGAGATTATAAAGGGTTAACTGACGGAGAAAAAGTACAGTTTGTACATGTGAGTGCAACCAACGGTGGGGGTGTGAAGTGTGAAACACTCCCTGTATTCAAGCCAACAGTGAGGCCTAGCCATTGAGGCGACTCCACGGTGACCACTGGTCCTCCAGTGTGTGTGTGCGTGTGTGTGTGTGTGTGTGTGGCGGCTCTGTAGCTGCAGCATTATGGGATTGCGTCCAGGTCTCTGTGTCTCTGGAATGCGTTCATCACCACGTTGAAGGGTGACGGGGATTTAGCTTTTTTTCATTTGCCTTCTTGCTCCATGCCTGGTGTGTGTGTGTGTGTGTGTGTGTGTGTGTGTGTGTGTGTGTGTGTGTGTGTGTGTGACTGTTCAGGTATGCAGTTGCTCTGTATCTTTGTGTATGCAGCTGGCATGTAATTTCATTAATGTGCATTTGTGTCTGCATGCGCACATACGTCTCCAGGTATGTGGGTGTTACCCGACAGTTTTGCTCCAGCCTCAAGCCGCTGATCCAAACACACACTGAAATTACACATCTCCCAAAAAGATGTACGGATCAGTTTGAGTTTGGTGTCACTGCAGTTTCCATAATCTGCAAAAATTTTGTTTTTCGCTGGATCAGAGTTCTTTCACTCTCCAAGACTTAAAGTGGCCTTTTTGAATGGTTTCTCTCTCAAAAACTTGTTTTTTTGTATCATATAATGTTGTTTTTATTCGTGTTGCAACACATATTGAATGAGTTTTTGTGGGCAAATGGCAGATTTTTTTATATGTTTGCGTTAGCTGGCGAGTTAAGTTTTCCCGAGGGAGGACTTAGCCACCTGCTCTCCACTGATGACCTACTCAGTCAAAACTCTCTTCCTGACACACACACACATACACACACGATGAGGATGTTGACATTAATGGGTGCACGGCTACAAACATACACACACAAGACAGGATCTCGTTGGACCCCTCTCACCCCCACCCTTGGGTGTAATTGTGCATGGATGTGTGTGCGTTTCCTGAGGCCACAGGCGCAGACAGTGATGAGCAGAGGTGGAGGAGGGGAGGGTACGGCAGGGGGTGTGTGAGGGTACACCGGCGGATGTGGGGTGGGGGATGGTCGTACAGATGAACCCAGATGCTGTAATAACTGTCTGCTCATGGTCCAGTGCTTGTCTAGACCCGGGTGCCTGTGATGGTTGCGTAGCCCCATGGAGTCCAGACCATTCAGTCGTGCCCGTCTCCACCCAGCCAAGTGCTGTTTTCAGTAGGAAATGAGCAGCGTGGCCGGAGCAGTAAGGGCCGCCTCCCGAGAGGACCGGCGCTCGCCTCTCCGTCTTCATTAGCGGTCTTCGGAGCTCCCTAAATCAGCCTGGTAGGGGCGTGACCTTTCGAACTCTTCTTCTTAAGCCTTTTATTGACTTACAAACTGAAGCCGGGTCTCCCAGTGGGGTGATGGGCCGGGGCTTATGTTGCGCACACACATAACCTGTTTTTTCTTTTTCTTTTCTTTTATCTTAGTACCCAGGTTTGGGCCTATTTTTCTTCAGATTAGACTCTCATTCAACCAGAAGAGTCATGGGCGATGCTTACCTGAGCTTATTAAGCCTGCAGTGTGATTAGTGTTCATCCCATCATGGAAATATTATGGGATGGTCCTCCCTTCAGAACCTCCTCTCTTATTTCTTATCCTGTCTCTTTTAATAGACTCCGCAGTCCCTGAATCCAGCAGAATCACAAAGACAAACACATTTCGATTACCTTATGTTGTTTTCACAGCTCAGACACTTCCCTCGACTGATGATGGATCGGAGGGTCCGAAAGTCCAAATAACAACTGTAAATATCTCAAAAACTCCAGAGGATGAATCCAAATGACTTTTTTTTGTTCGTTTATAATCTCAACTGAACTTTCTGTTTTAGTGCTAATTATCAAATGTTAGCGTGCTGATAATAGCATTTAGCTGCCAGCAGAACTCGGCCAAACTGTCCATGAGCAAGACCCCTATCCCCGCCATGGATTTATTTATTTTATATCCCTTATTTGTCCCACAAGGGATTCTTTGCATTTTAACCCACCCTTAGTGATTAGGGAGCAGTGGGCAGCCTCGTGAGGCGCCCGGGGAGCAACTTGTCGTTTTTTAGTAGCACTGCCTTCTTAATTAGTTGTTGTTTGGTGGCGGTGAGACAGTCAGTGTCACGGCACACATCAGTGGGACTCCTCTGCAGCGGCGGTTGCCAGTGCGTTGTGTACAGGCCTCGTGGCAAAGAGGCAAGTCCAATTGCCCAGAAATAGACGGGCTAAGGTCGTCGTAAAACGGGGTCAACCTGCTGGTCACTCGCAGTCAGAAGCAAACACTCCAGCTGAATGCGTTTTGTTTGTTTTTCTGTCTTCCCTGTCGTGAAATGCGTCACCGCTTCCTGCTCGTCCCTCCAGCGGGCGACGAACCTGTGAAGTCACCGCTGACTAACCCGCCACAGCTACCCAACTCTCTCTCTCTCTCTTTCTCTTTCTCTTTCTCTTTCTCTCTCTCTCTCTCTCTCTCTCTCTCTGCTTGGGGTGACTCTTTCAAAGAACATTTATGAAACAGACATTTTTCTCAGAGATTGAATCATTTAAACATTGTTTTCTAGTGTAGAAAGACAGTGAACCCCTTCCAGCTCGGGAAAAGTTCTTGTTGTTTATTGTCGCTCGGCCAGGCCTCCGAGACAGAATTAGTTTAAATCCCCCTCAAATATTAACACTGTATTGGTTTATTCACTAATTTATCTCACTCTTGGTTTGACTTGTATTCAATAACTAACTCAAATCTACCTACAGTTTAACGAGCAAAAACCTTGTCAAATAAATGACCTGATACAATGTGATCATCACAAAGACATTTATTGATCATGTGTATGTAAACCTGCACAGACAACAAGTCATGGAACAAATCAAGCTGATACAATAACTCATTTAAAGGCTCAAGTCAGGCGTAGTCACTTTCTTAAGAGAATATCTGTGTGTTCACGATTATTGGGCAACTATTAGTGTGCATACAAGTGTGCACACAATTCAAAATAATGATTTTCAAATTAAATAAACTGTAAATAACATTTAAATAAAGTGTGAATGAAAATCTAGCCTTATGATGTGAATGAAATGCTTCAGCAGTCTTCATGTTTGCAGAACCAGAAGTTGCTCTTCAAATCTATAACAGCTGGCTTTCACAGCACATTTGGAGTTGCCAGTCAGTGACAGACAGACCTTTCCTGCATCTGGAGCCCATCGTCCTTTATCTGGAAAAATCCCACCGGCTTTCCCACGATCGTTGGATGTTTGGTGGGAAGCTGTATTGTAACTGAGCGTCTTCTGGATAACGGTGATATCTCTGGTGTCTTCAATTCATTACCTATTCGGTCCCGCGGCCCACAGGTGAAAACGGAAAGTTTTTGGCGGCCCTCTAGGTGGCGCTCGCGGCCCAATGGGGTCTAAGAATCACTGCTTTTTGTTTACGTGATTACAGATGTGTTCCTCTGTCTAAGTTCCACATTGGATAGGAGGGGGTTTCGGTTGTTTTTCTATACAATCAGGGGGTCGATGTCCGCCCGCTTGGCCCAAGGCCGCTGGGACACGACGAGCCAGCTGCCGTCACACACCAAACGCATGAGTGCATCTTGTTCCTGCCCCTCCGAGTTCGGACCCCTGGGTGTGCTGCTGCATCTTATTTAGTTTTGTGTTGTTTCAGGACATTTTGTAGGAAGCAAAAGTATAAGCTTCTTCTTGTGTCTGCTACCGAAACCCATTCCCCTCCACGTGGTGCTGTTTGCTCTTCCTTCAGCCACTCTGTAACTTGTTAAGTTATTGGTGAGGCCAATGGCTCCCAGTCATGGGCTCCCCCTGTAATTAGTCTTCAGCAGGCCGGTTGGTCGACGACGTCGTCCGCTGTCACCCCTTCCTCTCAGCTGGAGCTTCCTCTGCCAATATTTAGCGGTTGGAAAGCCAAATGTAAAATGCAGTCGAATTCAAAACAACGCCGTGGTTAGCGCGCGATAATCGAACCGAGCGAGTTTCCATCGCGGAATAGAAACCTCATTCCTCGTCCTGTCGCTGCGGTCGCGCCCTGTCTCTCTTTTTCTTTTTCATTTTAGAGACATCAGCTGTTTATGAAACGGCAGAACGGAAAGTTAGAAAAACAAGACTGACGAGCTGAGAGACGTGTTTTGTTTCCCAAGGAAGTTATTCTACACACACACAGACACACACATCTGTGGACTAATTTTGTTGCTTGATCAGTTTTAGCTGTCTGACCCTGCAGACCGTGAGGTAACGAACGGCTATAGCGGCCTTTTTTATTCCAGGCTTGCATATATTTGCATGTCTTCTCACGGCCGATGAAGGAAGTGAACTGGGTTTTTGCATGAACACACTCCCATAATCTCCCATAGACTCTTTTTCCCTCCACTTAACTGTTGTAACAGAGTAAATAATAAGTGATCATGGGATTATGGTGATCAGCTGAAATGTGTGTGTGTGTGTGTGTGTGTGTGTGTGTGTGTGTTCAGGCACACAGCATATGTGAATGGTGTATATGTGAAAAAAAAGGTTGTAGAAAAAACCCGCTGTTTCCAGAGGGGGAGGGGTCTGTGTAAAGCCTCATAAATTGCCTCAGGTGATCTCACTTGAGTCAGCGTTGGTTGAGGCAAAACACTGCAAGTTTGAAAATGGAGGGGAAAAAGTCAGCGCTGCTCGAGGCGACATTTTCAAAGCTGTTCATCCTCCAGAGCCCAACAGTGTGCAAGTCAGTCGAGTACTTAGTATTAACTAATTTAAGCTTGCTCTGAGGATCATGGAGACTGTGATGATGTCATTTCCGTCTTCTGCGCGTCTCTTGGGTTTCTGTCTTCCTGTAACTGAAACTAACTGAACAATCCCTCCTTTCTTTGCCTCGAAGACGCTACATTTTCTTCTCACTCGGATCACTGTCTTCATTGTATTTTTATTTTAAAAAAATTGCTCAATCTTCTGATCTCCCCCAGAGGTTTGCCCAGAGGCTTTTGGTGGCTGAATGTTTGTGAATCATTATTTTCTGTGATGCAAATGTGTTTGTAATTTAAGCGAGACTATTTTAAACCTCCCTTTGGTTTGTCACACTGTCGAGATGAAAGCAAAGTGTGGGACTGTTTGTGCATATCTGTGGGTGTTCAAGCTCTTGCAGTTCCAGAGTGTGTGTGTGTGTGTGCGTGTGTGTGTGTGTGTGTGTGCGTGTGTGTGTTCAAGTCTAAGCTGTCATGATCGCTTTTGCTCTTTTTCTCTGCTGCTGGTCTGCTGTTCAGGGATGAGAGCGAGGGGTAAAGGGAGAGGGGGGGGGGGGTCACACGTTATAAGAGACGGGAAGGAACAGGGTTATAAAAAGACTAATTAGAAATGTGTGAATAGATATGTTGGAGGTGGTGAGGAGGAGAGAGAGAGAGAGAGAGAGAACTGGGTGTGATGTAACCCTGGAGTGAAATGTTGTAAACGATAAGAAGCAGCCAGGGAGGGATGAGTTTGGGGGATGGGAGATGGGGGGGAGGGGGGGTTTCTGGGAAGTTTGAGCTCTGAGAAAAAGAAGGGAAAAATAGCAGTGTTTTTAATTCCTAAAACCCAGAAATACGGGAGAAGTAATTAGGTGCCGATGAACAGTGGGGGAAAAAAAACACTTTCACTACCTCTCTTTGTCCGGTGTGTCTCAACGAGTGCTGCGTTCATCGGGCCGCTTTGAAGACATAATGGCCAGAGCACCAAGACACGGTTAAAACCCCAAATCTGAGCACAATTACACTTGGAATAAGCCTATTGTTTACTCTCCGTCTGGCGCACACACTTTGTCTGCTCTTCTGCGCCGATGAAGACAAAGAGTGCAACAAGAGGAACAGTTGTGTGGGCTGTCAGTGTTGTCCACTGTGTTTCCAGAGCACCCCGCTGAGCTCGATGCAAGTCCATGCAAAAGATTGCAGCTGTTTTTGGCCGTTGTCCTCCTCACTTCTTTTTTTTTTATCCTCTCCCCCCTTTCTCCCTTTCAAAGAATTTTCATTTGAATGAAAACCCTGCCTCGATGTTTTGTTGTGCTCTGAGGGGGGGATGGGTCCAATTGGTCAGAAACCCTTTCGAGGGGGACCAATGCAAGTGCACCCTCTGCACCCCCCCACCCCCGGCCCCGCCCCATGTGCCCCGCCGAGGCTCCCGGCCTGACATGTGATTGGCCGGCTGGGAGGAGCCAGACTCTGTATTAAAGCCTGTCCCGTCTGCTCCACTTCAGTGTTGAAGAGAGTCCCCCGTCTGTCAGCCGGAGAAGTGTTTGTGTGTGCGTGTGTGTGAGTGTGTGAGTGTGTGTGTGTATATATATTTATATATATCGGTACGTGTGGATGCTTTTGTTAATGAGAGGCGGGCAGAAAACTGAGAGCTCTGCCGTTATCTGACTTGGACTTCCATCTCTTTTTAACCCGCTCCAGGACCGTGGGGCTCTCGTGCTGAGCTGCCGGACCGCTCATTTTGTGTGTCCGCTCGCAGCTGGACAGGCGGACGGGCTCGACGGACGAGTCGGACACAGGTCGTGAACGGGGACTTCAAAGGCTGCCGCGTCACCGATCTCCCGGATACTGCCTTTCGGATTAAAGAGCTCCCAATCGGCTGCGCTGTGGCTGACCGGTGACCCCGATCCGCAGCCAAAACCTCCTTCTGGGTCACCACCGAGCTTGATAAAGGTGGTCTGGCCGGGCCCGATGTGGAATTTGACCCCGACTGACCCCGTCCCGCAAGTAGCCTTTCACTGAGCCTGGACTCGGTGGAGAGGAGAGATAAAAGAGCAAGAGGGGGCGACAGGGAAGCAAAGGAGGACGAAACAGAGAGTGAGAGCAGAAGCACAACAACCGGTAAGGAAGTTAAATGGGGCTCTGGGTGCGAGGGGGAGAAGGGGAGGAGAGTGGGAAGAAAAGAGAGGGCACAAAAGAGCTATTTTCTTAAGCTTAGAGAGGACATGTGGGAGCTCTAAAAGAATGCTAGTTGACTATTAACCCTTTCACCCATCTCCCCCTCTGTCAGTTCTGTTTGTCTCTAGTCTAACTTATCTAGGGGTTGCTATCAACCACTATATATGTGTGTGTATGTGTATATGTATATGTATATATATATATATATATATATATATATATATATATATATATATATATACACACACACACACACTTACTCCTTTATTCTTTGCTTGCCTTTTGCTCTTGTACATCCTTCCGTTTCCAAAACCCTTTTGACTGACTGAGAATATTTTCCTTCTCTCAGCTCCTCGAGCATGCCGGTGGAGACCCTGCGGCCGTCGGACGTCCGTCTGGCCGGGATCCCCTTCACCTCCGCCATGCCCTTCCGGATACTTCACAAGGGCCCGGACTACTTCCGCCGCCAGGCCGAGCCCGGGGCCCGCAAACTGAGCGCCGTGGAGCGCCTGGAGGCTGACAAGGCCAAGTACGTGAAGAGCCAGCAGGTGGCCCTCACCCGCCAGGCCCCCATCAAAGCACCAATCATCCGCAAGCCCCTGGTTCCCCCGGGGATGATGCTCCAGTGCCAGATAAGCACTCCGCCAGCCCGAAAGGTCCCCCGCTGCCCGGCTGATGTGGAGAACGGAGGAGGGAGGGATGCGCCGGGATGGAGGCGAGGACCGGCTCTTAACTTGGATATTTTGAACAATCTTATCAATGATGTATGCGATGGACCAATGCCTTGCTCCCAGTCCTCCTCCTCCACCTCCCCCTCCTCGTCATCTCCCTCATCGGGAGCTAAGAGCATCGGCAGTAGCCTCTCAGCAGAGCAAGAGAGGAGCAACCGGCTCCTCAACAACCTCAGACCGATTAATATCGGCACCATGAACTCCTCGTCCACCTCTTCCTGCACTTCCTCTCCGCTCAACAACAACAACAACCTCCGGACCCCCGCGGCAGAACCCGCCCGCCGGCCGCCCCCTGTTCCAACGCGAGTACCCCGCGTTGGGGTTCCGCCGTCCTACATTTCCCCGAACTCGGTGACAGTGCGCAGGGTGGACGTTCGGCCTCAGGCTGACATAAGGAAGCCTCAGAGGGCCATGCTGCAGCCCCAACTCAGGCCCAGACAGACGGCCCAGGGCCAGGTCGCGCACCCTCTGGGCCCACCTCCACCACCTCCTCCACCCTCTCAGAACCAGCCCCAGCTCCAGCTCGCTGTCCCTTCCCAAACCCTGCCCTCCCCTCCGGTCTACCTCCCGCCTAGTCCCATGCTGGTCCGAGCCGGCATCCTCCCGCCAGCCTCCCCCGCCTTCACCCGCATATCGAACGCCAGCTCCAAGGGGTCGGCCCGCAAGCACCCGGCTTTGCACCGCTCCAAGTCGGACCTGAGCGACCGCTACTCCCGCGCCACCGCCGACCTGGAGCGCTTCTTCAACTACTGCGGGCTGGACCCAGGGGAGGTGGAGGGCCTGGGCGGAGTGGAGCGCTTCACGAGGGCCAACTCGGACATCGTGTCCGTCGCCAAGCTCCGCAGTGTCAGCACGCCGAGCTCGGAGTGCGGGGACGAGGCCGTCCGGGCGAGGGCGGACGAGGACGACGAGGACGACGGGGTCGCCCGGGCCAGCGAGCGGGTCCCGTACGGGATCTCCGTCATCGAGAGGAACGCTCGAGTCATCAAGTGGCTGTACGGCATCCGGCAGGCGAGAGACACCAACAGCGCCGTGTCCAACGTATAGAGACTGGCGAGGACTTGAAAGGACTTTTTGTACGTATACATACGTCTGAAGAAGGGAAAGCACATCTTCTGCTGCCTTACGTCACATTTAAGGATAATCCAGTAGTTGTTCCTTTTCATTTTCCTGTGAAGACATTTGTTTTGGAAGTTACACATCAGTGATTGTTTTCCGGGCTGCAAGTCAGGACTGCTTCCCTGCAGGACTAAACGGACGATGCATTTCCCTGCACTTGATCTTGTGTAACAACATTGGTATATGAAAGCAATAATAGACTGGTATAAATGATGATGGTGAGGATGAAGGCAGAGGGCGTTTGTGGTTCCTCATGTTAAGGTACTTAGTGTGTGTGTTTGTGTGTGTGTGTGTCTGTGCGTGCGAGTGTGTACCAGGGAGCTCCGCAGCACAAAGCCACTGGAACTTGGTTGCAAACTGCTGGAGGAAGAGAACCACGTTGATACTGTGAAACTTCACATAGAAAAAAAGAAAAGCTTCCATAAGCACATTTGTATTTAAAAAAAACAAAAAAACTTGGGGCTGTAAGACTGTTATTATACAAATTTCTGTCAGCATGCGAGTGAAACGTTTTGTACACATTCATTTTTATGGGTTCCCATGATGTCGACAAAGCGCACACTCGGATGATCACCTCACGGCACAGACGCACATTCAGGTCTATTGCAGAAAATACGGGAGCAGCAGTTAGCGCAGTGTGTGTGTGTGTGTGTGTGTGTGTGTTGCGTCGGAAACGTGGTCCCGGATCACGCTGCACTGGTGCAGCGGGAGAAGAGTGTTTACGATGTATGTCTCTGCGCGTACGAGGGGAGAGCAAGTCATCCGATAAGCGTCGAGCTCACAGGTGGCTGGTTGTGAAGTAAGTGTGGCGTGGAAAAAGTAATTTTGTATCCTGTAAAAATGGAGAGAAACTCAAAGGACGGGTAAAAGGCAGACGGAAAAGAGTATCGATGAAATGAAAAACATATAAGATATCGATGGCGGTTCTGAAAGTGTCTCAGGAAGATGCACTTGCCATGCTGACGAATATATGGACCAATATTTATTTGGAAAAGTTTTTAACTTAATGTATTTTTTAATGTTGTACAACTTTGTGTACAGAATTCAATCTCCACTCTTAAGTGCAATCTGATCACATATACGGCAATTACAGTACACGTAGGATCCCATTTAAACACACACACACACACACAGAATACAGGCGCCGGTCACACAACTGATTGGCAATCTAAGTGCAACACGTGACCTAAAGAAAGTGAGAGGCCGCTGTGTATTTATTTCGACTTCCTGTTCGTCTCAGTGGGAGCGAGGGAGGGAGGCCCGTCTCCCCCTTTTGTGCCAGTTCTCCGCCCTCCGCAACTACTTCCTGTTTCAGCACATTCAGTATAATAGTACCAGCCGGGCTCCTCCTCTTCGCTACCTGTGCCCGTCACGCCACGGAGGGCTGGAGAACAAAGTCTGCTGTTGAATCCGGCACTGGGCGCCCAAAGAGTCTTCAAGTGAGAGATCCAAAATGCTTTACAGTGGTGTATTCTAAACAATTAATAATAAAAAGGAAATATGTTAAAGTATGTACTTGTTCGCTGTTTTTCTTTCCTGGTCTTTCAAACCGACTCAAACACAGCCTGGTTCCGCCATGTGGCTGCAAACCGCCGCCCCTCTGATTGCTTCAGTGTTTTTAAGGGTTTATGAAGCGCTGCTGCTGCCGCCAAATGTGTAAAATATGTATAATCTCAAAAAACCTGGTGTGGGTCCAGTTCCTTGTTTTACTGCTCTCACAAGCTCCTGGTTTCCGGGGATGTGGGTGGCCGGGGGATTGGAAGGGTGTGTGGTGGAGCAGACGATGAAGTATTTCTGCCCGGGGGTGCCGGGCATCTTGACAGCAGCCTGCTCGGTGTCCCAGGCCACTGTGATTATAACAGCCAGATCTTAAACGGAGAGACAGATCACAGCAGTTTAAAGGCTGGGGAAGGTAAGAGGGCGAGAGAGGAAGTTGGTGGAAGGAGGAAGAGAGAGAGGGAGAGATATCGAGGGCGTCTGCTTCTATTAGAGAAGTAAATAACCTTGTGTTGGAGCAGCTGCTTCTCTTGAGAGGGGTAGGGGGGCTCTAATGAAAAATAAAGTGAGTCCGGCCCTCGTGGCAGGAGGGAGGTACAGGACTATTCCATCCAGAGTTGAAACTTAATCAGGGGGAAGTTTCCCCTCTGGAACGGTCAGGAATATCTTTGGCAGTAATAAAGTACTGGCAGTGGGTTTGTGGCCTTTTGTTAATTGTAAATTTCCGTCTAGTTTGGGTCAGCAAGAACTAAAGCTCTGCTGAGGTCTCCACTGAGGGTTGAGATGAAACTATAAAGGAGCTCCATATATTCCTTCAGTTGCGTGTAGAGTTACTGCCGTCTGTCCCAGCTGCTTATGGACTAACCTTCAGCAGTCTTGTTTTATGAATCGGGAGCATAGAAGTGTAGTTCCACATGCCGGTCAGTGAATAAAAAACATCAACCTGGAATACATTTTTTTTAAGTGCATTTTCTCATAGTTCAAAAAGAGCATAATGATTATTTTCATTTTAAAAGGTTTTAATGAAAGTAACTTTGTTTTTACTTGTATGCATTCAAACATAGACATGCACCATTGTATTATCATAAATTGCTGGGAAATGATCAATGACCATTCAATATGTGTTGGTTGGGGACATATAAGTGACTTTCCTAAGTAGGACACCTAATGACTCAACATCTTAAATGTATTAACTTCTCAGTGAGCGTGAGCCAGAGATCACAGATTGACTCGAGCTGCCAGGTTTTGTTCCAAGCTGTCACCGTCTTATTTCGTGCTTCTTGTTGTTGTTTTTGCTGCAAGATGTACACAAGTCCCCATCGCTTCTTCAAAACTGCTTTCCCCTTACGTAACGAGCCTGTCTGGCACGATGATCCTCCTTGTTTTCATCCCGGGACAGGTCTCGTTATGTAACGGACACCTCTGACCCCACGGTGATGCGGAGAGTCCAAAAAGGCTAAACGCTTCCGCTGGGGGAGGAACACGTGTCCCGAGAGGATAAGATGTCTCCCTGTGGACGGATGAGGGAAAGTGTGCTACGAACTATCTCTCCTCTCTCTCTCTCTCTCTCTCTCTCTCTCTCTCTCTCTCTCTCTTTCTCTCTCCACAGAGGCTGACCATATGTCCATATTTACCGAGAGATCAGCTGGGCTTTGGCATCCTGGTCACAATACACACACAGTTTGTTTATTTTCCTGTGCGTGCTCCTGTTGCGTCTCCCAACTTGTTCGTGTTTTTTTTTTATTACATTTTTTCCCTCAAAGCGGGAAGTCCTCCAAGTGTGCATGTGTAATGCTTTATAATGGTACTTACATGCAGAGGATGATTCCAATCTTTTGGGGATGAAAACGTGTGTGTGTGTGTGTGTGTGTGTGTGGCTTCCTTTTGCATGCCTAAGCCCGAATGTGTGGGTTGCCAGTTCCAGTGTGTGTGATGGAGGGAGGGGCTGCTCAGTTAGGAAGAGTATACCGCCTGATCTCAGCAGGACCACTAATGTATGTCAAAGCTTGATATAGTCCTTCTGAATGGCCCCGGTGCAGCGAGTGATAAGCTGATTAAGGCGCCGGGGCAGATGGGATCTCTGTGTTTTTGACTGTGTGTGTTGTGTGTGTTGTGTGTGTCACTGGGACCAACTGTACGTCCCGTGGGAAAACCAAACTAGGTTGTCTGTGTTAGCTTAACGTGTTGTTGCGTTGCCTCCCTTATCTCCTGGCATCCATCTTTCTATCTTCCTCTCTTTGTCTCTATCTCTTCCTCTCTAGGTTTGGACGCGGTGCAGCTTTCATCTCTCTCGTCCAGCCTCTCCATCTCCTGGGATCAAACGGCAAATACCCTCAATCTTACTGCAGGCTTTGTGACGGTGAACACAGTGTCATTGATTCCTGTGTACAAAAAATATTATAAAAATGCTAAGAATTCAGTTGTTTCATTTTGTAAATGTTGAAACTCGTCCGCAGCATTTGAAGCCAAAAAAATGATGTGTTTGATTGTCATTCCGAGAGTGTGGCGCAGTGAAATGAAGATCTTATCATCCGGGAGATAATGAGATTCTTGCATTCTGCTGCAGAAAAATGCTAACTATTTGAGGTGCTCATTCATGGCCTCACCCTCAAGGAACTGTCACTTTCTCAGGCCACCTTTTCGTGCCTGTTTGGTTCTGCTGTTGATTGATTGTTGACTGTTAGCTCACTCTTTTTGTTTTGAGCGACAGCAACCAACAGCTGGGCCTATTGTGGGTTGATCTAATTCAATCAAACATTACAGCAGTGTCGTCAGGGCTGAAGAGCTCCAGTCCTGTATCCCAGGAAGAAAAGAGGAAGTTATTACACCAAAGTTTCAACACTAAATTTAAACTTAATCGTTTTTTTGAGGAGGTGCCGCAGCACCCTTAAATAAATGTACTGCTTGTGGGCAGGGACATATTGAGATTATTATAGATTATTATTTATAGAGAGATTATTTCTGTCCATCCTAACTCCCTAATCCCTATATTAGCATTGAAAAGACACCGTTGCCTCTCTGGGCTCGACACCTTTGAAGCTGTCTTTTTTTTCTTCAGTCTTTTCGCTGCGTGCAATGAGACGGTGTTCTGCTTCAAGGCAGCTTATGTTGACACTTGGGATCGCCTCTCAGTGGCTCTTTGCCATGATGTTAGCGTTGTCAATGTTAGCATGTTGTAAGCATTTAGCCCACTGTGCCTACGTGCAGCCTCACAGAGCTGCTAGCGTGGCTGGAGGGTCTTGTTACTTCAGTCGTAACACCGATGCAAAATGCATTCGTTGTGGCAATGAATTCGTTACACAGCTGGTGCTTTCAGGAAGTGGACTGAGCAGGGGATGGATGGAAATGGGAGGATGCCTACATTGTGCAAGCTTCCTTATCTTTAGTACATTGACTGTCCACCAGCAGACGGATGATGATGATGATGATGATGATGATGAAGTCCTGTGTCCCCAGAAGACCAGACCTGTGTGGGAGGATGACAGCAGGAAAGCGTGATTGGGCATTGTGATTCAGAGTTGTTACATTAAGATGTGTGAGTGTGTGATTCCTAATAAGGCCGACTGGGGAAGTTTCGCAACACTGATGTAAGTGCAGAGCTGCGTTTGAACTCCAATGCACATTCTCTCTCACACACACACACACACACACACACACACTATCAAGACTCTTTAAGGAGGGATAAGTGCAAAGAGACGTTGTCAATAATTCATTTTGCTTATAAAGTGGTGTGTGAAGGCCCAAGAGACACTTGGCAGCACGGAGGATGTGTGCAACCTCTCCGATGAAAATGATTACTTACTCCTCAAATGTTTCCTATTTCACGGGCTATCCCTCACTGGGTTAGGACATGTGGCAGTTAAGTAGCAGAACTACTATTTCCGGAAAAAAAATCCATGATGATGACAGACAGAGATCCCTTTCTTGAAACCGGGTCTCATTCTGGGATGTTTGGAAAATAACACAGGGAAATACAAAGTCCAATAATAAAAAAAAACAGCAAGCAGAACAAACTTCATGAAAAATAAATAAATCATATCTCATTTTAAAGTTGAGCCAAAAGTAAACACAGGAATTATCCCCCTGCACTAGCTAGCTTCTGGAGCTAACCGTTTAGCTTTTGTTTGGATCATTTGAAAGTGAAGTGATCGTCCTTGAAGTAACTTTATTACTTTTCTTGGATTTCATTAGAGGACAATAACATTAACTATACTTTCTTCCATGCTACTGTTTCTCGGTCATGAACGCACTTCAGATCAACAGCGACTCACACATCTAACTGCAAATGAAGGGATCTCTGTCGGTCTGTTTGTGTCTGTCTGTGTGTCCTTTGCGTATCTCGACTACGGTTAATTCCATCCTTGGCGGGTTTATTGACGGAGACCTAAGGACATGCAGTGTTGTAGTTGGTGTAATCTGGACTAAAAACGCTTTCAGTCTGAATTAACTTTGAACTATCAAGCGCTAGTGCTCTGTGCAGAAGCGGGGGCAGGGCTTCAGGGCTTCAGGGCTTCAGGGCTTCAGGGCTTTGCCGACTGGCTACACTTTTGCTGCTGGATCCTGACGTTGCAACTGAACTGCCCTGGCGTCAACCAGCATTAAGCCGAACTGGATGAGTGTGAACCATCTGGGGTGCAGCTAGTTTCGTTAGCTGGCAGTTTGCCCACGAAGTAGATTCTTCTGCAGTTAGCTGCAAAAGCTAATCCAAGGGGCTCATTTCTGAATCGTCTCAGAGACAAGAAATATACATTATTTATGTGAAATTTAAGTTTATTTGGGCCACCTTGTAAAGAGACTTTATTTTTTCTGCATTTTACAATACTCCACAACAAAAGTAGCTAATACAAATTTAGCATGACCCCATAATCCAAATGGTTCATTAGGGGAAGAAGACTACCAAAAATACCAACTTGTTTTCCTATGAGTCTGGAAATTCATCAACGTGAGAATGAGAAATGGGGGTGACAGAGGAGACTTAAATTCATGGCACTTGATATGATCACAATGACCTCTCAATAATTTGGCCAGAGCACCCATAAGTGACAGTGTGTGGTCCTCGTTGTCTTTTTAGTCCCAACATTTTTTTTATTCAACATGTTCTCTCTTGTAAGTCTTACTAATTTGTCCTGACATTTTTATGACTCAGTCATTGCGCCTGGACTCACTTTCACACGAGAACCTCAGACTCAGCCAAGCAATCTGGGAAGAGATCTGTTGGACTTTGAGGCGACAACAGTCCCACGTGCAAAACACCAAGCCTGCATGCCCCGCAGGGCGCCGAGCTATGTTTGGATCCTCCTTTGCTCTCATGTAGAAGTCTCTTTCTTTCAGTAGCCGGTGTCTGTGGACAGAAGGTCAGAAATATCTGTGCTCTCTTAACAGGACACCACATTCAAAGAGGGAAAAGTAGAAGCATGGAACATTTGATTTGAATGTACGTCATTGCAAAAGCTTGAAAGCGACGTGAAGGATTCTTCTTAATGTTGGGAAAGGAATTCACACTGTCCATCCGCAGCCAAAACAAAATCTGTGGCCAGCAGCTCCACAGCAGCAATCAGCGGGAACATGGAGTTTACCCGTTTCTACGACGGCTGCCAAGCGCACAGAAAATGCGACTGGCAAGTGTGCAACGGAGAAGAGAAACCGAGTTGTGCTCTGGAGGCTGAATGTTTACCCAACCTCTGACTGAATGATACCCCCCGTCTCTGACTGACTCACATCACGGCTGCAATATAGGAAGTTTCCCACCCTGCTGTTATTTCCAACTTTTCAGGTCTCCTGCCTCTTCTGAAGAGATTAACGACAGACCAAATCAAGTTAAGATTCCACACTTAACTTATTACATAGATGCTGGTTGAGTCACAATAGACAGCGATGTGTGAATACAATTTAGATCCCCTGATGACATTGTAAATGTGGAAAGTAGAGAAGAAATGACGTATGAGATGTTGCCAGTTGACTGACAACAGAATCTGACATTGCTTTGTTCCATTTAAAAAAGAAATGTGACTGGAAATTGTGAATCAATGAAATAAACTATGCCTTTTGGGTGGCGGGGGGGTATTAAAATTAAACATTGTTGTTCAGTTGATTTGTGTAAGTTTCAAGACTAACGGAGTCAAACATTATGCAGAATGGAATGGAAACCAATAAATGGATCGTAGATGCCACGCAGCCAGAGGACGTGTCAGCTGACCAGTTTTCAGAAGGCTGGAGGCCAGACTCGACGCATCAACAGAGCTGATGGGACTGCTGAGGGATCTTTAGAGCCGAGCACATGACGACGTAAAAAGCCCCACGATACTGGCTCAGTGTTTACTGAACCGATTGGCCCTCTTACCTCCTCTATTCATTTGGCGTGGTTTAAACAAGCAGCCCTTTGTTTTGGACGAACTAAAAGGCCACGACATGACGATTCCTCTTCCTTTTGTGTGTCTGCTTCTGCCGCGAACAAACACTTAGTCATGTCAACAAAGGCCCCGCTCACGGCCCAATCGAAGCCCGTGAGCGGAATGGAGTAAGACAATGAACCCTCACATTCTTCTCTGTACCTGTTCTCTCTCCTGCCATGACGTCAGCTTTGTTTTATTCGTAATCATCTTCCTCTTTCCAGCCCGTCTTTTCCATTTGCTTCCCTTTTTGCGTCTGATGACCTCTGACCTGTTTTTACATGTGGGCCGCCCGCTCCATTCTTGGGAGCGTGATACCTCAGGATTACCTGGAGAGAATGCATCAATTGTGGTGCAAACGAGGATGAACTAATCAGGATTCGGTGGTCAAAGGTCAAAGGTTACTGTGACCTCAGGTCGGTCACATTCTTGTGATTTCTCGGGAACGCCTTGAGCAAGTTTCTTTAAATTTGGCACAAACAAATTTGACCGACTAGATTGTGGAGGTCACATGTCACTGTGACCTCACAACTGAAGACGGCCATAACTGAAGAATGTATTTGCTCATTAGGAAAATTTCGCACAGATTTCTAATAAGATAAAATTATGACATGCTTGTAAACTGCAACATGATATGGTTGGCAGAGGTGTACAACCGCGAGGTGGTGATTCTAGTTTCTATAGTGTGTGTGTGTGTGTGTGTGTGTGTGTGGTGTGATGTGATGTGATGTGAAAGCTGGAGTTTTTGCTCTTGGTTACATATTTTCAACGTCACAAGTCTTTGCACTGCGAGAGATTTCTGAGTGCACGGAAGTTTAAAGAGCAAAGAAGTCCCGACTCTGCAGTTGTGTTTGATTAAGCTCTCGTTATTAAATGAAATATCTACAGCCTTAAACACGACACTTCAAAATGACTCCAGAAATTTAAGTGAAAGTAATTTATGAAAGCACATAGTTGTCACCAATTTATTAAACCTCCTCCTCCAGAGTGGTAGGAATGTTGTCTCGGCACTCCTGGAAAAAAAAAGAAGAGATTTTATTATCAGTGATGCCTTTTACAAATAAGTTATTCATCTATTTCAAAGCTGAACCAAAATTCTAATACATTTTTGCTAAGAAATCCCCTCTGTAGATCCTCCGATTTGGAATATTGTGTAAGAATATTAATTTCTCTCCAGTGACACATTACGCCTAATTTCCACTGCATGGTGGCTCTACTTTTTTTTGTTTTTCCGGCGGATGGTACTAGTTCAATGTTGGTGGGAATCAAAGATGACTGTCATAGTGCTGCAGCGTGAAACTGAAATTATCCTCAATACGTCTACAAATTGGAGCAACCTTTTTAAGTGTTGTCTTGGAAGAATCGCTGTAATAATGTTCTCAACATGTACCTCGATCGTCTCACCATGTGCCACTGAATTAGAGTCAATATGACGATTGGTCATGGGACCTCATGTTTACATATATTTGTGCGTGTGTGTGAGAGAGACAGTTGTCTCTTAGAGAGGACCGTTGGGCCGCAGCTGGTATAAAACGGTCATGAGCAGCTGTCGTTTGGACTGAACTGAACTGTGGGAAAGAATCCAATAGAGACACTCATCAGACATGTACAGTGTGTTTGTGCCAGTTAAAGAGAACAAACAAAACAAAACCATACATTTCACATATTGTGCTTCACCTGTTTTAATATATACATAAGCTTCTGCATGAAAATGATTTGTACATGTGGATCACATTTCAACTTTTTTCTTGTGAACAGAGCAGCAGCACAATGAGCACTTTGGAAAAAACTTGCTTGATGGCTTCATCTGTTCTTTAAAACATATCCTTCCCAGTAGAGAATGTCCCAGAGGGAATAAAGACAGGCCCGATGCTTTTACAATTCAAGTTGAATTCAAGTTGATTCAAGTGCCGATTCCTTGCCGAGAGAGTAAAGTGACTGAAAAGCTCCCAGGGAGAGAACTTCCATTTCACAAATTGACCAGAATTTGTAAAGAATTGAGCCTGAATGTCTTTCCTCCGTGATGAAACCGCCTGGAACGGACAGGAAGCAGCCCAAATAGATACAGAAACACACATGTAAATAATACACACAACGGCATCATTCTCACAAACAATGGCCTTTATTCCCTTCTCTCAGTTCTGCTTTCATCCTCCTCTGTCTTTCCCCCTCCTCTTCACAGAGCCGGGGAGCTTTTCAGGGAGTAAAAACCCTGCTCTAATTACACATGCACGATGTAGCCCACTTTTGGCTCGAAATAATTTTGGTAAAACTGTGAGGCTGAGAAGCTTACACTCAGGCCGCACAACGCGACTGCACGATCCTCGGCCTCTTTTGTTTCAGTTAAGCGTGGGGTATGACTCACAGTTACGTGTCATCTTGAATACATCCAATGCACCCTATATAACCCAATGCATCCAACGCACCCTATATAACCCAATGCATCCAACGCACCCTATATAACCCAATGCATCCAACGCACCCTATATAACCCAATGCATCCAACGCACCCTATATAACCCTTATATGCCGTAGCTAGTAAATGAAACACTTCATCAACAGGGTGCGGAGAAGCTCACCCTGAGGACGGCAGAGCTTCTGAAGCAGTACCAGTGATGAAAGATGCTCTGGTGAATCAAACGCTCTTTGAGCTGCAGCATCCGAGCACTCAGACTGCGTAAATGTTCTGTCACATTGAATCCGTGTATGACGAGATAGTGCAGTGGCAATGCAGGCCGCTGGGCCTGCGGTTTTCTTCAGGAATCTGCTTTGTCAAATGCCTCTTTTTTTTATTTTCAGCATCATAAACTGATTGAGAGAGCTGTCGTGGCAGTTTGTCACACTGATGTCATTCTATTTTAAACACACAGCACTCCTTTCAAGTGCCATGCCAGGCTGCACAAGACAGCCGGAAGACTGTCACAAGATCATTACACGCGCGATGAAAGTTGATACAAATTAGAGGAGCGATTTTTAACATGAAATAACCCTGGAGATGCAGCAAGAAACCTCATGATATGTAGGTTACCGTCGGGTGTCGCTTCTCGTCTCGTCAGCCCGTCTCACCCCTCCTCCTGCCGAGGAAGACTCCGCCTGTGAGCTTGGATTAATATTCCACTATTGTTGTACAAGGGATTTGTGTGCGTTTGTGAGAGCGTTTGTGTTCATCGCCATGTGAGGCTTCACTGCATCCGTGCATGTGTGCGTTTGATTAATCAGTGCAGCATGGTTGCATCCACTGTACTGCACGTCTGCCTGATTGCAGCTGTGAATGCCTTTGTGCACTTGTGTAGGTGGGTGTGCGTATGTGCGTTTGCATGTTCGCTTATATTATTTTACTCAACCGTTAGCGCTTTATTAGGGCAAAGGGTCACTCTTTTGTTCTTGAAAATTGGCGTAGTTGCCCTTCAAGACCCAGTCGTACCAACATTTAAAACAGCAACGGTGGGCCAGCTATTCACTGGTAAATCTCATAGCTTACAGCAGTACCTGCAGGCTGGCTTTTAAGCATGCTGCACACACAATAAATTGATGAGAATGTATCAATAACATGAATTGGTCATTCACGCTGCACCTGCAGACGCCTGCTTTTGCCTCCTCCTGCCTCCTCTTGCCTCCTCCTGCCTCCTCCTGCCTCCTCCTGCCTCCTCCTGCCCCCAGCTCTGGCGAGCCAATGGTAGTCGGGGAACCTGACATCACGTTTGACTGTCTTTAAGAAAAAACTAAACGAATGCAACGTGAGGATAAAGATATACTGCAGCAAGTCTACGACCGAAATTGGCAGAATTATCAGAATGGAAAAATAGGAGACTATTGAAGGAGCAACTACTCCATAAACAAAGGGATTCGTTGTTAAGATAAAGGGGCAAACAACATAATTTTTTGTCCTCTGACATTAGAGCAACAGAAATGTACGCGACAATATGACGTTGAGATCTGTTCCCCTGTTGACCAATATCAAACCATCTTAATAGTGCTGACGATAGAGCAAAGTGTTCAAAATGGAGAATGCCATCACATGTTATTAGCTGTTTGTAGCACCCTTTCACTTGTATTCAGCCCTTTTTGTCTTATAATAACTTGTTCAACAAAAGAGACAGTTGCAGAAGGTTATGAGACGGGTGTCTGTAGTACAAATATATATTTCAAATGAACTGTGTATGAACCGCTGGTCCTGTTAGCAACTGAGCTAACAAGCTTGTTAACTCACCGACTCACCCAAAGAAGACTCGAGACTGGTACTGCCAGGTGCTTCTCTAAAGTACCGAATGTTTACATTACAGAATGAATCCCCCAAAAAGTAAATTTAAATGTGGAGAAACCAGCAAGACTGAGCTAGATTTGGAAAGTGTTCAACCGGAAAAAAAACAGGCCGGTGTTGCCAACTCTTTTCCAATGAAAGTAGCTAGCAGCACTAGCTCCAGATGTAGCTAATTCTAGCGCGAAAGTCGCTAAGACAACACCGGCAGCCCTCTCAGAAGCCACTCCCTCCCCAAATTATCATTATGAACGTAAACATACAATTAACTTAAACAACGAACATGGCTACTGTTCGTGCCCACAGCTG
Organism: Taurulus bubalis; assembly: GCF_910589615.1. Taxonomy (NCBI): domain Eukaryota; kingdom Metazoa; phylum Chordata; class Actinopteri; order Perciformes; family Cottidae; genus Taurulus; species Taurulus bubalis. The sequence goes on along the minus strand of NC_136599.1, from coordinate 23,715,536 downwards.
TCGAGCTAGAAGCTTGTGGAAGACTCTGCAAAAGTACACGGGACGAAGTCGGAATACTTTCCAAAGCCACTGGCTTTTGCGCTGTTGGCAGATTTGTGAACTTTCCATTGCCTGAAATACAATAACCTGTGGTTTTCTCGATTGCTTCAGTACTAATGATGTCATATTCATAACACTCTAATTCCAACTTTTCCATGTGCCGTGGAAAGAAAATGTGAGCCTGTAACTTATGAGCACAGAAACACAAGTGTAGCAAAAAGTAATGACAATTAAATGAAGGGACAGCACTGTTCCTGTAAAGTTAGTCTTTATTCACCGTTACAATCACGAAAAAGCAAAAGCACCATATGTATACATTCAGCATAGAAGTGCTAATGCTACTCAATGATGTGCTAACATACTCTGCTAATGTTAGCTCCACAGGTTTGTCCTTAGAAACGTAACGACCTCCCCGTGTAACAAATATCACTATTACACAACGTTTAACCGTGACGAGCTCCATAATCCATGAATGAAATCTGAAACTATTGCCTGAGAGTCTAGTCAAGGGAGACTAGTTTTCAGACCTCGGCGGGTGCTGGCTGAAGCCACGCTGTGATTGCCCAGTCTGCGTTCGAGGGGAAGAACTTAGCAAAGGATCGGTTACGCTGCCTGGTACGATAGCACAGGAAGCATCCAGATGCAGATGTGGCAGATCCACTAGAGCGTCTGTCACATGGTCACGAGTGTAAGCAAACTATGTCATAGCTCTTACCGTCTATCCTCTGAGTCTGTGTATCATGCATCAAGAGAGAATGGATTATCGTGTGCGAGCAAACACTTGAGAATGTTTATTATTGAGTCATAGAAACTGATATGGTTATTAAGTGAATAGTGCACATTGCTTTCCCCTCAAGAGTTGCCAGTTGGTAAATGAGCAATTTCTCTTCCTCCGGCTCTATAATGGGCTTGTCATGCTGTGCTGCTCAATGCATCTTCAAAAGGAACCAACTCTCTGCGGCTCAGAGGCGAGGGCTGTAAACTAGGTCGCCAGAATGAGCCAAGGAATTTTGCAAGACAGGGAAGAAAGTTTGCGCGTGCATGCTGTTGGGGCTAAAATAGTGCATTATTAAGGTGTAATTGCTCGGGCCTGAGTGAATGCTTCTGGTTTGATTTATTTGGTTCTGGGGAGAGAATTCTAAATGTGCCATGTGTGCTTCAAAAAATGCCATGAAGGCGTTCATTAATTCAAGAGGCACATTTTCTTTTGTTTGCCTCGAGAGTTACGTAAAAACTGAAGCCCGAGATGAAGGTAAGACATTGTGCAATCATGAGGGGCACAGCGAGAAAGAAGGGCAGCGCGTTCCTTTATGCCAGCGTTGTCGTCAACAAAAAAATCCAGACAACTCTTTATTGCGGCTGACAGTCGGATAGAGCCGCGTTTTAACCCTTGAATGCACCGCTGCCTCCCGTGTGCAAGAGAGTGTAGGATCATCTGTTTTTTTTTTGTCTGGTGATCATTGTCCCGTGCCTAAAAGGTGTCACACCATTAAAAGTCCCCTCTCCTTCCCTTCCCTAATGTTCCCATTTTTTAGGAGATGTTAAAAGTGTGATTGTGTGTCTAATGGTGTGAAACCGGGGGGTTCTTGCATGTGAGGCGGATAATAGCCTCGTTGAGTGCCAGACCTAGGATGCTTTTTGCATTTGACGAGGTGAGATCCCAAGAGGCTTTTCAACGTCTATCCGTCAATAAGAGACCACAAACTGGAGCTGTGTGTGTGTGTGTGTGTGTGTGGACACACAGTAAGGAAGTATGTATCTCTTTGCATGTGTGTGAGAGAAACACGCACAACATAATAAAGGGTGAGTATTGGAGTTCATGTGTGCAGAAGTGTGCCACAGTAGCATCTTTCCTTGAGCTATGCGTTTGCACATGACCAGTAAAACAGGGCTCCCTGGGGCCCATAATTCAGTCCCATTAAGTCTCAGATATGCATGTCGAACTTATAAAATATGTAAATAGAGCTGTTTTGGCATAACCCTCTTCCTTGTGTGTGTTTGTGTGTTGAGAGTTGTGGGGGTGTGCCTGCATGCGTGCATGGATTGAATATGCGCGTGTGCATGCATGCATGTGTAGAAAGGCGTAGATGAATTATAGAGAGGCACTAGTTTTATGAGATCAGACCATCAGAGGGAAGCAGCAGCTGTAGTAGCAGAGCATGGTGTATATCCACTGTGTTTTGCAGTAATTCACACAGTGATCCAGCGATCAAGTTATTGATACGCTGGCATCCACTTAGCAGAATATGCTAACTTGTGAGTGTTTTTTTTTCATTTTAAAATCTGCCGCTCAGAAACGCCCAAATATGAAACAAGGAATCAAGACATCTTGTGACAATGAAAGCAGACGCTACAGTTGTTCAGACTTGTGCTCATTAACCGCGTAGATTCATCTGGGTTTCTACGCAGAATTTGCTGGTGGAGGGACAAGTATGTACCCTAATAGCTTGTTTTTGTTTAGCGTATCGTCCTGTCTGTGGTTGTGGTATCAAAAGGAGGAGAAAAGGCAAATTCTTCCTGGTGGTTCATGCAAGAATTCTCTTGAGAGAAGTCGACGCCGCCAAGTAGTGGTTGATAAAATGGCCTGGAAAACATTGCGGCTCATATTTCAGCTGTTTAGCCGTCATGTAGAAGTGGAGGAAAATCAAGGCGTCTCATGGAAGATGAAGAAGGGAAAAAAGACATGGGTCCCATGTGGAAAGGTTTTATAGGAATTCCAATTTCTTTGCGTTAATAGAAAAATGTAAAGTTGGGCCTTTGGTGAACTGTGGTCATCTACATGCAGGTCTTTAGCCAAACACGTTTCCTTCAAGTCACGGCATGCGAAAAGGAAAAGAGAAGAGAACACAAGAAATCTGTCCACTCATGCATAACATGCGAGGCAAAGGGAGAGGGTGTAGCGTACTGTGTGTGTGTGTGTGTGTGTGTGTGTGTGTGTGTGTGAGTGAGTGTGACCCATGTGATAAGTGAAAGAAAGAGGCCAGGTAAACACAGAGTTGAAATAGGGAGTCCGGCTGATTCAAAAAGATCTGCAGCGTTGCTGTGGACACAAAGCTTCAGTCGGCTGTAACTGAAACACGACAATCCAGACGTCTGCTTTGAAATGGGAAAATGTTCCACTGTGTGACTGTGGAGTGTTTTTGCTTTGTGGGAGAGATGAGACCCAGTTTAATCTACTGGCTGTCACTGTAAATAATTGTAAAATGATGATATGTTTGAAAGGGATGAACTGGAACAGCTATTAATAATCTTTGCTCCGAATGTGGATTCATTCGAGGAATAGTTTGGCATTATGGGGAAATGTGCTCATTTGCTAAGAGAAGATGAGATACCACTCTCATACTTGTGCATTCAATATAGCGACGTATAGTATTCCTCATGCCACGTTCGAATAGAATCTTTCCTGAAAAGTAATTTTGTAACATTTTTGACGAATGTAACACGAGCGATCAGTACGTAATGTATGTGAGAACGTGGCTGATAGTACAAATACTTATATCCAGATTCCATCCATCTTTGTTACACAATGCCATTTCAAAACCTCAGCAATGGTGCATTGCGTTATCAATTTAACTGGGCGGGGGGTTTATTTGTGAACGTCTGTTTTGACCGACTCAACTCATCAGAGGCTTTGGCCCAATGACCTACAATTTTCCTCGTTCCACAGAAGAGAAATGGGGGTAGTCAGAGGGCAAATGGTGATTAGAGTCATGATTATAGCAAAGCTCTTGTTATATGTCTGCTGGATACAGAAAGAGACGGGGCGACAGGATACAGGGGGTTAAAGCGAGGATGAGGAGGGGGTGCAGAGACAGAGAAAGAGGAAGATAATGGAGGCAGGTGATGGATGACCATTAAAGGTCAGAGAGCAACAGGAAAAAATAAAGTGTTTTATATATTTATATATATATATATATATATATATATATATATGTGTAAATATATATATATACATATATATATATATATATTTACATATATATATATATATATATATATATATATGTATATAAAACACAAGGAATGATTTACTGGAAAACCAGTGACTCGTTGGCAAGAGCTTTTTGGTGGAATTAAAAATAAAATAAAAATAAAAAGCAGAGTTTACTGGTTTACGAGGAGGAAGAGATGAAGACAGATTATGATAAACTGTTGTTGACTCCAGGATTACAGCTGGTTGATTGTTCATCTGTCTGTTTTCCCCACAGACTATTGGACACAACCAATCCTTTTACATGTACCCCGACCTGCGGCCATCTAATCCACGGCCTCTTATTCCCAGGCCGCTCCACGCAGTCACGGAGCCCTGCAGAGTTCTACCCACCCTGAATGCAGCCGCCATTGATCGGAAAGACTTTCAGCACTGGCTGTAGTGAGAGCAGTAAACAATGTACCTTTTTTTAATTTATTTTTTTACTTTTGGTTCCATTTTGCTGATGTCTACAGATCAATATTAAAGTAGACACAGTCTTTTAAAACACAGATTACTTCTAACATCTGGCTCTCAATCTGCTATCACGTGGTCACGCAAACCCTTGGTACAATTTAGATAAAAGATCAAAATAGACCAAAAGAAAAATCACATCAAAATGCAAAGAGATGTAGCATACAACAAAAGTAGAGCGTATTAATTTAGGAAATTAAACAATAAAAAAAGTGCAAAAATGCAAAGTATGTGCAGTGTATATGAAGTGTATATATGTATCTACAGTGATTAACTAGACAACAAAAGCAGTGCAAGGGCTGTTGATGTTGAGTCAATTGACAGAGTTCATTAGCTTATTTTAGCATAACATTGGTAAGAAGAGAAAGAAACTACTTGCCTATACTTTGCCTGTGTTTGTCTGAAGTAAAACAACAACTCACTGTTACCTGCAGGCTGGTCTCATACAAAGTTCTACTGACAGAAATGAATGCGCTATAATTGGTATAACCCGCGTAATCCACTTGTATGTAATCCACGTAATCATGAGCCACGACAGTAGGTAGAACATCTGGGTGGACGGCTAAATACAACAGACTTTCACCCAGGCGGCCGCTTGTGTTGGACAGTTTGTGTCCTGTTTGAAACCAGACGTAAATTTATTTGTTATATAACTGTAAGCAACTTCTCTTTCAGAGTTATTCTAACCCAAACGTTGATTTATTTGTGTCGTGACTTCTGTATGAAATAACTTTTAATTTGATATCACATGAACCATTGTATGAGGATGTATGTGTTTTGCCATGGCACCCTATTCTGACACCATCATTTTTTGTTGTTGATTTATCTTAGATTATAGGAGCAGAGCTGCCAGATGTGTGTTCAAAGGGAGACAGGCTGCATTCACCACATGTCTCATACTCACATGCCCATCCTAGCTTTATGTAACACTGTAACATCCCATTGACTCACAGCGGCATTTCCACACACCTGTATTCTGGCGTTTGCCGTGAGTCATCAGTGGTACTTTTCCCCACACTTTTCTCTGCATGAGTATTTGTAGACTAATATGTCAAAGGTCACAGAAAGGTCAGGAGAGATCCATGACGGAGGTGTGAGTGGTGTTGACGTGGGAACAATCGTTTCAACACCGGTGCTTCTATAAATAGTCTGTCTTCGTATCAAGCGGTCCTCATCTGGCAACACTCACAGGAGCCTTTAAAACACACAGCAGATAAAAGCTTTGGCTCTAATAACGTGTTGGCAAGCACAGCTGGCATTCCAAACGTCTCAGAGATCTGATACATTTTTCAAGATAAAAGTTGTGTGAAACAATTCAACAGCGCTCATCAGTATACGTCTGAGCTAAATTTAAATGTTGTCCTGAAGTGGAGGCGGCCGGATTACACAAAATAAATTAATATTGCAGTCTATCACCTGTCTTGCTTCAGAGCCTTCACAGATATGATGCACTTTATGACATCAGTTCAACTTAGAATTAAGCAATAGCTTTTTTTTGTACTTCTGGTTACTCGTCTTTCTTTTTTTATTTATTGTTTTTGGAAATAAGGCCTGTGGTTAACAGAAGCTCAATAGATTTTGATATTTTGTTCTACCATATCAAAAAACATCAGTAAATATCCTCCTTCAAGCTCTAACGTATCTTAAAAGAGGCGGTTTCTCACAAGTGGCTAAGTGAGACTACTAAACGTCATCACGCAGACCAGTCCGCCTTCACGTACTCGTCTCATGCGACCATCGTTTAGTTTGTTTATAGCGTAACGTTAGCTTTTTACTTCTGCCCGTTTCAAAAATCACAAATGTGGTGTGTCTTTGTGAGGATTATCATGCTCAGATGAAAGTTTCAAGAATCCTAAAATTGTGTTTACCTTCCACAGAGATTATTTTATTCCAACATAATGCAAAAGGGAACCGGTCCGATGCCCAACTTCCAAATTGAACAACAAAAAAAGGTCAACCCTGCAGCACTCTATTGCCTTAATTTTCCTCCAAAGTTGTTGAAATAGAAATCATTTGGCACACAAGGTCAAATTAGATTAAATTAACATGTTTATTGAAGCACTGAGTGAAATGAAAGCATCAATTGAAGAGGAAGTGCTGAATGAAGTGATTATTGAGCTGGACTACTTCATTGGCGTGGAAGCCCGGCAAGAAATTCAGAAATTGCATAAACTCAAAGATGATATCCAACACTGTGTGCTGGAGAAGTGAAAGCAGTTGGAGTGAAGTTTATGGTGTTTTTTGTGTGAGAACTGAAGAATTGAAAGGGTCTGAAGTGTAATCACGGAGAGTAGATTACCTCACAGAAGAGAATAATAAATAAAAGCAGTGCCAGTTGCAGTGTAAGCACTGAAAGCAGTTGAACTGTCATTAAAGAGTCCGCTTTGAAAGCAGGTGAAATGTAAGTTGAAGGGTGTAAAATAAAAGCAGCTGAATTGTCATTTGAAGACAAATGCAGCGTAAATGTCAGTTGACATGTAAATAACAGTGTATTTGAAGTGATCAGTGATCAGTTGAAGTGTCAGTTGACATGTCGGTCTGATAAGTAGTTGAAGTGTCAGTTGATGTGGAAGTGCTTTCAAGTGTGTGCACTGAAAGTTGAAATGAGTTGTGGAAATTGTCAGCTGAAGAGAAAGAGTTGAAATCAGTTGAATTGTCAGTTCAATAATTAAACAAGTTTTGTCCAAATGTGAATTATGCCTGAGATGGAGGAGATAAAACATATCAAAACTCTGAAACACAAATAAAATGCAGATATCCAAAATAAACTGTTTCGATGTTCGAATGAAGCTTCCAGAAGAAGAATACAGATATGAATATGAGTGTGCCTTCTCCATACATTTGTGTCAGTCTGCCTCCTTTCAGCCATTATTAAAATCATTTTTCTCTTCCTTGCTTGTCAGAATCTTCCTCATTTTAAAAAAGAACGAGTCAGTGGAACGTTCCAGCAGGAACATTTACATCATTCACTTGTTTTTCTATCAGTGTTGGAGCTGCTGTTCATACACAGTGTAACCTGAACAGAGAAGGGCAGAACAGAGGGCTGGTGTGGAATTTCACTGGCGAGAGTGTGTACGTGTGTGTGTGTGTGTGTGTGTGTATGTGTTGTATCTGTGTGTTATGTGTGTCTATATCGGAGACACTGTTGTACTACTTTGTCGTCACCTCCAGACGAAGGAGAGCCAATATCACAGTGCGTTGTTTTCCGTTCTCAGTGAAGACTTAATGCATGTTATTATAGCTGGTTACACACACACACACACACACACGCACACACACACACACACACACACACTGCAGTGCCTTGTTCTCTCTGCTCCCTGTATCGTCTTCCCACGTCACTAAAGTCAGATAAGAGAAGTGATCCAGTCTCTGTTTGGGTCAGAGCTTCTTTTAATAGTTCTCCCTCAAAAGTGGAATTGAATGTTTTTCTGCAGCTGGTCAAACACTACAGGGTTTTGTTTGTGTTTCATTATTAAACCCCTCCACAGGGAGGTCAGAGGTCAGGTTCATCCTCAGAACAGCAGTCCTGGAGGCACTGTGGCCGACAAGGGTTCCGATAATCTGTTGGTCGTTCATGATACACTGAGGCTAAATGTAAAAAAAGAATACGTATGTTTTTCACGGCGCCGCTTTACTCCACTTTTCTTTCCGTTTACAAAGCAAACACTCTGCTCTCCCGTCTGGTCTCTCTTTCTCTTGGGTCGAAAAAGGCTAATCCTCCGGAGGCCCGAAGGATTTCTGTTTTGTTAAGTGGAAATGCAGCGTTTCTGACCTGCATTTGTTGTCAGGATTTGTGTTTTTCTTGCAGCGCTTTTGCCCTTGATGTATTTCTTTTGGATTTCTGCACGTTTCCTTTGTTGCGCTAGTTTGGGATTTTCATACGTAATTTCTGAAGCTGCAGCGCGTTTCTCACAATGGAATAGCTTTGGTCTGTTGTAGCGCATTTTTCCCTTTTGGGCCACCGTATATATGGACTCGCTCCAACAGTGCAAGTCAAACTCCAATCCTCTGGTTGATGAATGAGAAGATAATTTTCCGTTGTTTGTTCTGTCTATCCTACTCTCTGAAATTTTACATTTCAGACATTTTCTGAACACAATTATTGCCAAAGAGATGAGGCAATTTCCCAAGATACGACTGTTTATTCTATGAATTTGCTTGACTGTCATTTTCACAACGTTAGTAGGATGATGTGCCTTGTGTTGTTTATTTTCAAACCACTGAGACATGTTTGAAGAATATTTCTGCAATAAGTGAAACTGTACGAATAGAACAAAAAAATGACTTCCTTCATCTCGAAACCTTCCGAAGGTGCCTCTCGGTTCAGAATTTATTCACACACTGAATAGTGATATATTTGCACATTCCCGCTGTACGGGCCTCGCTGCATGTATCAGGAATGAGAAGAATGAAGCACAGTCATACAGAACCTGAGGCTAAATGGGTTCGCGAGGTGGATTTATTTTGTCTCTTCCGTCTTTCACTTTTCATCTTTTCTTACTTTAAATCTTCCCTCACTCTCAAAGGTTCTATTAAAATCACGTCACGCTCCGTCACACACACACACACACACACACACACACACACACACACACAACTCCGAGTCTGAGTCACCTGTGGCCGTCACTGGGAAAATCGGAATTGCGCACGCTGACACAATAAGCGTGGGCTTATGCAAAAGTCAGTGTGCATGCTCACGTACCGCCACATGCACCCACACACACACAGCCCCCGCCCCCAGGTCACGCGGAGAATACCCGAGGGTGTCCCATACGCCCTAAATCCTTTGCCGTCTGTACTCCCAGATGAAGAAACACACAAACAGATGCAACACTTGTGCAACTCCTGAAAACGGAATAAACGTCCCCATTTTTCCATCGAAGTTCTTCCCGGTACTTTTCTTTGTGTTTGTTCTTCTACTTCTTATTTTCAACCGCCATTCAGTCCAATGGACTTTCGCAGATGTCATTTTAACGGTTACTTTCCCCCCCCTCCTCCGTCTCTTATGCTAAATGGGCTCAAAGAGGTGCAAACAACTGTCAGAGTGAGATGTGGGCTGCATGGCTCACATAGTTGTGATGTTCCAGTGGTCGATGCGATGACTCTTCAGAGGAGCTGACGTTGGACAGCAGGTCGGAGCATGTTTTCACATGAGCCGGGTGATAGAGATGGTCCTAATGAGCAAGTTGTGCGTGTGTTGTTGACTGGTCTGGGTTGAGTTCTTAGTAACTGGTATCTGGTTCAACGAACAATTTACAAAAACTGGATTCGTTAGAAACGAGGGTATGTGTCAGCATGAATCATGTGGAAATTATGACTTGGAGAAATCAGTGGAGAGCAAATAGTATTTGAAGTGGAATGAATGGAAAATATAACTTTATGCGAACCTAATGGAAGTTATTTGGTAATCTAGTCTGACATTCTTAGAATAGCATTTATTTTGATCTGTTTGCAACGTCATTTTGAAACCCTCCAGTTTATTATGAAAGGGTCAGGTCAGACATGTTCACCAAATCCCTTTACCTTTTTTACTCTTCACTCTTCACTCTAAACAAACCTTCAGTTCTGCCGACTGAAGCCAATGCGGAAGTGTCTTAAAACTTGTTACCATATTTGGAATGCGGAGGAGTGACGCGGAGTCACCGTATAGCAGCAGTGACCCGTCACTCACAGTAAGCCCGCCCTAAAGCATACCCTGCTTTATGGTCTGTTTGACTCTAAATGACCATAATGTACTAAATGAACATCATGCTGTATTGAAGAAGACGTGACTCTAGAGATTGAGACATAAACTCATGTTTACAATGTTTACTGAGGGAATAAATCAAGAGAGAAGTAGAGTCACTTTCTCATAGACTTCTATACAACCAGACTTATTTTTGAGTCCTGAGGAGTCGCCCCCTGCTGTCCAATGGAGAAAAGGCAAGTTTGAAGACTTCTGCAGCGGCTTCACTCCGGAGCAGGAGTTTGCCGCCTGTGTGCAAACCATTTTAATTTAGTGATGCGTATATCTCCAGTAAACACCCACCGTAAAGTTAGGCTAACTTAACTTGGCTAACCTAGTAATGACTCATGCCTTCCTGTTGGCCTCACTGCATCTGCCATCTTCCTTCACTATCATCGAAATGGCATGATATGAAGCGGAGCACATTATGGCAGAAACATTACATTTTGTATCCCACAACCTGAGCGGTGGAGCTGAAACGTGGGATGTCGTTATAACTGTTGATGCATGCACTTGTAAAGCCACACACACACACACACACACACACACGCGCAAATCAGATACGAGGAAAACTGTAAAGCACACCTCTCGAGGCCATCAATTAAAAATGAATGTTGTTCTCTAGCGAGCTCTTGGCTGTATCCGCTGAATATTTGATAAACAGTCTGACTTTTTACATTGGCACCATTATGTTGCCTTGGGTATATGGGACAGGAAGCCACTCTCCTTTACTTCCTGTCTGATAACGCCGATCTCTGGAAGACTCAGGAAACCGCGCCAGAGGAAGCGGGGTTGAGGCAAAGGCAAGGTGGAGCATCCAGCTGACTGCCGAATGTGATGGAGCAAAAAACACAAGAAGCTGTGATTTGGATGCATTTGGGACAGAACGCGTTCGCTCCCATTGTTTGGTCGTGCCGGATGACGCATGAGACAAAACGGGGCCGGCCATGCACTTGTGTAATCACATTTAAAACCGATAAAAGTCAGAGAGACGGGTGCCTGTATGTATGAGAGAGGATAACAGGACAGAGGAAGGGTAAGGGATGATAGACAGACGGAGAGAGCGGCAGTCAAAAGACCCAGACGGCAAGAAAAACACACAAAGATAGCGCGGTGTCACAAGATCCAAGGACTTGTTTTGTCTTTGTGAGAATCAGAGAGAGGAGGAGGAGGAAGAGGAGGCAGCTAGGAGCCACTGTGTGTGTGTGTGTGTGTGCGTGTGTGTGTGTGGGACTCTGGGGAGAAAGAACCCCCGACTCAGCCTCCAAAAATCCCTTTCATGTGTGATTGGGTCTGTGCCTCTGCCTCCTTGTTATCTCCTCGCGCAGGCCGGGTATCGCTTTCTCTGCGCTGGCTGAGCCCGTAACCGACACTGAGCAACACAACTTTGGCCCCGTTTCCTGAGCCCGCCTCCAACTCCTAAACTGATTGGAATACGGGTGAGACGTGGAGATGAAGCCCTGTGTGCTCGGCTCCACGCGTCTGACCGAACACATTATTATTACATGAACGGCGGTGACAAGTTATGTGTAAGCTGATAAACCTGGAGTGATAATCAAAGGTATCACATGACAGGTGGCTGTCAGCCAATCTCCACTTGCTGATTAGGAGTGATCCATCTTGAGATTGAAATGTTTTACTGACACAAAAACTACATGAATCAGTGAAGTTAAATCAGCAGCGCTGTTGGTTTCTCTCGGCCGCCATATTAGACGCCCAGAGTGGTGCGGAGGTCAGGTGACGTGGTATAAAGAGCCACAAAAGTCCTTACTTTACTTTCAATAATTTATATGACAAATGTAGTTATAACTAACTAACAGCCATGAAGATATGACCGTCTGCGCTAGAAGTCGAAGCGCAAAGACCTGAATCGCTGAGGTCACCAGGGGACAGAGGTCGGCCCTCTGACCTCACCGACGCCGTCTCCATCCGGCGTCCTATGGTCATCCGACGAAGCCCCGGGGCTGAACTGTCACGTCGCGATGAATGCCGTGTATTCTCCGACAGCGCCTCTTTGTCTTGCTCACAAAATGCTCCACCAAAATTGCCGAAAGGTTTGAGCGTCAGGCTCCCAGCTGTGGGTCGCCTAAGGTGTCCCGCGTCACACGGTCAAATCCCAACCTAGTGCTTTCACGCTCAAGAAATCCAACTCTGTCACCTACAAAATGACATCTACATTAAACTAGACTGCATTTTCATTTTCATTTCATTTACGTGTTTTCTCCCGTATTACGGTCGCAGTATTAAACACGTGGCTGACGCTGTAAATTGAACCGAAGCAAAAAATAAAAGTGTTTTAACTGTTTAAGTTACGGACGTAAATCCTAAATAAGTCAACGTGGACTTTTTGGTTTCACGCGGGACACAACGTCCTGCGTCCACCCTCCCATTCACCCGACATCGGCAAGCTGTGAAGAGAAACGTATTCATGAAAAAGAAAAAGAAAACGGAATCCGGGAGAAATAATGTGTTGACCTTCGACGAGGCAGTTATGTTGTGTGGTAATTGTTTTTAGAAGACCAGGCTGAAAAAAAGAGAAGTTTGAAATGTCAGGACACATTAGTATGCTAATTGTTTTTCTGTTTTCAGTGAGTCAATAATCAAACAAGGAAACAAAGCAACATCAAAACCTGACTGACTAGTAAACTGATTGTCACGTGTGAAAGCGCCTGAATCTGTAAGACAATGTGACTAAATGACATTATGTGGAGCATCTACAAGAGATTTTGATGGAAGAGTTTTCTGAATGACATTCACTAAAGTTTTGACCCGGAGTTAAACACAGTTATCCACTGCAGATGGCTGTCCTGCAGCTGCTTAGGTATTAATTGATTCAGTTATTAGACTTTTATTTACCAGCGAGGACAGTGATTCGTGAGGCTTTAGCATCTGTATAATCCTGTTAATCGCTCTCAGTCTTTCTTTGTCTCTCCGTCTTTCTCTCCCATTGCTCTCCGTCTTTCTTTTTTTCTGCGACAATGCGACGTCAGCGGCTTACATAAGCACATGCGTAGACGGGGGGAAGCTAAGCCTTTTTAAAGCGTGATGACTGAACCAGAAATTCAAAGACCCCGGAAAAAAGAAAATAATTAAATAAAAAAAGAAAGAAATAGGGTAGATGAAAAGACGGGAAAAAAGAAAAGAGAATCTTGAATTCTGATGAAAGGAGGACACTTGAGAGCATCTGCGTTGTGCGTTAAAGTCTTACTTTGGATGAGGCAAATCAATATTTTACCCCGACTCTTCATCCCAGCCCAAGATGCGTCCAAATGTTCTAAAGTCATGATAAAAAGACATATATTCATATTCATATTTACCCTCGACCAGAGTCAGCGGCCCCTCCCCCCCACCACAAACTGTACACTAACGTAGACACACAGACACTAAAGGCTGCCAAATGTCAACTGAGATCTGGGGCAGTTTCCTCGCAGGCATGGCGCAGACGCCTGTACGCAGCCAGATGAGGTCCTGCATCCAGCCGAGCATGCGGTTACCACGGTGACCCCTCCATCGCCTCCAATGAAAACGCTGGAATGCTGCAGAAGAGGGGGATTGTCTGGGAGGCATCTCGTGGAATGTCATGTGGTATTACCCCGAACAGAGTGCGTCCTGGTGTTACATGTGTGTGTGTGTGTGTGTGTGTGTGTGTGTGTGTGTGTGTGTGTGTGTGTGTGTGTGTGTGGGCAGTGTGCAGTGTTGGACATTTAAAGGGTTTGAATAAGGGCCTTGGAGGTTGTCTGGATGCTCTGGTGTGGTAATAAAACACACACAAAGAGCCTGCGTTGTTTAATGTCCGTTTAGAGGCTGCATTTTATCTGATCCTGATTGAGGTTTAGTAGCCATTAACAGACGCCCGGGGCTTTATTGCACTGCTGATTACGCAGGCTCATTGAATCAAGTGTGGATGCATTGAGCGTTATTAGGTGCCATGGACAATGGACACATGTGGCTCTTACCCATTTACTATGCTCCCTCTCGGTTATTGCCGGTAATCGCCTGCACAAAAGCACAAAAGCACAAAACGGCATAACTTGACACGGATGAAGTGCCGACCAAGCTAGCATTCTCATTTGGCACTTCTATGTCTCCCACACTTCATATCTCACACCTTTTATTTTGCACAATTCAAACAATGAAACAAAAAATCATAACAGAAAATGAATATCACAGTGCAGGAAGAGACAAAAAGCCAACTGGGCTTATTTGAAGCCACCTATATAATATTTAAAATGTTACAAAATTACAAACATAAATTGAAATATACATAAGAAATGTGAATTGTGAGATATGAAGCTATGAACAACAGGCCGTTAGCTTAGCTTAGCACAAAAAACTGATACGGGGCGAAACAGCTGGGTAGGCTTTGTCTATATTATCAAAGCCCGCCTACCAGCGTCTCTAAAGCTTTACTGATTAACACGTTATGTAGTAGAATAGTATATTTCATATTCTGTATTAGTTGTCCAGACATTTCAATTAAATAAAACATCCTTCCCGTCCTTCTGAGCAGCCAATCTGAGCTTCTCTGTGCTTTGCATAGACTGTATATAAGTCACTATATTGTTTTTAGGCATCTTTTTTTCTTTTCTTTGTAGCTAGAGGATTCCCGAACATGATGGAGCTAAGTACGGCCGGACGCTGAATAAGACGTTTTCAGGGGACTAAAAAGTTATTGCAGAATTTTGTCATCTGTCTTTATGTGAATTCCATATGTTCACACCTTGTGTTGCTTATTTATAAAAGAAATAAAACACATTAAAACACATTGTCTCAAATGTTGAGTTTGTTCTACTATGTGTCAGGTAAGGTTTCACCAGCGTCTTGCACATGAACGTGTTGTTAAAATCTGATTAAACCCTTTTAACGAGCAAAATAGATTAAAACATTCTTGATTCAAGAGGTGAATTAACCAAATGACACATCTGCTCCGGACCCCCTGGGAACAAAAGTCAATTAAACACAAATTAAGTAATTGAGTAATTGATCAACTGTCATATCTATACCTGAATTTAGACTTGAAAGACCGCTAATGCTGTGTATTTTCTATTTAATAAACCGGTCTGTCAGCCGTAAATCATTGAGGGTTTAATTAAAGCGTGCTCGCTGCTGTCTCGGTGTCCGTCCCTCAGTCACAACGAGGGAGTGACCCCCGGTGACACGGGGAGAGGAAGGGAGAACATGCTCGGACTAAGAAAGAGGAATTGTAGTCAGGAAAAGAGGAGAAAGGAAAGGTGTCAAAATAAAGGAAGAGGAGACAGAGAGGAGCGTCGCAATAAATCTCTCTCTGTGGCAGTGAGGAGAGGAGAAGGCCACGTCCAGAGTAACGGCCGCCTGCTGGGGCAATAAGAGAATGGATTGGATCCTCTTCCATCGCCCACCTCCCCTTCACAGCCTTGTAGTGCCTGCACCCAACATGAGAGCAACCTCACTGGGGCTATATGATGATCTATACACTCCATGATCTACAACAATATGCGGACTACAATTAATACGAGGTGATCTACGGTGGGCACATTCGTGTCATAAGTAGGTCAGTGGCTCCTGTCTGGTCCCCACAGACCCGGTTCTGCCAACTGTATCAGATGATTGTCTGCTGCCATGGAGATAGAAATGGAGCTGGCTCTGGCTTTGGATTTTTGGAGCGAGAGAGAGAGAGAGAGAGAGAGAGAGAGAGAGAGAGAGAGAAAAAACAGAGAGAGAGAGTTTTTGGAGTATGTGCACGTGCAGAGAAGCGCCTTTTGAGATGCAGGCACAAGTAATGGGCTAGTTTAACAGTACAATGGCAACATAGATGATAAGCGGCTTCCTCTTTCCCTCTTCCTGTTGATACCAGCCGGATTCTCTTCCCCACTCTGCACAGCCTCCACTGAGAAGGCAGATCTCATTTGCTAACAGCAGCGTTGGGTTATTGTGTCGGAGAGTAATTTGTATGTTTACTCAAAGTACTGGACTTACACATTGCATCGTTTTTTGGCCACTTTAGAACATTAGAATACATTTGGAGTCATTTTTCTGGCCACAATAACAGCAACAAGAACAACAACTGTCTCTTTTTAGCTCTGTTGTGTTCTCTACCAAGTTTTCTAAGGGAACTATTTGGGTGAATTGTATAAATCCTAAAGTCCATTGAGGCTGCACCATAAACTGTATAAAAGAAGTGGACATCATCGCCATGACGTCACCCATTGGTTTGGGCTACGGGTTTGAAGCCTCGAGTTCTGCATTTTGGCCGTCGCCATCTTGTTTTTTTGGAACTCGATTTTACACGAAGGGGTGGAGCTAGGAACAACCACTGTATGTTGATGTCATCCTATTTAAAGACAATGCAAACCACTCAGTCAAGTGTGTGAATCTGTTCATGCATCAGGAATGAATCTTAAATGAGTTCACAATCACGGCCAGGCAGATATTTGGTTCCCCCATCCAGTTTCTAATCTGCTTTCGAGACTCGAGATGTCAGCACTTTTGTTACTGCAAATACCATAGCGTCTAAAGGAGGGTGAACCACCAGAAAAGCCTTTTTTCCAGGATCACTTATACTAAATGACTTTCCGCATGTTTAACCCATTACGGAATGATGTAAGTGGTATTATGTCCTAAGAAACAGTTCTGACAGTTTGTAATTATGGTCTGGGTTTTGATGGGTGGGAACAAAGCCCCACGTTGACAGTGACCCTCAGGGCAGCCATTGTTGGCGCTGACTTCACCTGGTGTTTGTCTGGTGGCCTGAAAGGTTCTCCCAAAGGGAAATACCGACGCGGAATCTTGAAAGCGCAAGTGCATTCAACAGACTAAACCACCGTTGGTGATGACATCGATACAAGCAGAAGGAGTATCATAGAACAGGGGTCTTAAAATCCCCTGGCACCTCGTGACAGCATGTAACAAAGAGATCATAACAGCCTGTAGGAGATAAATTCTGCGGTAATATAATCTATTTTTTAAGAAAACCATTGGGATCAGGGGTCACATTGCCAAACATGTTGTTCTGCCGTACGTAAAGCCCAGAATCACCACCGTCTGCTGCCGTCCATACATCACCCGCGGTCCTGTTTTGGGTCTTCCTCTCTAAAGGGCCAATGGTTTGTGACACTGTTGACCTTTAGCAGGGCAGTTAAGTTAACGCGAGGCCTTGACCCCCTCCGACAGCATCGTCACTATTAGCTACCGTCTGCCAGGAGACGGGGGAGATTCATTGTTCTGCTCGACACTCCTGACGCAAGAGGAGGATGAGCAAGGGAGGGAGGACAGCAAGTCTCAACAGCAGAGTCCAAATGATGAGCGAGTATAAGGGGGCCAGGTTTAGTGTCTTTGAGTCGGTATCAATCGGCACGTTCGGATCAGAACAAAAACAACTCCACACATTTCATTTTTATAAGCAGGAGATAAACTTGTCATATTTTTAACCGGGCTCCCACACGCCCTCGCTTCCACTTTGCTTTCCATAAAGTATTATTCCAAAGTGTCCTTCGGTCAAAAGGTTAGGTGCTTTTCTGAAACTGACAAGCCATGATCGTGGTGGGTTGAGACCCACCCTTCACTGGCCAACCGTCAGGAGTCATAAACAATGCTGTGTTCCTCTTTACGACGTGACACCACTGCCCGGGGGAGGAATGAAGAGCAAGATAATTGCACTTGTGTGTATGTGATTTAGAGGAGGGGTTCGGGTCTGAGGGGTTTACGGATGCTTGTCCTAATCAACCTTCTCCAACAGCTACATTTTATGAGCAGTCATTTCACCCGGCTTTCCCGACACTCTGTCTGTCATTGACCTCCTGCAGGTTGCTCAAGGTTAAGTCACTGAGCTCGGCCGCGTGAGGTCTCTTTGAACTGGAGTGTGTTTTTTCTTCTAATGGCAAAGTGCAAGAGGTTGGACAGTCTAAATACTCAAACAGGATGTGCTCTCCTCTTCATACATTTGAAAACAATTTACCATGATCACGTAACTGGATTTAAACGGACTCACTCGAGTTTAAAAGTATATTTAGTTTTCCCATGTTATTGAACTGCTTTATACTCCTTGTAAACACCGCCTTACATTTTCAAAAGATTTTTTTTTTTTTGCCTGTGGGGAGATTATGCATTTGCCGTGCGACCTGTCAATTACTTATTAGCCCGGCCCTAAAGCATACTCTGCTTTACGGTCTGTTTGACTCTAAATGAACCATCATTTACTAAATGAACATCATGCTGTATTGGAGAAGACGTGAAACTAGAGATTGAGACATAAACTCATGTTTACAATGTTTACTGAGGGAATAAATCAAGAGAGAAGTAGAGTCATTTTCTCATTGACTTCAATACAATCAGACTTATTTTTGCAACCGGAGTACTCGCCTCCTGCTGGTCAGTCGAGAGAATGCAGGTTTGAAGACACTTCCGCATTAGCTTCCCTCAACAGTGAACCGGAGGTTGCCGCCTGACAAAATCTCACAAATTGAAACGTTGTGTGCCGTTTGTGTAATCCCTGTGCAAACTTCAAAGTAGAAACAACAAGTTAAGTGCTGCTAATTGTACAGCACATTTAGACGACCAATCAGCAGCCAGACAGAAACGTGACTCAGCTATAAACATGGGTGTATTAAGGAGAACTGGATACCGCTTTCATTTCTATGAAAGTTGCTGACTGGGTTTGTCGATTTATGTTCACACAAGATTCCGCGCTCATCAGCTCCAACCAGCAAACTATATTCCATTACATTTGTACACCATGACTCTGTTTTTATCAGGTTTATTTTAATCCCTTTTTGTATTCTCATGTCTGTATAATGGTTTCTGACACATAACTATACACTGGTGATAACATGACACTACAACAACTCCAGCCTCCTGGGAAGATAAAGAACATTATGTGCATACCTCAACACACACATGCCTTCGGGGTTTTCCTGAGGCAACGTTTAATGGTGTCAACCCGTCGCCTGGGTTAGGTCTGACTTCCTGTACTGTTGTGTTTTGTCCTTTCCCCTCACTGACTATTGGCGTGTGACAGGTACACAGTTGCTGCACAATAATACATATTTCTAGTGTGTCACCATTGCCTTAGGTGCTTTATTTGTTTTCTTTCTGACTCAATTTCTCTCACATACACACCTCTTCTTACTCCTAGCGTGTCAGTAGATAGGTTTACGCCGTGTTTCTCTTGTAGCCATTGTCTTCTTCCCCTCTTTCACCCTCTTGCCACGTATCTGGGTGCTGTTGCCTCATCATACGGACCCTGAAGCTGAAAACATCCAAAGGGGAAAACAATATGTGACCTGCTCAGAGCAATGCACTGTATTTTTTCGTTTTTTATCTCTGTTTTTGTGCGCATCTGAGCAGAGATTGAGGGGGAGCTTGCGCTGCATGAGGTGAGGTGACAACCTGATTTGTTCTCACTTGACTAATTAGCCTTGAAGATCAAATAACCAACAGCAAATGCATGATCCCCCCTGGAAACAATTAAGATACTCCCAATTTGTAGGATGTATTGCTTTGTGCCATCCGACCTGCCCGCCATCAGACACCTTAGCGGGGGTACAAAGGTGCCTCCCATGGGAGTACTCTCTCCATCTGCTCATCACACCGAAATCAGAGACACATGTTTACTGCCACATGGTTTTTCAGGGGTGAGGTGTACCCACATTTCCATCAGCATCTGTTTCATGGTATCCAAAGTCTTGCACAAGAAGACCAACTCGAGATGGGAGTTGAGAAGTGTGATAAGATGCAGATTAAGATGTAATTGCTGTATTCAAAGTTCTAGGAAAAATCCAGACACCCTGGCAAGTCTTCCTCTGGTCTTAGGTCAATACTTCAGACCTTTGTTCCGAACCGTGGAGTCTGTGAGTTACTAAGGTTTTGTTTTAACCTGTGGCTACACTGCCATCTACTGGTCATAGCCATGTTAGCGCCGCAGCGCGGACCAAACCGTGTGAAAGTTTGGTTTAAAAAAAGGAAACTGACCGTAGGACATTGAGATTAGGCTAAATATGGCCCGGCATAATCTTAACAAAATATAGTCTTTTTAATCTGGTAGTTCGCCTGTTTATTTCATTCCAAAGAAGTGTGTCGTTGCAGTCCGTGGGTCCGGATCCAGACAGGAACCATCGTCAGCTGCTTGTTTCCCTTGGTGGAGGCGGACGAGTCGCTGCAGGAGCAAATCAAAATGGCGAGCCAAGAGGAGTCTGTGAGGGAGTTCGTCGCCGTTACCGACGTGGACGAGGAGAGGGCCCGGTTTTTCCTGGAGTCCGCCGGCTGGAATCTGCAGGTACGTCTCTTCTGCGGTTTCCCGTAGTTACGCCGCGGCCCGCGCGACGGGAAACCCCGAAGAAAACAGCGGTGACACGGCTTGTGTCAGACGAATAGCTTCCCGGCTAACATTAGCCTCTGTTGCCGGTAATTTGTGCAAGTCACCCTTTGACAATGGCCCGAGCGCTTTGTCACCGAACGACAAGGGTGTCGTACAGTTATGTGGCGGCCGCGGCCACGAGCACCCAAAGGCCCCTTTGGTGGTGTCTCGTTACGGAGCAGGTTGCCATTAAGTTTTCGGCTAGCGCGAGTCTGCAGTGAGTGCATTGAGTCCAGTGCTAGCTAGCGTTAGCCTGCACCCACGTAACGTTGTAATTACAACCGTGTCAAGATCCCCGGTTAGCTTCTGGAGCTGCTCCGCGCTGAGGCACGTGACTGTGTTTAGGAAGCTGAACGCACAGACGCTTTTATTTTGTGTGTAGAGTCAAATATAAATATAAAAGTGAAACTGATTAATGGGGGTTCTCACTCGACTCATCACTGTTACAGCAGAGACAGAGGCTAAACACATATCGGCCCGGATACTTTGGTGCAAAGAGGGATTTCATACGAAAAGACACATTGACCACACATGACGTTGAGCTATCTGGCTCTCGACTGAGGTGTTGTCGAAAAGGGTCATCAGTAACACGTGACATTGATGTTTTCGCCTCCTCCCTCCTAGCTCGCACTTGCCAGTTTCTTCGAGGATGGAGCTGATGACGACATAGTGACTCTCCCTCAGCCTGAGTTAAGCTCATCGGTGTCCCGGTCCGCTGGGCCAAGGTAAGGTTTACAGCCTGCCACTGGTTTAAAAAATGTGTTATTACTATTCTTCAGTCTGATATAAGGTTATTGGCACACATAAAGCGGCTGTGCAATGTTCAGTCGAGTTTAGCAAAAACAGCCCGGGCCAAAGAGTCATTGTTTGGTAACCCACAAACATTTTTCTTTTCTTTCTATATCATCAGCGCTCAGCCCAGAGTGACCTCCTTCAGAGATATGATGCATGAGGCAGAGGATGATAGTGACGAGGAGGAAGGCCAAAGGTGAGTTAAATTCTGTGTGTGTGTTGCTCGCTTTTTGCAGTGCCACATGAAGGAATAAGTCAAGCTCATGGCCCAATCTCAATCTCCACACTCACAGACTTTGTTTATGTCTGTCCCGCTGTCTAATCGTCGAGTGTCTGAGGGCTCTCTTGCAGACATTCTGAGCCCTTTATGAACCCTTTCCGTAAATCAGCATTCGATGCAGACTTTGCTAAAGGGAATTGCCCATAATTCATTGCAATTTTACATTTAAAACATGCGGTTACCAGTGGAAGCATGTAGACGTAAACAAAGAGGACGGCACATTGGTGTCCAGCCTGGCATGTTACATTTCCACAACAACGTTAAGGATTAAAGATGGAACATAGAAACACATGGAATCAGAGGACATTGATTTATTTATTCATCAAACGTTTCAATTCGTCATTGAAGCTATTTTAACAAAAACAAGTCGATAGATTATTTGAAATGACCTCATCTTGTGAGGAAAAGATCCTGGAAGACGTTCAAATCGGGGAGTAAAAAGTATGAAATAAATGCCCACAATTGTTACACATACATGGAATTTGACTCCGGTTTCACTTAGCTCTTCGTACTTATATACATATACAATAAACAAGATAAATATAAAACAGACAAAGACAACAGTAGTCAGAGTAAGTAAGTACGTACTATTACTTAAGTAAGTAAGTAGTGCAGATGGAAGAGTCTGGTTAACTGTTCATCAGAGTGACGGCCAGTGGGAAGAAGCTGTTCCTGTGTCTGGTGGTTTTGGCGTACAGGGCTCTGTAGCGCCTACCAGAGGGAGGAGTTGGAACAGCTTGTGTGAGGGGTGTGAGGGTCTGCAGTGATCTTTCCAGCCCGTTTCCAGACTCTGGAGGTGTACAAGTCCAGGATGGAGGGCAGGCTGGAACCAGTAGTTCTCTCTGCAGACCTGACTATCTGCTGTAGTCTGACTCTGTCCTGTTTGGTGGTCGAGCCAAACCACACAGTGATGGAAGAGCAGAGGACAGACTGGATGATGGACAGAGTACGGACGGAGTAAAACAGGATCAACAGCTCCTGAGGCAGGTTGTACTTCTTGAACTGGCGCAGGAAGTACAACCTCTGCTGGGCCTTTTTCCAGATGGTGTTGATGTTGGAGGCCTTCAGGTCCCGGCAGATTGTGGATCCCAGAAACCTGAAGGTCTCCACCGCAGACACAGCGCTGTTGTGTATGGTGAGGGGGGGGGGGGGGGTGTTCTGGGGGGCTCCTCCTGAAGTCCACTGTCATCTCCACAGTTTGGAGCTTGTTCAGCTCCAGGTTGTTCTGACCACACCATCTCATCCTCACCCCGGCTCAGACATGCTCCGTTCGTCTGCGCTGTTGGATGTTAGAACAGTCACTCTGCACAGGGGTGATTCCAGAATGCACCAAACTATTTTGAGTCTCAGCTTCATTCACTGTGAGCCGGTCGGCCGTGCTTTTCTGCAGCGTTGACAGATTCTGCTGCCGGGGCAGTGCAGTGGTTGTTAAGGAGAATGTGTTGGTTGCTAATGTCCTTCTCTTTTTCATTGCAATCAGTAGGCAAGCTGAAGTGAAGAATAGTACATGTGTTATCTAGAGTCAACTATAATTTCATGCATTATTTACATTTCCCACAGTACCGTTTTGCAGTGCCCTTGGCACTGCAAAATATTTGCGAGAAACTTTAATATTTACTTGTTTACTTTATCCCTTCGAGAAGGTGGTCTATTGCATGCAGTCAGTATTATGATTAAAGCTCATAACTATTCAATGCACTCCTAGTTAACGAGTTCAGCCTACATATTTTACATCGGGCACAATGAAACGACGACGGAAATCTTGACAAATCTGTGTGTACTTGGAACAATGTTTATGGGTTAATGGAGGGCGTTAAAATGACTCTTGCCGCAGGTTTATTAGATTTGAGGTTCACTATTGGGACACTAGATGGATGGATGATACGTCATGTGCGTTAATTACATTCCCCACAGTCTCTGTCGTCATCCTTCATTCACTTTGTGACGCAGAGCGATCGTGGGAAGCTCGGCCTCGTTTCTTTTTCATATACGAGACCACTCTGCACTTTCTGTGTCAACGTTGTTTCATGCAGTGTAATAGAAAGGGGTGGTCCCAGCAGAGGGTTCGTTACTGGAGATGCCTCTGCAAAATGGGTTTTGCTGAAAAGGAGAAGATTTCTGAGCCTTTTTTTCCACCACCTTCCTTTGTGTTTTATTTGTTATCAATCATCTCTACCAGCATCAGAAACTGGTTGGAGACAACACAAGCAGTCCAAGATGACCCACGTAGTTTCCTCATGGATGCCACGGCCCCAATGTATACATTTGAGAGGGCGTCACACACGCCGCAAAGCCGACGCACGCAGCTAGATGGTCACAGGCACTGACCTCACAGGCCGCCAGATAATCACAAGCTGTGGGAGTGAAAACATTTGTCACTCCCAGCAATTGCGACCTTAACACGGCAAAATACTTGATGGTTCTTCACTGTTAAGAAGCGTCCATCTGATGTTGAGCATCAGTGACCTTTGGGAAAATCCGCCAGAAATGTATGAACAAAAATCCAGAATCGGACTACTGTTGTGACATTTACCAAGACCGTAAGCTGACGACCGTTGATGACACGTCTTTTCTCGCACCGGTGTATATATGGATACATCACACCATAGAGTTTTTTTTTAAGATGCGTCTCTCACGGGGGAATTGTTGTTGTTACTTTGTGTTTAGATTGTTGCACCTTTTTTTATGGTTTGTTGTTTTCTCTTCTTTTTTTTTAATTGCGGATGACTTCCTCACCATCTTAATTCCCACCCTGTCAGGTTTTTCGCGGGGGGATCGGAGCGCAGCGGGCAGCAGATCGTCGGGCCTCCGAAGAAGAAGAGCTCCAACGAAGTTGTGGAGGATTTGTTCAAGGGGGCGAGGGAACACGGGGCTGTGCCTCTGGACCGGCCCGGGAGAGGCCCAGGAGAGTCCAGCAAAGCCAGGGTAAAGCAGAGTCCGTGGTGTTTGATACAGCAGTTTGTTATTGCTCAAACAGCCGGAGCGGCTGAAACTTATTTTTGTAATTTGTCTTCTATGTCTCCTCGTCATCGCTAAGGCCTTCATTGGCGGAGGCTACAGGCTAGGCGCTGCTCCCGAGGAGGAGTCGGCCTATGTGGCTGGAGCTGGAGAGAGGCACGGGTCCAAAAGCCAGCAGGATGTGAGTACAGATCCTGAAGAGCCCTCTTTTTATGTCTCTTTCATCATTGAACACATACAGTCACGAGTGTGACGTGTCTCGTCGCGAGCAGGCATTGGTTCGACATGTACAGGAAGTGTCGATGGCAGTAAGCAAGTGTGACGCTCTGGCTTCTTCCTGCAAGCCATATGAAGTGTCAGCGAGCACACATACAAAATTAAAAAATACATTCATTCAGTTTTTATCATCTTTAGTTCCAGGGAACGGACTTCCATAATAAAGTATGACATATGTCACATAAGTGTGTGTTTTTTAGGTCCACGTGGTGCTGAAGCTGTGGAAGACAGGTTTCAGTCTGGATAACGGTGAGCTCAGAAACTACAGCGATCCTGGAAATTCCAACTTCCTTGAGGCAATCAGAAGGGGGTGAGAATATGTTAATATTATAATGTTAAATTATTCTGCATTATATAGAGATGGATTATAGATGCATGAGGAAACGCTTTGTCCTTAATGTTTATATGTAAATACCAGGCTCGGGGAGAAACGCAATATAAGGAATGTAGTTGCATAATTCAGGTTTTTTTTTAAAGGTGAACTGTATGTCCGTTAGTTAGTCAGTGGATAGAATCTATTTTTAAAGTAACCCCCCGAACCCCAACCGTGCTAAATACGTGTACAGGCGTTGCAAAATCCCCTGTGTTCACCCTGCAGGGAGATTCCCCTGGAGCTGAGGCAGCGGTCTCGAGGGGGCCAGGTCAACCTAGACATGGAGGACCACAGGGACGAGGACTTCTCCAAACCCCGGATGGTGTTCAAGGCCTTCGGCGGCGAAGGACAGAAGTTGGGAAGGTGAGACCAATGAGGAGTGTCCGATCAAAGAACATCATCTTCAGACTGGGTATTTGCTTTGTTTCTGGGCTTCCAGATAAATTAATCATGTGACACTGTTGGAGCAAATTTAAATAACAGTGAAATTAATAAATAATTTTCCATTTAGATAATCCGTCCATCCATTTTCTGTCAGTGATATGCCATTCTACAAAATCATGTGCAGTGTACGGTAGACGCATATCTGACAATTCTACGGTTATTTCTTTTCCAGATAAATTGAAGGATTAAGTGTTAAATTTACTGAGAGGATGGATTTACATAGCCCTTTTTTTTAAACTAGATTACCAAGTGTTGTTTAAATGATGTCAGAAAACTGGAAAAAATATATGTATACATAATGTTAACAAATATGTTGTGTAAATAATTGATCATTTAAAGGCTGACAGACTTCTGAAGCCAAATTAATCGTGTCAAACTCAGAATGTTTTTTTTGTCACAAACGGCTGTTTCTCTTAGTTTTCCTCAGTTAGAAAAATGTAATATCTTCATATTAATAGTAATTGCAAACAAAATCAGTCTTAGCTCGCCTCTTGTTCTTTATCAAAGTGCTGTAACATCCTATCAAATGTGAATTTACAAATAGAAGGGTAAAACGGCCCGGTTTTGGTTTTGACAAATTGCCTTGTGATGGCGGTCCGATGGTCATTTTATCAAAACTATTTTTTGCTCAACCCAAACCTTCGCTAACTGTCAACCCGCGGTCGTACTCAAGTCTCATCAAGTCAGTGAATTCTCATCTTCCTCCTCATCCTCTAGTGCCACCCCAGAGTTGATTTCCGCTGCGATCGACTCTCAGCAGGAACAGCAGGCCCTAGAGTCCCAGGCGAGCTCCTCGGTGAACCTCGACTCCTCCCAGCCCGTCACCAACATTCAGATCCGACTGGCCGACGGCGGCAGGCTGGTCCAAAGGTTCAACTACACCCACAGGTGATGATGAAAGCTCTTCTCCACTCCAAGTAGCGCACACACAACCTGGTTTAGACCGCCACGGTTGTCTCTGTTTCTGCAGTTCTGTACAACAGACCGACGTGTTTCCCAGTTATTGAACCCAAAGTTCTGAAAATGTTAAAAACAAAAGTAGAAAAACTTGATTGCAAATGCAGAGCAATTGAACATGACATTTCTAAAACAACAAGAAGTCAGTTATCGTGGTTTGACCCTCAGTTGCAGTCAATAAAGGTGCTTCAAACTTTAAAGTCAAGTACGAAGCATATATATTTAGCTTCAGTGTGACCTGCACTTTGCGAGGATGGCAAAAAATATTAATAACGGTTATTTTCGTCTATATTGAGATCACGATTATATAACGCGATCACTCCCGGACCTTGGAACCATCGCACATTTTAAAAGAAGAGTTTCTGATGCACTTTGAGAGCGAACTCAAGAGGCTCGATCGAAGAAGAACTTTGCGCTCCAGTGAACAATTTAACTATAAACACGTTGGTTGTAGAGTGGATGGTAAACACCGGGGGGGAAAGGTCATGTGGGGCGAAAGTGAAGGAGAAGGGGTGCGCTGGATGTATGACACAGGAGGGGAAAACTAAAAATTGCGAAACAAAATACGGCACAATAACCTTTTTAACGTCCATTTTCTTATTTACATAATTGTCAGAAGCCGACTATAAAAACATTTTATTCATTGCATTGAAACCCCATTTCCTTTTTTTTTATGCCCCCCCCCCCCCTCCAGGGTGTCTGACGTGCGTCAGTTCGTGGTGGCCGCCCGGCCCGCCACGGGCGCCAGGGAGTTTGTTCTCATGACCACCTTCCCCAACAAGGAGCTGACGGACGAGAGCCAGACGCTGGAGCAGGCCAACCTCCTCAACGCCGTCATCGTGCAGCGGCTAAATTGAGGCGGGCAACCCCTCCCCCCCCTCCCCCCTGGTGGTGTGGCTGAGCAACTGCAGCCCTGTGAAACCTGCTGCCCCTTCTGAGGGAGGAGAAAACACAGACTTGTTTGGACTTCTAATTTCTGATTGTTTTTATTTTTTCTAAAGTGCAACTGCTCCCCAGAAATGTTCACTAAACCAGTGCTTTTTTTTTTTTTTTTTTTTTTTTTTTTTTTTTTCTTCTTCCTCCTTTTAACACGCTCCCCACTTTTCCCTCTTCTATTAACCTTAATTTGGCCCCTTCAGCTATGTTTACCATCACGTGCTGGGGCCTCACCAGACCCTCGCAGCGGCAGACTGTTTGTCCGTCTCAATGGCACAAACCAGAACCAGAATACTAGTCTTAACAAGGTACAAGTACACGTCGCTAATGTGCATTTGTGCACGTTTCCATCCCTCTCTACATACTCTATCTGGAGTCGGAGGTGTACTAGTGTAACAAAACACGAGGGTGTTTTCCAACCAACCGATGCCAGTAGCCTTACGCTCCTTCCTTCAGCTCCATCACCACACCTGTCCCTTTGTTCAAATGAAGATGGAATTATTTTTTTAAACTGCCCTTTTCTCCCTCTTCCCCCCCCCCCCCCCCCCTTTACAGACTGTAGGATTGTCCCAGTTAGACGTTGGCATTTTGATATTATGTGACATGGCAAGCAGTTACTCACGGCTTTATAGTCAAACCAATGGTTGAGCAAAATGAACATTTAGATCGTAAACACTGGTTTGTAGAAGTGGAAGTTGAATTCCCGCGACGACACTGACATCTTCTATGCATCCTGGGGCGACACAGAAATAAGTTTGAACCTCTGGTGAAATAAATCCATTTTATGGTTGATGTATAAAGAACTCATGGTCTTGTGTGTTTATTGCAGGCGGGGGGGATTTCTGTCAGCTTTCTGCATTGTTTTCTTGGTGGCAGCATCTCAGTCAGAACGTCATCGCTATTATTCAGTGCACGTACATGAACTACAGGAACCAGACAACTGGCAAGGCAACGGGACTCCTTGGTCTTGTATACCTTTTCTTTCTTTAAACCATTTTTTGTGTGTGCAGTCAAGAGTTTTACTAATGTAGGGTGAACTTTGGACACCTCCAGAAGGCTGTTCACAGCAGATGCATGACATCCCAACACATGGAGAACATGTTCATTAATAACCAGGCTTGGTGTATATATAAAACATTTAAGAAGTTTGGTACTCCACCGTGACAAAGTGGTGAGGAAAAGACAGCGGGACGCACTGTTTTGACTTTTCGACCACCGACCTGCATCGGTTTCTCTTCTGTGTTGATAACTTGGTGAGGAAATGGTTTTGCAAGAAGAATTTATGGCCCTTCGTTTTATTTTTTTCCCGCTCTGTGAAACTGATGGGATGGGGAAGGTTTTGGCCGGTGACACAACAGTGTTTTCTTTCAGGTGTGATTTGACATGCATCACGCAAACACAAATCGGAACCATTTATTTGCTAGGTATTTTACACATATGAAGAATTTCTCTTGGCGGGTGGTGCATACATTAGACAACAATCAACACAGTGCAATAGAAACATATTACATTTACAATAGAATATAAAACACCCACACTGTATAACACCCCAGGAAAATGAAATACTCAGGTGAAGTACCTTGTTCTACACTTTGGGAGGCGTTGTACTTGTCTGTGGTAGTTGTATTTCTTTTTCGTGTGGAAATACTGCATTAATAATAAGGGACATTAGGTCACACATTTCTTTTACTTTAGTCTGATAGTATTGTTCACAAAAATGGGTAATTTGCACATTTAATCTCCAAACAAGTGTTTCCTTTTTTCTTTCCTAAAGCAAATTATACTCTGATAATAATGGAATAAAGACACAAAACAACGCAGACACATTCATTTGAACAATTGGAACTCAATTCACGTTTACTAAAAAGAAAAATCAAATACAAATGTAACAAGAAAACATGGGACAAGGACACCGACTAAACAGCAACCTTCACTCAGTTTACAGAAACAGAAAGAGAACGAGCTCAAGCATCACTAAAGATAAACAGCAAACAACCCAAGATAATATATTTACTTTGCTTTGTGGTACATTATATGCACTTCCCATAATTAAGCACTCATACAACACTTTTATTCATAACTTGAAGGCCCACGCACTCTAGAGATACTACCACCAGCCGACGACTGATTTGTCTCCGTCCGTGGTTGATGATTACGCAAAGTATAAGCTGGTTTCTAAGAAGCACAATCTTGTTAGAAAATCCTCGTTCTAGGTGATCGTGGTGTGAGTTTTGCATTGTAGTCATTGTTGATGGTAAATTAGAACATTATGGCTCAAATGAGATATAGCGCAGGTGTACAAACAAAACCGAAACAGGCAGTCAGGTTCTGCAGTTTAATAACCATACCAATGAGCTCGAGCTGCATTAACTCAGACATTTGTCTCTGCAAAGACAGATGCAGGACATTAATCCAATGAAACAAGATGCTCCTTGTTATCATTCAGACTTTATCACACCTCACTCTGGAAATGGAAGCACATGCATCCATCATAATAATCGGTTGTAAACTCTTTTGGTGGGGTGTTTATGACGCCGCCATCATTTAAGTAACCTGCAAAATTCAGGTTGGTGAATCTTTGGGATTTACACAATGGTTGTTGGTTTCATGTCTAATTTGATCTAAATTCTATATAAATAAACATGTACATGGAGGTCTCACACACATGGAAACTCCACCGTGTGAGTGGCCGTTTATTAACAGTCATATACACATGAGTTCATGTCTCCCTCTTCCCTCCTTGCAGTTGTCCTCCTCTGCTCATACACCAAGGCCATCTTCTTTTTGTAGTCCATCTCCTGAACATTGTAGTTTCACCCCTGCAGACCCACGTCACTAACATCCTCCTGCCGTCGCATCATAATTATGTAGTAAAAGTAGAGTCTCGGATTCTCTAAACACCGCGGTTGTCTTTTCCTAACTCGTGAATTCTCCTTCACATCTTTTCTTGACCCTGTGACGCTTTCCACAGAGGGCAAGGACAGTTGTTTAAGACGTTAAGAGGTCATTTTTGACTATTCGACCGCACCCAGATAGACCAGGACAGTTCAGTTTACTCAAGTTCAGGCAGGGTCAACACCAGGAGATCAGTCATAAAGGGAAACAATGCAAAAGGCGCTGGGGTCAGAACAGCCATACAAGAGCTTGTAATCAGAAATAACGCTGGAGCGCTCGGCAGTAGCACACAAGACAATCTGGCAGGGAACAAGTGCAAGTGGAGGACTTAAATAGCGAGGGACTGATGACATTACATTACATTACATTTAATTTAGCCGACGCTTTTATCCAAAGCGACTTACAATAAGAGCAATTCAACCATGAGTACAAACTCAGAACAACAAGAATCAAGAAAGTACAATTTCTTCAAGAAAGTTAAACTACAAAGTGCTATCAGTAAGTGAAGAGGGGATGTGCTGCAGGTGAGATGGGCGTGGAGAACCAGGTGAGGGGAATGAGAGCTGCTCTGGTCAGACTGGGAGGATCTGAAATGACAGGAGAGTTAGCAAACAGGAAGGATGAAAACAAGCTAAGATGTGATAGCACCAAATAACAGCAGCAGACTACAGTTCAAACAAACGTGTTACTGAAGGTGCCAATACATATATGAATACGCACTTTATGAAAAATATAGAAAAAAACATTGCTATTTTTAAATAAATCAAGTAGTGAAGTGAAGGTACACACATGTTACAAAATCCAAAGGTTAACCTTTAAAAGGTGCCAACATTTAAAATGTGGGTCGGCAGTGGCTCATATCATTTGCTGCTTAATCTAAGAGCACGGGTCTCAAACTCAATTTGGCTTGGGGCCACCGCTGGTATTGTGATCTATAGGGCCACACAGAAAGCGCAATATTTTTGAAAGTTTACTTATTTATTTACTTTTACATTAATAACATATTTTCGTCAGTATAGGCATCACTACGCCTGGACCTGTACTTTCATTTATTAAAATGAATAGTCAAGAAAAGCCGCTCTGAATTTAGCTTTTAGATCGCTGTTGCTCTGCAAGTCAATAAGTTCCATTTGCAACAGACTCGGGACGCTCTGAGTCTCCACATCCGCTGAGAAGGGGTCTGCAAACAGCGGCCTCACGTAACCTGCTCGCTGCTTATCCAAAACTGCCCGGTCATTTGACCTTTGCCATTATTTTGAGCCAAACTAAATAGAACATTTTAATACAATTTTGTTTTTTATTTCAATTGTATATTAAGGGATAGTTTGAATTTATATGAAGAATTTTTTTTTTTAAACTGAAAAAAATAAAAATGCCAATTTGTCCAAATAAAGTCCAAGGTTTTGTTAACGTTTGAAACTTTAAATAATTGTTCTAAGTTATTATTATTGTTGTTGTTATTTTTATCTTTGTTCTATTAGTATTATTATTGCATATATCTTTCATCCCTGTTGTTTTTATATCTTATCTAATCTTATTTTCTGTGTAAATGTCTGCTACGCGACACTAAATATCCCCTTGGGGATTAATAAAGTATATATTCATTCAATCAAGTTAAAGTATGGAGAGTCACTGTGGGCTCAAAGTTGAGTGTGCACTGCACCAGGTTGTATCCATGGAGATGGAATGCATTCCCTGATGACCCCATCACCTGGGTTAGGGGCGTGGTTATGGTTAGGGGGCGGGGTTAAGAGTGGGGTTAGGGGGCGGGGTTAGGGGGCGGGGTTAGGGGGTTACCCTCATCAAAGGCAAATCTGACCTGTGGCATCAAAGACTAATCTGACCTTCCATTACTCTATAAATAGAGGACACATTCCACCATTCGGATTTAAATCTCCATTACTACAGTCGGACTGTACTTTTAGTGAATATATAATGGAGATAACAAACAACGAGAGAAACCAGGCTGCTGGTCCTCAGGAGCATTGTCTGAAAACTGCTCTGAATCTTGCCAATGACAAGATGCAAAGTCTGATGAAGAAGATCAGCGACATGGAGGAATGGAGACAGTCTGAGACTGAAAAGCTTAATTTGTGTCAGAGTTCTGAAGATGATTCAGAAGTAAAGGTTCTGGAAAGCATTCAAAATATAATCCAAAGAAGATTAAAGCATATTCACAGGCAACAAGAGAGGGAGTCAGAACTCCAAAGGAAACTCTCTGAGTCAAAGAAAACAATCCTCGATCTCTGCCAGGAGAAAGAGGATTTGTCTCTGAGACTCAGAGAGACAGAAAAAGAGCTGTTGAGGGAGAAAGACGAACGCCTCCGGAACAATGAGGCTAACATCAAGTCTCTGGAAATGGCAGCGAAAGACAAGGACATGAAGGAACAGGAGATAGAAGAACTTAAGGATAAACACCAGAGCGAGGAGAAAAAGTTAAAGGAGGAGATAGTGAATCTCAACGTCATTAACGAGGAGCTCCTTTCCAAGCTTAATGACACAAACGATCAGATAAGCATCCAACATGAGCACTGGAAAAAGAAGAATGCTGCTCTGGAAATAACGCACCAAGAGGACGTTAAGAAGACCATTCTGTCCATGAGACAAGCGACCGAGACAAGCCAGAGAATTCTGGAAAACAAATTTAAGGCCGAGCTGAACCGGAATAATAGCTTGCTGGCCCAACTCGGAGAGTTGGACCAGAGCGTTGGACTCGGGGAGTTGGACCAGCAACGAACAAACGCAGACGAACAAACGCTCCTGGAGGACATCTGTCTGAAGTTTAAAAAAAGGTGTCTGGGGCCCTTTGGCAGGAGGATGCAGGCAAGAGAAGTTGAACTAGAAAAAATGAAAACAAAAATGCGGGACACGCAGAGGCAGGCGGAGACGGTGCCAACACACGACGCCTCAGGCCAGAGCCCTCGACCCCCCTACTCCATTTTGAATAGAATGAGGCATCTTCGCGATTAGGACTCCGTTACGTCGGGGAGAGTGATTCTCCTCGGTTGCTCTCACAAAGGTTTCTCCCCTTTTTTACCTGTGAAAGGTTTTTTTTCTATTTTTGGGGAGTTTTTCCTTTTCTCGCCTCACGTTTTCATGGATCGTGGCTGTCTATATCGAATGTGCTGTAACTTTTTTTACGTTGTTCATTCTGTTCACATGACGTCTATAGCTTCTGTCCATCCGGGAGAGTGATTCTCCTCGGTTGCTCTCACAAAGGTCTCTCCCCTTTTTTACCTGTGAAAGGTTTTAATTTGATCCGATGTGAGGTCCCGGGACAGGGATGTCTTGTGTGTACAGATTGTACAAACTGAATTGAATTGAATGAACACACAGAGCTACACAGTGGTAAGTGATTTACCCTGTTGTAGCAATATTCACTTTAGGCTTTTGGAAACTAAGTGATTATTTCCAATTAGTCCTAATAGTGTTGGGTATTCTCCTGGTGATCAGGTTATCCCAAACAAATTAATAAAACAAAAACAAACAATTGAATTCTATGTTCCCGCCTCTCTGATTAAATATAGACTGTATGAACACAAATGTATGACATGATGGTGACTTTAAAGAAGAAATGCTGGTAGAGGTTTGAGTTGTGATTTTAATAAACTGAAACTTTTTTAAGTAACACCAGACTTCTTCTCTTGTTGTGTGAATGCATGTCTCTCTGAATAACTGCAGGTAGTTGAAGCTTTAATGATGTGAAAAGTCACAGACGTATGAGATTAATAAACACAGAAATAATAAATACATCCCGTCTCAATCGGCTAAAGTCTGATTTTGAGTTTACTATACTATTTATTATCTCTATTCATAATGAACAATTAACATGTATTCATAAGTAAAGTTATGAGATTTGCATTTACTTCCGGTCTTGACAGAAAATAAAGGACATAAAACATAAAAAGAAACTTACAAAATAAAGGCTTGCAGAAAATTGTCTGCCTATTAACCGAAACGTTAACAGTTAAATTAGAGTGCTCAACTAGTGCAACTCAAATATTCTCAGTTAATGTGACTTATAGTTTTCTGTTAAGGAAACTCAATAGTTTTCAGTTATTGTGACTTAAAATTTCCAGTTTTAAATCACCACTGGAATAAGTTGACAGACCTTAAAAAAATAATTACACAACCACACCATTTCACGTTAACCAAACTCAATGTTTATTAGTTTGTGTTGTCATTGTTTTAAGTACACATTAGTCAAACATTTTGAATTTGTTTACTTAAAAAGATGTGACTCGAAACTGAACATTTTTGAGGCAATTGATTGCCTTAAGTACATTGAGTTTAATAAACTCAATATAGCTAAAAGTCATGAACATCTGCTATTGAACCGTATTTTCTTGCCCACTCCCTTTTAGCACACTCCAATATTACAATTAAATAGAAAAATAAATAATAAACATTTATAAATTAAAATAAATAGAACAAAAAATAAAAATATACTTAAGCAACGTTAGATGATTCTAACATTTGATGCCTACAAAACCTCTTTGCTGCCTGGTAACAATTCCTGACAGAAAGCCTATACATCCCCTATCAAACTTAGACTGACAATCACCTGCTGTAATCCACGTCCGCCTTGTCAGGCCTCAGAAACAGAGACATATGCACTGGTCTGTTCAATATTGCTGTGCAGTGGCACTAATAACATGGAACAAATTAGAGCTTAAATGAATTGTAATCCGAGTAATCAAAACAAATAATACCAAAATGAAATTATTTTTCGTTACAGCTATAAAAGAAAAAATACTGTGTGCTTTTGGCTTCCTGGCTAATTCCTGAGTAATGCCGTGTTCACACCTGACGCGGCACGAATTTGCGGCGCGACCAGGTTACATCCAAAGTCAATCCACAGACGCGCCGGCCCGCGAAAAGGCGATTTATTCGCGGGGCGGCGCGTCTGTGGATTGACTTTGCATGTAACCTGGTCGCGCCGCAAATTCGTGCCGCGTCCGGTGTGAACACGGCATAAGGCAACAGGGCAGCAATTTGGATGAAATTACGAACATTAAGAACATTTTCACTTTCAACTTTGAACTGGCCTTCTATAATGCTTTCCCTGCAGCCTTCTTTCAGATGAGTTTCTACATCATCAAGTCATTCTTGAGGGTCTGCAACCTGGGTGACAGTTTACCACTTTCTAGACCAAGAAAAATCTTTTGAGTGAATTCAAAAGTGTTGGTCAGTGCTTTGGGGTAGCTGAGGTGTAGTGCATAGATAAATCCAAAGATTACCAGAAAGGCATCGCCACGTCTGGGGAGGCTGACCATGGCATCACTTTCAATGATGACAGAGATTCTCACAGGGTGGTAGTGAACTGGACTTTTGTCATGGTCACTGATGACAGTAAGGAGGCCCACTGCAACACCATCAAGCTCTGGCTCATCAGACTCGTCCTGAATGAATGACAAAGAGATATTAATCACAAACTAACACATGGAACAGAACAGATTACATATAATGTATATTTCTTTAACCAAGTCCCATTGAAAACCAATACCTCTTTTACAAGGGAGACCTGAGTCTCATTGTAAGAGGTGAAAAACATAACATCCATGTTCATCCATGAAAACAGTTAATCAAAATACTAATATCTTATCACACGAATCAGCCAAATTACCAGAGAATCTAAGTGGTGTGAGATAGACTGAAACCAAGCCATAGAACATTTACGGGAAAATGTTTAACTGAACATCTTATCTCTTGCCAATACAGTTCCTTTGTAGTGAGGAGAAAGAACACAGACCATACATGAAAACTGTATGGTTAGACTAAACAAAGCTAAGTCCTAAAAGATATTAGTATTTTGATGAACTGTTTACATAATACACAGTAGAATCTGGTAGTGATTTAAGGAGACTGACTGTGCAGGTTATGAATAATCCAGAAACGTCCTCGCACAGATACACAGGAAGGGCGTGGAGAACAGTGGTGCGCTTGGTGTGGATGTGATGGATTTCCTATTCAGATAAAAACAGAATTGTACATACTGAAGAGTTTACTGAACAAAGCTGATTTTAAACAGTCCAATCAGAACACATGTCCACAAATAACCCGTTCACATCTTTAATGCAATCAGACAAATGGAAAACACAAAGTGGACTAATTGCAAAATTTACTCATTTTTAGACAAATCATCTTTCTTTTTTTGCAAGCCAATACAAAGTTAAGTAAAATATGATCTGTGCAGTGCCAAAGGTTAAACATCAATTAGGAAGATGGTATTTATGAACAGAACACATTCATGAATTGTTGATTTGAATACGGCAAAAAAAAAATGTTTTGATCAAACAGGCAAGTAGAATAAAAGATGATAAGTGGGTGTGCGTATGATTTAGGGTTACCACACTAAAACATTGTCTGAGAGAAATACACATATTTTAAGTTTAAGTTTAGAGAGCGAGGGGGGCGGGGGGGGGGGGGGGGGGTGATGGAATAAGAATAATTCACATTCATTGGATTACCTGGCTTATTTATCACATCTCCAGTTATCTTCCCAAACTTCTTCTTGAAACTGAGAGATGCAAAGGCATGAATACAAATCTATGGATCTGTTTTTATAGCTGTTTGAATATTGGGGAATTGAGCTGGCCCCCGTACCGTAACACCTTGAATAGAGGTGCATTTAGAATTGCAACTGAGGCTCACTCGGCGGATGTGGGCTCACTTGACCGCAGTTTACTTGCGGGCACAAACGTACCCGACAGACCAGACATTAGCTTTATAGTTGCATGATTGATGTTGTTGTGGGCCTCCACTACGGCCGCCAGGGGGCCAGTGTAATATATGACCCCTCTCTCTCTCTCTCTCTCTCTCTCTCTCTCTCTCTCTCTCTCTCTCTCTCTCTCTCTCTCTCTCTACGGCTTTTATTTTAGAGGTATCCGGCGGAAGTGGTGTTGTACAATATACGCTTTTGATGCTGGTCTCCCTGCAGAGGGCCGGAGAGAGAGACAGCTGAGAACGTCCGCTGGTGGAGCAGACAGACAGACAGACTGCAGGAGCAGCGGAGCCGGGCGCAGGGACATCTATCCAGAACACAGCGCTGAAATGGGAGTCGAGATCCAGACTATCACCCCGGGAGACGGTAAAAAAAATAGTCGAAAATAAGAAGAAAAAAAAGACGACTTGCACGGAAAGGAAACGCGTTTGTGTTCGTGCCTGTTTTCTGTCTTGCACTTTAATCTGTGTTCGCAGAGCTCCGCAGACAGCCAGCAGCGATGCAGAAACGCCGCCTGGGCTGCGTAGTAAAGCCGCGTTTATATATATATATATATATATATATATATATATATATATATATATATATATATATATATATATATATATATATATATATATATATATATATATATATATATATATATATATATATATATATATATATATATATATATATATATATATATATATATATATATATATATATATATATATATATAAACGCGGCTTTATATATATATATAAATATATATTTCCTCCACAGGAAGAACTTTCCCCAAAAAAGGACAGACGTGCGTGGTGCATTATGTCGGTGAGTTTTAAACGAGACAAACTTCTCGCTCCGCACGCGCACACACACACACACGCACACGCACACGCACACACACACACGCGCGCACATTTCGCCGCTCCTGTTCGGGTATTTATACTCGCTGCAGGCCCGCGCGAGTGGAGTGACGGCTGTGGGCAACTGTCTCGCCGCACACCCGCATGAAACACAGACACGCGTGGTAATCCTGTACGCATCGCGGCAGACACCGTAAAGCCCCATAATAACCTTTTTATAGCGATTCTGGTGCACTTTTTTTTCTTCTGATTGTTATACTC
Organism: Taurulus bubalis; assembly: GCF_910589615.1. NCBI lineage: Eukaryota > Metazoa > Chordata > Actinopteri > Perciformes > Cottidae > Taurulus > Taurulus bubalis. The sequence goes on along the minus strand of NC_136599.1, from coordinate 23,677,251 downwards.
TTAAACCATCCAGGCAGTGATTTATCAGCAGGGCAAGGAGGCTCGACTGTCAGTCACCGACTGGGCTGCATGGACATTTAACCCCTTCACCACAAGTTCTCACGCGCATTTTGTGCTCCAGGTGACTCGGTAGTGGGCATCGGCGGCTGGCTGCACGTCCCGGGGGCAGCGCACTGGATTTATCACTGCGTAAAAATATAAAAATGATTATAATGCGTGCTCTAGTTTTAGGCTGAGATGTGCATTACGGTCTCGTCAAGATCATCAGCGGATCATTTGGTGTGTCTGGAGAATTACCCCCAAAAGAGAGAGAGAGAGAAAGAGAGAGAGATGCAGACGGATTCCGCCGCAGGGTTCAATCAGAAGCCCAGACAGCAGACAGACAGCAGACAGACAGACAGCAGACAGACAGACAGACAGACAGACAGCAGACAGACAGACAGCAGACAGCAGACAGACAGACACCAGACAGCGGGTCTTAAATCCCGTCTGATTTCCAGCGCTTTTCTGTCTTTGTTGGAGTTTCTGGGGTGAGGGTGGGGGTTGGTGGTTCAGTTGAGCGGATTATAAGCGTCTGGCCGATTTACTGTATTATTCCTGTAATGTCTCTTGTTCTTTGGTCCACAGACGCGTGATGTTTAAATTACACTGAATATCTTAAATATCGCACACAAACTGCAGCACATCCTCTCTGAACCTCCTCCCTTCCTGTCAGCCTGCGACTCGGCCTTGAAACGCGACATGAAACAGGATATTCCATTACACACGAGCCTTTTTTTTTTCAAAGTGAAGATCAAAACTTGGGTTTTCCTGGAGAGGGGCGTGGGCATTTTGAAAGGCTCTACCCGCAGGAAATGGTGTTTGAAACATCTGAAATGGCCACATTGGCTTTTTTTATGCTCTGGGTTGGTCGTTTAAGGCCAAGCAGGGAATTCCTATCGGCTGCTGTCTCGATGTGCAGGAAGAGGACTGGATTTCAAGCTGCATCTTCCCACCTCCACCCCTGATGTACCCGACAACATAAGCAACGTCGCACCTTAGCCCACAATCCACACAAACAGACACACACACAGTCGCATCACGCCATACCATCACACGCTGCCTTCCTCGGCGATGCTAATAGCAGTAATAGCGCTGGTGTAGATAGTCTTGGGGGTGGGGGGCTATTCTGCGGTCCGATGCTTGCGTTTCCCCCTGACTGTCGCTCTGAAACCCTGCCTGCACACAGCTGCGGCGGCTATTTCGGAGATTCTTGGGATCCTCTAATTTGCGTTCTCAATATACACACAGCAAGGGAAGATGGATGTTTCCAAAGTTGTTTTTTCTTTTTATACAATGTTATAAATACAGTTTCTAGAGACAGTATTCTTGCTATCATTATCTGGCCTGCTCGTGTTTCTTGCACGCAGGAAGGTCTGATGAGGCCATGATGCTGTGCATGCTCAGGGGTAACGGCTGGACGTTTCCCCTCACAAGATGAGGCCGCCCTCACTCTCTCCCTGACTCTGTGCCTCTCCTCCGTCTCCCCCTGCAGGCTCCCTGGCGGACGGACGCACGTTTGACTCGTCCCGAGACAGGGACAAGCCTTTCAGGTTCAAGATCGGCAAGCAGGAAGTGATCCGCGGCTGGGAAGAGGGTGTAGTGCAGGTAGGCCGGAGATCTGGTCACGTACCCATGCACTTCCATTCAAGCTTTGAGACTGATAATGTTAGCCTCGTCTCTCATTCAATCCCTTCAGAAATGGGTCGAGTTGACGTGCTGCGGTGTATTTATTAAATGGAGTTGGAACAGACAGATTGCAGGAAAAACAAAAAGAAGTCGTGCAACTATGAGCAGCCTAAATGGTCACAATTCAGAGGCAAACATAAATTCTGACTGCAAGAAAAGAAAGCGCATTTTACCGCTGATAATGTTGTTCGTTCAACTGCTGATATATACATTCATTTATTGACATAATTCCATAATAAAGAGTTGAGGAGCAGATTAAGAAAGAAGGAAGCATAGCTGGAAAGAGAAGATGTTCAACATAACTGTCTCTCCCTCTCTCCCTCTCTCTCTCTCTCTCTCTCTCTCTCTCTCTCTCTCTCTCTCTCTCTCTCTCCCTCTCTCTCTCCTCCTACCTCCAGATGAGTGTTGGTCAAAGGGCCCATCTGACCTGCACACCCGACTTTGCTTATGGAAACCGAGGCCACCCGGGCGTCATTCCTCCCAACGCCACCCTCATCTTTGATGTCGAGCTGCTGGGTTTGGAATGAAACAAATTCATGGTCTGTTTTTTTTTTTTTTTTTGTTCTGTGTAAGTAATCGGCAGCAACGTACACTATACTACACCTACATGTACACCTAGACTACTAACTATATAGCAACAATATACAGATATGTTACTGAAGAGGGGAAAACTCTCCAGGCTAGCTAGCTTGCTAACTATCAGTTATCTAGGTTAATATGATCCAGTCTGAGAATACACCTTTAGTGATGTAAAGTTAATATTGCAAATCAATGCCGTCTTTTTGTGATTGACTGTGCTTGTTTGGTAATAGATTACTCTAAGGATTGTCTCAAGTTCAGCACTCTGGACAGCAGTCGAGACGAGCTTTGTACAAATGTTGGATCCTTAGTTCACGCTAGTCTTTAGTTCACTCTAGCCTCAAGATGTAGATGCCTCAAAGCAGATAGTCACAATAATCATTGTTGAAAACAAAACCATAATGGACATATTTTATGAGGGAGGAAAAAAAGGAACCGTTTTCCAAATATTTTAAATCTGCTTTATTTCTTTTCTCTTCCCCAAATCAAGAAATGTATGTCCATATGTGTTACAGAAGGAAGTTATTAGTTCTGCTATATATCTGCTACACATTCTCCAATAACTGCATGACAAATGCATTAGATTGCACGCTGGTCAGTGATTCCGTCCTTTGTGCTCTAATCCTAAATATCTCCTCTCGTTGTCTTCACAGGTGGCTTCCTACCTGGGTGACCCGGAGAGAAGCCAGGAAAGTCTGCGCTTGATTCTATACGAAGCTCGAGTCTATGGTTCCACTACTTATGTCATCAAACTACGGACAGTTTGTGTTTTGTTTGTCTCTGTGACTGAGTGAATTCTATTTTCAATGACATCCTTCCTCCTTAAGAACCATGGGCCATGACCTCACGAACCTCCATGTCTTGAATTCTCACTCTATGTTTTTAATCAAAGCGTTGGGTCGTGCATGGTTACGCGGAGTAGTACAAAATACCAATGAAACCTCTAGCGGCGACCTTCACCTCTCGCGAGTCGACTCGCGCTAGTCGTACTACAGAAACGGAAAATAAATGTACAAATATAAAACGAAAAAGCACACATTTGTATCCCTATCGGGCTGAAAATCCCAACAAGTGGAACGGGTTTCTGTTGGAGGGAGACGGGTCTTAGCGTTGAGTTTAGTGGCCGCCTGTTTCAAGTTATGGGAGGCCTTCGTGGTGCAATGCAGGAACTGATCTTTGCTACATGAAACGGCTGTTTGAGGTGGCAGCTAGAGAGGCGCAATCGACACAAAGAGCGAACCAATCACATTGTAGATAGTTCTGTGCGCCTCCATCTTCAGACGCACGGTTACCACCTCGCCCTGTCGGCATGTTCAAGGCCCGACCGGGAAAAAAAAACCCTCGTAGTACGTTACACGTCCAAAGCTTTGCATCCGATTTGCGTTGTTATTGCTGTCTTATCTCGCCATGTCTTTAAACCCCATTTAAACCCTTACACAAGTCGAACAGTGCAAGAAAAGGATTTGCGTTGACGCACATCAATTGAATTTTCTTAGTAAAAAAAAAAAGACTAAAAAAAAGAAGGGAAATACTTGAAATTGACATAAGGAGGTTGAGGAATCAATCAAATTGTGACCTCCCTCGTTATTTTTGTGTAACAACTTCAATCATGTATTTTTCAGATGCCAACATTTCTATCTCTGAGAATCAACGAAGCTACTGTAGAACATATGATAGATATTGTTTGTCAAATTGTTTTTTTTGTCCCCAGTGTCAGTGAAGTACCACCCTACCTAACTGAAAAGTCAGTGTTGTGGTAGACAAAGAAGCTGACTCATGGGCATCCTCGTGGTTTTATATTTCAAATGCATAGTTTTAAATGGAGTTTAATGAAGGACGATGCTGTCAGCTGTTGACGTGGCCGTCGATGTTACATATTGGCCACGCTGCCAGTGGTGCGGCAGCAGTCCACCCTCTGTACTGTGTAGTTATTTGCTGATACGTTAAACCAATGATGACATATTTAAAATAAAATAAGTGCTCTCCGCTTGCATTTTTGTTTTTCTTTGTTTGTGTTTTAAATTATATTTATGTTATTTTTCCACAGCAATAAGGCCAGACAGAAAGCGCAGATATCGAAAAACAAAAATCAATAAACTAGTTATAAACATGTTTGTACACATCAATAAAAAGAAGAAAAAAAAACAGTAGGCCAACCAGATCCCCATGGAGATATTCAGGGAAGGCTTGCAGATATTATAAAAAAGGTTGTCACTACCCTTTAATTCAGCTTTGAGGTGCACCAAGAAAAAGCTGATGTATGACTGAGGAGAAACTCCTCGATCCACTGGAACAGAACGCATCGCTTCGTTTACACATTAAAGTCGTCCGTCTAAGAACGGAGCCTGGAAAAACTGAGCTCATTTTTCTACTATACCTTGAAATCAAGAGACGTTGCCAGATGCAATGATAGTGAGCTCCTACTTCTTTCTTCACCCGTCACACAGAGACAGAGCGGAGAGATCCAGAGATTCATTTAGTTCAAGCAGTGAGGATGCCGCTGCCGTCTACTATTCTGTGTTGCTCTCTTGTGCCTGTAACATGTAAATATTGTATTACATTCAAAGGGATCAGACCAACAGCAGGTTCACTCTCCAAGTCATTTCCTCCTAATTCTGTTGACATTATTATTTATATCCATTTTAATATTAATATGTACATTGTATGATAATAGTACATTATATAAGAATGATATTATTATTGTTATTATCATATATTGATATAATTTGAATACATAGAAGCATTTAGTACCCCTAATTAAGACTGCAAAATTAGTGCTTTTCCTTTTGATACTTCAAATGGATTTAGTTGATGCTATTTCTGTATTATTATTATTGTTGATTTGTCTTTTAGTGCAAAGCTTTTTCTTACAGTTAAGTAAAGACCGGATTTGCAGCCGTGCTCCTTGCATTCGCACCACAGCTATCTTTCTTCTAGGGTAAATACATTTTTGAGGAGTTTATAAAACACTAAACAGTCATCGCTATTTTTTTCTTCTTCTTTTAGTGTAAATGGAAGCATATATTGCTTAAAAGGGGTTCCAATGTCACTCATGCGGGTCAGTTTACTAGTCATGAGAACTGACTACTCAAAACAGTTTGGTAATGTCTTCTGTGGCTCCGAGAGAGAAAATAACACAGAGATGTCATCAGCCTTTGCTGCATTATGGGAAATGCAGTATCCAGTATTTTTTGCTTCACTTCAGGTACTAAAAATCAGAATATATATATATATATTTATATGTATATCCTGATTTTTAGTACCTGAAGTATATGAGTCACTCAACTTTATGAAACTTCAATACTGACTCACTAGAGAGACCCTTTAGAAAACTAAATGATTTGTTGTTTAATAATCTCTCAATCCTGAGATTTCAGTTCAAACAAACGATCAAAGGGTTTAAAAAGTCAAAATAAGCCGCACTGGAATGTATTTGACTGTAGGCTGCAGGATTTCCATAATGGAAAAGGACAGATTTGCATTCTGTACTGTCATCACTTTGGTAGCTAAATCGGTGCCCTTCAATGACTTGGAAAGAAAACTCTGTGATGAATAAAATTAAACGTGTCCTGATCGAGGTTTTTCCATGCGGTCGGGTCACATTAATGTATGCTGCCGGAGTACAGGGTTTTAAGGGTTTTCTCTGATAGTAATCACATCCAAACAACACAATCATTTGGTTGAGGGACGGTAATACAAAGCTTTATACTGCAAGCTAAATATAGTAAAAAAACAGGGATAACAGAGATCAACCAATATGGCCTTTAAATTAGGAGATTGTTTTGTTGATAATCCTGGTTGTGGTTGTTGTCTTGTGTCTTTAATAATTTGTAAACAGTATATTGTATATTAATAGTACATTATATAACAATGTGATACATTATTGTTGTTCAAGATTCAAGATATTTTGTATGTCATATGCACAGATAACAGACAGTTACTCTGCTTATTTTGCTAGGTCCTCCGATCACACAGAATTACAATAAAAGCTAAAAAAATAAATACAAATAAGGCACAAAATATAGTAACAGTATTGCACAAAAATAAGTAATTATTATATAGATATAATTATATTGCATAGATGCATTTAATATCCCTAATTAAGACTGGAAAGTCCTTCTGCAAAATGAGTACTTTTTCTGTTGATACTTAAATTATATTTTGTTGATCATATTTCTGTACTATTATTTGTTCTTTTCGTGCAAAGCTTCTTATTACAATTATTCCGTGGGCTGGGTGTTATATGGCCGATACTGGAATCAATCAATTAAGGAGTTGATTAGGGTCCGTACTCCTCCGGGCCCCGTCTATGTCAGGCCGGTCACGGTGATTATCTCACGGTGATGGTTCTGAAACGGCCACGGCGAGTCCAAAAAGCACAAGCGCATGTGACCGATACGGGGCGTGGCTTAAAACGTCAACATTGATTGACGTGGTTCGCGAGACCCGGAAGCAGCAGTGACATCACTCCAGAATTCCCCTTCAGCGCGACGAAGAAGAGCGAGAGCGAGGAAAAAAAGAAACAAACAAACACAAAAACAAAGGAGTTTGTTGCTGTTGGGGATTCCGAAGTTGTTCTTGTTGTTGTCTGCGCTAGTTTTACAAGCAACAAATTCAAGGTGAGCCCGTTTGTTCATTACCGTTGTGCCAGACCTTCCCCTGGCGGTAACGGTTTCGTTTACCTAACGAGCTAGCGGTGCGGCTAACGCTAGCAACTTGCTTCCTCGCTGTTTATGTCGGAACAAAGACGGTCTGCTTCGGCGACTCGGCCGACTGAAGGTCGCCAGTGCTGTCTCCCTTCTCATATCCATCAACGTGCTCTAATGTCAAATGGCCCGAACGAGCTTCTAGAACCATCTGTCCGCTTACAACAACGCAGCGGTTCATTTTTAATGTTCGCACGTCACGTCTGAACTCGTGAGACACAACGCGGCCCGTTTTCCGGGGTCCAGCAGTAAGGGCGTGGGTCTGCGGAGCAGTGCAGACATCTGTTCCGCGTATACCGTTGTCTGTCCTCCCTCCCGGCCATGTCAATAGACCGGAATAAGCTGCCAAGGAGACCACATTCTTGAATCTAACCAATTCGTTCGGGCTTACTGAAGTTAGCCCTCTCTTTCCTTTCCTTCGCCAGCTCGCCACATACTTTTCCTAAAGTGTAGCAACGGGCTCGACACCGATGGGAAGGAATACATCGATGACAAATGCTCGCCACGCTTTTGTTCTCTCTGCCTGTTTATAGACAAAATGTGGGAAAATGTCTCCACATATTTCCAAGAACGTCACACGTCCACTTCATGTGAACCACTGCAGCAGAAGTGACTCAAGGATGATGTTATGTCATTGCTAAAAGCTGCCCAAACTAAATGTTTTCCCATCCAGGCTGTATTCACATATACCTCCAGCCAGCTCGTCCAAATGAGGGAGGGATATACAGAGAACAAACCAACTAACAAAACACTGCGGCGTATTAAGATGCTCCTCTGTGTCCCCTTCCACAATGGTGCTCTTGTCCGTGAGGACTGAGAATAACAGAGTTGAGTAGCTGGGAGAGTGGCTGCGATGTGGTTGTGGTCAGAATGATTTGCTTATTTTATGCAAATGACACTCGACTATATGTGGTTAATTCGCGTCATTCTCATCATTCGTTACCATGTCCGCCATCCACCATTAAAATAACCACTAGTTCTTTATACTTGTTGTGGCAGTCCCACAAACGTCAGAACATCAACCGCCATCGTGCCTGGGTTCATAATATTATTCGTAGCAGACTCTGACTCCTCCAGGAACAGTGTCTGAATGATGGCCGCTTCCAGCGCTCCTTCATCCGGACCAGCATCAGTTTGATGCAGCAACGGCAGGACGAGAGTGATGATGGGCTGAGGTTCTCAACGCTGATTGGCTTTTGCAACTCAAATTTTCACTCAGATTTTTCACATTTGGTTAAACATTTCAACTCCCGCAAATGTTTCGCATCGTGATATTTCAGATCGCTGTCTTTTGTGTCTGTAATTAGGTGTTTGGATTTTTGTAGTCTGTTCGTAGGCTGGTCATGATGTCTGTCGTTTTTTCCCCCTGTCAGTCTCCTCACTTTATTTCCCTTTTCTTTATTGTGTAAGAGTTCACATGTCTTATGATTGTGAGTCAGCGACACACAGTATTGCGCCTGTGACTGGTAAACGTAAAGTGCAATAATTTAGCTTTTTAAGATCTCTTTGCCTCTATTTTAGAGAATCCAATACACAGGATTAGTATCTAAGCCAATAATGACTTTATTCAGCGTGTTTGTCTTGGTCGTTGTTACTCAAATTCAGTGTTTACCATTATCAGTTTATTTATTCAGTCACAGCAGGTCACCAACTACAGTGAGTACAGGGAACCAGCACATTGGTATGAACGGATCTTTGAGTAATTTAAAGTTTAGACAGGAATATTAAATATAGAAATATTATGTCACACATTATGTAAAAAGAAGGAGAAGCGATGGCGTTCTGGTTTTGGATCTGTGCTTTGTATTACAATATACTCGGAGTTGAGATATTGGAATCTGATACGGGAGTAGAGCTGCAATGATTAGCCGATAATTGATTAGTCATTAAGTAGTACGTCATTTAAAAAAAAAACTTCAGGTTCCAGCTTGGACCAAACAATAAATAATGTTGAGAATTAAATTGTATGCACATTAGAGCACCCATTTGTTTTTATTTTATTAAGACCAGATGTGTTTTTTCTTCTTCCAAATAACTAGAGACACCGGGGCACTGGGAGAAGTGCATGCTAAGCATTCTCAGCTGTGGCTTGTGCTACCACATCCTGAGCACAACATCTGTCTCTCCTTGACCTGCTAAATCTTAGCCTCCTTTTTTGTTTTTCATCCGTCAGCCACATCTGTCACCTGTGTGCCATTTCGTGTCTTGCACGTAGGAAGCGTTTGGTTTGAATCTGTCACTCCAGAAAACCAAAACAATGAACAGGATGCTGCTGAAAGGTGCAATACAGCTACAGAGATTAGTTTTTAAATTCTCTTCCTTACCCGATGGCAACCCTTTCACGTTACAGAGACACAATGTATTCAATGTTAACATACAATACAGTTTATTGGAGTTCAAAGGGAACGGATCACATTGAGGTGATGTGAGGTTTTCCCAGTCTGTAGTGTGGTGAAGCTTATCTGGCTGTCTTGTTATCTCGGACTGATCTGCCACCCTCCCTTCCTCAAGGTCCTCCACTCACTGCTCTTTGTGTTTTCCCCTTAGGATGTCCCTGTATCCATCCCTCGAGGACCTCAAGGTCGACAAGGTTATCAAGGTGAGTGTGTAAGGGTGAACCCCTGTATTCAGAGACATCTATCTGGAGATAACATCTCTGTAGTGTGAAGTAGTCAATCCATTTTTATTTTTTTGCCATTTACAAAAATAGCTTCCTGGTATGCAAATATGATTCTAGCCTATAAAGCTGAGAAATGTAGCGCAGATAGAAAAATCAGTGAGGGGGTTTGAAAGTACACAGATGACTCTAAATGCAAACATTTGAGAGAGTGACTAGTATTAATGGGGCACAGCATTGATTTTACACACGACATTTCAGTTTGATCGTAACGAGGAGTATTACACAACCTCCGCAAATGGTTGCATAATGTCTTCTGTGGCTCTGGAGCTTTTCTAAAATGTAAAACGGAAAGCCTGCTGGTTAAAGAAGTGAGCATTTAGGAGGCGGGGGCGTCTTTTAAGATATTCCATGCAGTAGCATTATGGGAAATGTAGTATCGGGAGTTTTTGGATGCTTCCTTCTTGTTGGGGACCAAACGTCAGGACGTCTCAAGACAAATTGTTGCTAGATTTTTGTCAAATTTTTGTCCAACTTTAAGTCGATAGAAAGTCATGTAATGTCAAATAAATCCCAGATTAATTTTTTTACCATCAAATCCTTTTTGCCTTTAATCCCTGGTACATTGTTGTGGACGAAGACGTATTCTCACAATCATTTAATCTGATTACCAATATTTGTATTGCTTTGACTCAGTAGAGCGTTTAATTTCGAATGGCATCGAGGTACTCACCCAATGCTTTCAACCGTTCCTTCCTGGCTTAAGACTGTAATACGTTTATTTAATTTTTAAGGACATGCATCTCTAATGAAGATTGATGTTTCCTTAACAGCCCTGCTTCAATCATTTCTCTTTTATTTTTCCTCATTTGTGTTTCACTGCCTTTCGTCCAATGTTTACCTTTTTATGTGAAAGCACACTTCCAGTTGACTGGTGCCTCTGATTACTTTCTAGGCCCAGGCTCAGTTTGCCCAGACTGCCACCCCCATGCCAGCCATCACCGAGGGAACCTACCGGCCTCAGCTTGCCACCGCCGGGATGCCAGGATCAAGTGAGTCTCTCATACGCCGTTGAAAGTTCCCAGAGACGAGTTCATCCATCCACTGTATTACTAATTTAAAACTCAGGAAAATCAGGAATCTATGTTGCAACAACAACACCTTCCCCTGCATGTTCATTGATGAACAACTCTGTAGTATTAGAGGAAGGAGGAAGGAGGAAGGAGGAAGGAAGAAGGAGGCGGTCTTTGGACAATAATGGGAGTAAATGGGTCCCCCACAGCGGCTATGATTTCTCTCTCTCATTCCCCTCTGTGTTCGTGACTTTCTTTTCTTTCTCTCATTGTAATCTGATCGGGGGGATGTTTTTTTCTGAGTTTGTATGAAGGTAGACCTGAACTTTGCAGTGAGTGAGTGAGTGGGTGGGTGGATGGGTGGGTGGGTGGATGGATTGGCGGATTGGCAAGGTGCCCCGGTAGAGATTACAGAACACAACTCTTCTACTTATTTTGACTCACTTCTCCCCCTTTTCCCGTTCTCCCACTCATTCAGTTTCTCTGTTTGGATGCAAAGTCTTTTGGGCTTTTGTTTTTACCTCAGCGGAGCTAGCTATGAGTCACCATGGAGACTGGCTCTGGCAGTTACGAGGAAGGAGGAGAGGGAGGAGGAGGAGGACCCCAAAAGTACTTTATAAAATATGCAACTAATTTGCTTAGTGTGTATTTCTCCATCAGAGGGAAACATGACAGTACTACATTTAGAGAAATGCTAATGGTAGCGTTGCAGATACAAACATGTCTGAGTGTTCCTTCTACTTTGGCAAACCCCAACATTTCCAGAGAGAGAGAGAGAGAGAGAGAGAGAGAGAGAGAGAGAGAGAGAGAGAGAGAGAGAGAGAGAGAGAGAGAGAGAGAGAGAGAGAGAGAGAGAGAGAGAGAGAGAGAGAGAGAGAGAGAGAGAGAGAGAGAGAGAGAGAGAGAGAGAGAGAGAGAGGCACATTAGTCTCTTGGCTGGACATAATCGCCGCAGCATTTTTTCCGAACATTTTTATCGATTTGTGGTTTTGCATACATAATAATAAAGGTAGACGAAACATAATTAAGTAAATACATAGCAATAACATTAAAACCCTTCCCTAATTCCCCACCACCATTAAAAAAAAAAAAAAAAGGGGAGAGAAATTATGTTCATGTATTGATGATAGTAACATTGAGACTCTCTGGTGAAACTGTGAGTCACATTTCCATAGTTTCAAAATGCGTCTATTAGCAGTTCATCATACTATGCACTATGGTCTACATTATCTTTTTTTGTTCTGTTGTGAAATACCCGAGTAAAGCAGTTTCAGGCTAAGTTGGTAATTTTAGTTTAAAAACTGTAGCGTACCACTGGACTCGGGGACCCTAAAAAAGGATTTGGCTCTCAAACCTTCCTGATTTGGTCCCAGGATGAATGGAACCCTCTTCAAAGCAGCCGGAGGTCTAGGTGATGAAAAGAGGAGGGCAGGGAGAGAAGTCTTGAAGGTTTGGCTGCTGTCAGTGGCAGGTCAGGCACATCTCCATTTTCATATTCATACTGACGGTATACCATGACTCGTCCGTTAGCTGCCCAGTAACTATGTAAAGAGCATGGTCACGCCAGGCCTCCTTTTTCTCTTTGACATCTGGAGGTGGCTTTTTGAAATTCTAGGTGATTTATATCCCCATATTAAAAGCATAATAACAGTCTATTGACTCAAAGACAATATAACAATCTTGACAGAGAGACCATTTTAACAGCATTCACACAGCCGATCAAAGGGCGGAGTAATTTTCTCCCTAAATTTGTTCAGATTTTCACTAAAATAGATTTAAAGAGTGCCCTGAAGTGTTTAAAAATGTTTTACTTACGCGTCAGGTTGATGTCCTGGTTGGCGGGGCTTTAGTAGCTGTTCAATCATAACACTTCTGTGTTCATGCTGGAGAGTGTGGGAGAGATGTTTTCTGAAGTAATGAAACGTTACATTATAAAACATATTTTTTACAGGATGAATCAGGATCTCTTATCATTTCTGAGTGCTTGGGCAGAGTGCGCATGTGGTTGAAGGGACTTACTCAAACCATGTTGACTCTAGCGTTGGCTCCACCTAGTAACAATCAGTGCACAGTCATTGCCTTTGAAACACAAATAAATTAAATATTGATATGAGTTTTGACTTCGCATCACTGAGCTACTTCCTGGCGCTGTATGTGGATGTTGTTAGTTGATTTGTATTTTACTTTTGAGTCCTTGTATTATTTGCATTCTTAATCGTCCCTGAAACAATCCATGTTGTTAAATCTGTGTTCAGCGACACTTGTTCGGTGAAGAAGGCCAAAAGGATGTGTTATCTATTGTGTTTGTAGTTGACGACCTGACAGTTTACAAGACGTTTGGTTTCATATTCACACTGATTGAGTGAGCTCTACAGGCAGTCGGCTAACATTTTATTCACTCAGCTAATTTTTGATATTGGAATAAGAAATCCTCACAATCCCGTAATAAGATGATATTTGCATTGTTGGTTTGAAAACTGATTTATAAACATTGAACCTTTCACTCTGATATAGTGTATACCGTGAAAGTCGGATTACAAGCCGCTACTACCTTCGGTCAGTGTCCCCGTTAGCTGCGCTAACTTCCGCTAGCAAACACTAGACAAAAAACAAAGGTAGCGGGACCAGCCCCGGCAGGCAGTAGCAGCAGAAGCGGCCAGTAGCAGCATCGGCGGGGAGCTAGCTGCAGCAGCAGCGCTAGCTTGCGCTGCTCCTAGCTTGCGCTGCTCTTAGCTTGCGCTGCTCCTAGCTTGCGCTGCTCCTAGTTTGCACTGCTCCTAGCTTGCTACAGCGGGGACACTGATCGGAGGTAGGAGCAGCTTGTAACCCGACTTTTACGGTATATTGTATTTATGATATAGTTTGGAATAATCAGCTCTTTACAAAATCCTGTCTGTCTTGGAGAGACTGGACTGATCTTGTTTGTATCTGCTTTGTTGAAGCACATACAGACTTATGATGGCGTGTACAGAGATTTCTCTCAAAAGAGTGTGTTTGGGTTGGAGCACAAAAGCAGTCTGATCCTTAATGAGGGTAAAGAAATCCATATGAAAACCCTTCGCGGAGCTATAGTGTATTTACGTTAAATCAACTGAGTCTCCACTGTGCACTTTATGTCTATGTCGACATATCATATTTACGCACGTTTAAATTCCCACAGTCGGACCACTTATGTCATGTCTGCGCACCAGTGGCGGGCCGTGTGTTTTCTACCTGTGCCTTCAGTGCCGTCGCTACAGCTGAAAAACCTAATCACCTCATTTTGACGCCACGGTTATTATTTGTTTCGTGTAAACACATGAAGCTCTAGCGTAAATTCAGACAGGAAGACAACCCCTTCACGCTCGTAGGCCTCTTCTATACCGAAGATCTCCGTCAGAGGAGTCACAGCTGGACGCGGCGCTGTAAATCCTGTTTACGTCTGTAATAGTGTATTAGAATTCAAAGTACAAAACTTGGTTGATGTCGTGGGACTCAAAGTATTAACCTTCTCTTCATCCCCTCTCTCCATTCTCAAAGGCCTGTACCCGGACCTCGAGGAGCTTGGAGACTACATGGGTCTGGCCCTCAACAGCGAGGAAGTCCAGAGGAACCTGGCTTTGATGCCTGTGGCTGACAATGTGAGTGGTTGTGTGTTTCTCCTCTGGATGTGTGTCGATGCATGCAAGCACCTGAAAGACGAAAGAAAGGTTTCTTTTTTTCCCTCTTTGTTCAAACTTGTAAGTCAGTTGAGGCCGTTTATCAGACGTCTCACACAGCTGGAAAAATACAGGCTTCTTCCAACTTTTAATATTTTTTTTTAACATTCAGTAGTACCCCGAACACCTGTAAACCCACTTTGATGTGTGAAGCCAGTGGCCCCCATTGATATACAAAATTCATCAAAGTAATATCTTTGATGATTACATACAAAATTCTTGTTTGTATCATTCGGTCACATTAAAGCCTCTCTTGAAACCACCAGCCGTATGTGATTTAAAAACCTGTTTTCAGTAGGTGGAAAGGGCTGTAGATCTATCGGCGCGCAGCAGTATTTTATTCCTGGAGATCCACAGTGCCGAGTGACTCACCGCCGGCCTGGAGCAGAGTGTGGGAGGGTGTGAGCTCCTCACTCCCCTCCATTTGCGTGTGCGTGCATCTGTGTGTGTACTTATGGATCTGGCAGATGTCAAGGCTCTCGCATCGCCCGAGCTTGTCAGCTGGCAAAGAACCACCTTTTGATGTCCTCAATTTTTTACCTTTTAAAAACAAACAAAAAGAAGAGCGTTTTTAATTGTCTTCATTGTTCAGAGCATATTGATAAGGAAGTTTCCCAAAGCAGTGCCTAAAACATCTCTGAAATGTAATCCTCCCACATGCCTCTATCCAGTGCAGCGCTCCTCTTTTTATTTATTTATTATTATCTCAAGCTGAATTTTAATGCAACATGCCTCGTTAATCCTTTCATCCTCACGCCTCTGTCTCACCCCCACTCATTTTCCCTCTTGTTCTCTCTCAACCCACCTCTAATATTATCTTCACCTTCCTCCTCCTCCTCCTCCTCCTCCTCCTCCTCAGCAAGTGGCGGTGCCCTCCCTCTCAGGTGTGGGTGGAATGGTGCGGCCCGTGACCGGGGCGGACGTCGGCATCAGGAGGGCAGAGATCCGCCCAGGGCTGCGGGAGATTATCCTCTGCAAGGACCAGGACGGGAAGGTGGGACTCCGGCTCAGGGCCATCGACAACGTGAGTCAGCATCACTAACTCTACTCTGGCGTAACGTTCATTAGTCAACATGCTGATGACCTCTGCTACTCTCCCACACACGATCAGGCTCAAACTCTGAATATTTACACCAAGTGAAGGAATGTTTAACCGGTTCAACTCTGTTTAGATGAAGGTCTCGCCAATATGTTTCTAACAATTAGTCGACTACTTTTCAGGGTGGTTATTTATAGGGATATTTATTTAGTCAAATCTATTTTATCCACTGTACATTCAACACAGAAAACTGCTCTCATGTCCTTAAATGACAAAAATGTCTGCGCCAAAGAATTGACATAAAATGCCGAATTTATATGATATGCTGTATGAACGCACTTAAAGCATTGCTTCGTAATGTCATTCCAATGTGGCAGATTGCGAACGAAATTCTCAGTCCTGTCTAAACTAAAATGGTGTTAGTCAATTCAAGTAGAGATCTTCCTAAATTCAAGTCTGGTGAAGAAAATATATTTGTTGGGCTCTTCCTGTCACAGTTCTTTGGTCAAGAGTGATAAAGAAGACCCTGTTATCCAGAAGGGAGTGCCCTGGAACCTCACCAGAACGAACGTAGCAGAAACATTAGTGGTTCACACATTACCTGCTGTAAATGTGGACTAAGACATTGTAGAATCTATAAGTAGCAACAGACCAGTTTTCATTATCAAGTAACATCCCTGGGTCACAGGTGAGTTGGCTATAAGAGTACAGTACATTTAACAGGACCTTTGGTGACCTTTGGTATCGGTGCTCAGAGCAATGAAGAATTGATGTGCTGTGAGAAACTCGAACCAAAAAGAAAAACAGGTGAATTCTGATACTTGGCCAGCCTGCGCGAGATGAATGGAGTTAATTATTCAGTTTGTGTTGAGTTGCACTAATACAGTCTGCGGCCTTTTGAAATGACAGGAAGTGAGTTGGAGAAGAGTCAGAGTATTGGCGCTCGGCTTACGGATCAAATGACACGGCACACTTGATTTCACAGGGCGCTCGCTTCAATCAGGTCGTTTCCTTATATTGCATGGGCGTCGAGGGAAAGAGTGCAAATGTTTGCTTCTGTTGGTTCTGTTTGATTTAATTTATTTCACCGCATCTAGAAATGTCTTTTCTCTCACTCCCCGCCGTTTCCTTGCCTCCTTTCCTCTTTAATTGCTCTTTTTGTTTTTGTCTCCACCACCAACCTCCGTCTCTCCATCCGCTCCTGGGACTCATTTTGAAGGCCTTATCTGTGTCCTTTGTCCTCTCTCAGGGAGTGTTTATCCAGCTGGTGCAGGCCAACTCCCCTGCGGCCTTGGCCGGGCTGCGTTTCGGCGACCAGGTCCTTCAGATCAACGGGCAGAACTGCGCTGGCTTAAACGTGGACAAGGCCCACAAGGCCTTGAAGGCCGCAGCCGAGACCCGCATTGAGCTCGTGATCAGGGACAGGTGAGGTCTTATTGGTCCATACCCGACTGGAGTGGTTTCACTCATACAGTGCAGTGTCATAGCACTGCAATTAGAAGCTCAAACGGTTTGGCTCCCTCTGCTGGCTGCTCCACCACTTGCACTTTGCTGCTCAGCTCACAGTTTGGTTTTATATTATTTTGTATATCTATATATTTTCTTGGTTATGATCATACATTTACAGATGTACTACTACAATACATTTTCAATAAAACGAGGCTGTACACCGGTGTTTTCTAATCCTGTCTGTGTGTCTGTCTCTAGGCCGTTTCAGCGCACCGTCACCATGCACAAAGACAGCTCGGGCCACGTGGGCTTCATCTACAAGTCTGGTAAAATCACCTCACTGGTCAAGGATGCCTCTGCTGCCCGCAACGGAATGCTGACTGAGCATTTCATCTGTGAAATCAATGGACAAAACGTTATTGGACTCAAGGTCAGACACTGGTCTCTTCATCTCTAGGGTGTTTTCATCAAATAGTCTGTTCATTGCTAGATATAAACGGTTTACTAAGTGCTCATGAGGAATAAATGTGTGATTTATAAGACAGAATGAGCTTTATAAACATATGAATACAGGCAGAACCTGTGTATAGAATGTTTTGTGGCTAATATTGATTTTTGTTTGGGGTGGCTGCTGGCAGAATGTAGTGTAACGTGCCGACGTGCAGCGTTTTTAAGTAAGTGCAGCATTCTGCAGCTCCCAAATACAAATGTGATGGTGAAAGGTGATTAGTTCGTATCAGTCGTGTAGCCTTTCAGTTTGTCCTCCAGTGAACATCCTGCTCTGTGACGAAGGCTTTGAATGTGTCCTTAGTCTGAATGTTTAACCCTTGTGCATCCCTTTTTTAAAAAAAGAAACTTGCTCTGATGTCCTGATCATAACGACCAAGTATTTTTATTTTTAATTTGACCAGTTTGTTTGACCAGTTTGTTTAATTCAAAAGCACACACAAAAATGTAATTATTTTTTTGTATTTTAAATGCATTCACAGTCTAGGTTATGTCAATAATTAAGCAATTCTTTTAAAGATTAAATGAACAAAAATACTCCCACTTGTTACAGGACAAAACGTATCATGTACAGGAAATGTATTGCCTTATGCAAATTATCATGTAGCGCAGGGCAAACATGAGAAGATTACTCAATCTATTGGAAAAAGGTAAAAACTAAAGCCAGGGCTCCATATGAAAGCCTGGTATAATAGAATGTATGATGCTACAATGTGATGGTCGTTCTTTGACCACATGAGGTCCTCACATGTCACATGTTCCTGTGTGAAAATCCCAGGATTCTCAGATCAAGGACATCCTGACCACCTCTCCGGCCGCCATGACCATCACCATCATGCCCAAGTTCATCTACGAACACATGATTAAGAGGTAGGACTTTTTGAAATTGGTCCAATGTGGAGGAAGTGCGCTGCAGACAGCTACAATGTAATCATACTGGGCAACGACACGCCATCAGTTTACATCCACTAAAAGTGCTTATTTTTGACTGACAGTATCCGGTTGTTGTTATAAGTGTCTGACAACATTATGGAAAGGACCCTATACAGAAAGGAAACCTTTTTTCTTTCTATTATTTTATTCTGTCATGGGACTTGTCGCCCGCAAGACAACAGTGGGAAGGGTGAGAGTTGGTTGAGAGGAGTGCAGGTGTTGTCAGAGATTGTGGTCTTGGACAACAGAAAGCTCAGCTTAGCCTCATCTAAAAGATTGGACAAGCCTCAGCTGAATATTTAGCCCGATTTCGACAAAGATTTCAGAAGGTGACTTCTTCGAGTGCGACGCTCATTAACGACCGGACCGGATCAAGCGGAAGGAAAAGAAGACGAACGTTTTACTTCTCCGTAAGGTTCTTTTCTCCATAATGTTGTCGGACGCTTTGGTGGCAAAAATGACAGCCTTCAGTGAACGCACATTAACGATGCTGAATTGTGACTACGTTGCAAAATATACAGCTTCACTGACAGCTCATGGATGTGATTTTCCGTTCTTGTTTCAGGATGTCGACCGGTCTCCTGCGGTCAGCCATGGATCACTCTGTCCCAGAGGTGTGAATACCATGACGGTCAACTGTCAGGACGTCTCCAATAAAGAGATCTCTCTCTCTCTCTTAACTTTCTCTCTGTCTCTCTCTTCCTGTCTTCATACCAGACCAGCTCCTGCATCACAATCATTGCTGTAGCTATTTCTCATCTTTAACATAATCTTTAAATGCCTTTAATTTTTTCTATTCTTCAATTGTTCTTTACCTTTTCTACATTTCTTTCATCTCTGTTGACACGTCTATTACTTTTTATATGTTAACCTTGTAGTCATGTCTATATTTTGTTTTGTATTTGAGATCAAAGACAGTGTTTATTTTCCTTCTTTTTTTTTTTTTTAAAGCCATGCATTGCACACTATCAGGAGTCCAGAGCTTCCTCCTCATTTCGTGGAGACAAATCATTGGCACGTGCTGTTTCATCTTGACAAAATGCTGTAAAAGCCAATAGTCCGTCATCTGAGCCCTACCATGTCGATTACTGTGCTCCCAGTCCCCTGCACTTGGCCCCTAATGTGTGTGTGCGAAAATAATTTGATCTGAATTATCACCCGGGGCCTCGCCTGTGAAAAGGTTGAGACTTTATTCTAAACTCCAGTGTCATTTTTACTCAGCCAGTAAAAACTAATACGTTTTAAGTGTTGATTTTTAGTTCATACCATATATTGGCAAATAAAAGTTCTGTTGATTCTGCCATCGTTTTATTTATTTTTTACTTGTGAATACGGAACACGTAAGTACGCAGTGAGGCGCTCCGATGTGTCGTATCCGTAGGTTCTGGGGAGCGCTGTGCACATTCCAGGGGAGAAGTGTAGGGAGGAGAGAAAAAAAGAGGCAGATGTTTGCTGCCTCGTGCAGCTGGGACTCGGCTCCGTCCCCAAACACTATCAAGAGCAAGAGCACAGCGCGTTGATGCGATCGGCTCGCTGGAGGTCAGTTGAAAGGCGCTTGTGTCATTTGTGGTGTTTGTCGGGACGAGGTCTGTGCTGGGCGGACCCACTAAGTGCACTTTCCACTACCTTTTTTAAAAGGTTGTCTTTCCTGTATCCATTGCAGCAGTAAAGTTCAACAGTTTTTTTTTTTAATTTTATTTTGTATTATTGCTCATTAAAACAAACTTGTTTGTTAACCATAGGAAAACGGCGGAACATTTTATGCTGAAAATCCCGCACTCAAATGGAGGGCGTTTAAATTCCACTAAATTGGGTTTCTGGTTGAACGTAAGCGCCGTTCGAGGACGTCCCCTCCGTGATGTTCTTTCCCTTGACCGATGAGGCTGAGCGGAGCTCGCGGTTGTGAATTTCTACTTGTTATATAAAGTCCGCTCCTTTTAATGCTGTTCATGTTTGGATGCATGTATTCCTTTTAATTTTCTAAGTATGCAATCTGAAAAGAAAAAAAGAAAAAAATTAACTGTCATTCTGTAAGAAAATTAAAAAGTTTATATACGAATGTAACCAAGATAATATTGTAAAGCAAATAAACAGTCTTTCTGTTCACATTAGCTCGGGTGGTGTTTGTCTCGTGTATTCTTAAGTGTGGGAGTGGGGATATCCAGCGATACAAGAGTCAGACAAACACACAGATACAGACAACAGAACGTTTCCTCCATGCTGTTTAATATAGGGGCTGTTGGTCTTTCTTTATACAGTGGTGGGACTGTGAATGGAGCCCATTGACTACTATTGCCATTAAAGTAGTTTAATGAACATGACGTTATCTGGAGATATCAATGATGTCAGCAAAGTCCTATACAAGGCATCGGATGCCCTCAATGGTAGAATGTTACAGGACGTGGTGTAACCTCTGTATACATGAATCATCGTTACGTAGGCTATGAAACACATACTCAGACAAGGAATAAAGCATAAATTGACAATACACATTAAACTATTGACAACACCTCCTGTCTTCCCATGAGATATTCAGCATCATATGTTTAAGGATATACGTGGTATATAATCACTCAGTCCCCTCCTCCACTCACACACTGTGCACTTGCACGACTGTTACTACAGCAGGAAGTTCGGGTGTATTATGGGGCAGAAACAGGAAACCGGATGAGGTATGACGCCGTTCTTGCAGAGGACACTCGGGATATCGGCCTCCTTGGCGCTTCAATACCAAGAGTTAGCATCCGAAACGGGCCATGAGGTTTGTTACCCATTGAAAAGGTAAACGTAAGGGACCAAATGCCTCCAAGCATGGGATTTTCTTCACTAAACCCTATTGGGACAAGTACGTAAGGCCTATTAGAAATGATTTTCTTGCACACCGTTAGTTTAACAACTTGGTTGAACAAGTTCAGAAAGTGCGTACAAGATCCTATCTTCTGCATGTCTGACAATTGCTTTCATTGTCAGTGTACACGATACACAGGATACATAACTTGTGTTAACGCAACAAAAATTATAGAAGGCTATTTGCCCAAAAATAACATCTTAGGGGTCTTGTGTTTAGGCGACATTAAAATGTGTGTTTACCAGTGGCGGGCCGTCAGGGCCTTCTCTGGTGGCCTAAACAGAATCACAAAGTTATAGCTATTTTATAATGTAACTGTTTTTCACAAATACACTACATGTATTATAATTAATTTTCCCTATTAGCTTATTTTCTCATTGCACAGCTCCTGTCCTGGGCTGATCAAAATACATGAAAAAGCTTCTAGAGGGTCTGGACGTGTGATTGGTCACAGGGCCCGGCGTGACCATTAACGTGCGCTGTGATTGGTCCACCTGTTGCTGGAACTGAAGCGCACCGTCAAGTGTACAACCGCGTCACTGAACTTTTTGTTAACAATGAGAGGCGGATGGACTTTGTCTTTAATGAACATCATCTGGTAAACTGCTTTTTGTGTCTATACGACTTTTACATGTGATAACGTGTGGAGTTTGGTTGTGTTAGCGCACATATTTTTATACAACACACCAAAGATGTACACTTTAACACAGGTTAATGTTCTTAACTAAGATAGTACACCCTTCAGTATGTCTGGTTAAGTTATCTTCTGCACACAAGATGAACATCAGCAGCTTAAGCGTAGACTGCTGAGCATAGAGGCAAATGAATGGGGTAAGGATGCTGCTGCTACCCACAAGCCTGTATTCCTAAACCTGAATTAATTAATACAGCATCCCAAGTTCACTATATCTACCTCCCATCACCCTGTGTGTGTTACAATAGCCTGCTTTAATGACAGCAGCAGAGTTGGACAGACTCAAATCAAAATACAATTCTGATACACGTAAGTTATCATTCACATGACTTGCAACATTAGAGATTTTGTTTCACAAAACATCAATATGGAGAGGAGGAGGCCATCTCCCACATTCTCAAACCTGTTTTCCCCCACAGGGTTATATGGCTTCTTGTAAAACATTAAAATTGTTTTAGCCTCCTTATCCACTTTGGCCAAGCGGCTCATACAGTCCCAAACTCATGACGAGAGCGACGTGGTGCGGATGAGCAGAGGGGAGCGGAGGCTCCATGTCCGGTCTCTAAGGCATTCTTTCAATCTTTTCACAGCTTTTGTGGATCCTTCAGGTCGATGAAGTGGAAACCAAACGCAGACAGGTATTGTCATGATTGTCGTTGACGTCTGGCCATTACATCATTGGACCAAGAAGCATCGACGCTGCTCATTCTCGACCAGAGTGCAAGTTCGTTACAACAGCGTTTAGACTAAACCGTCCATTATTTTGTATGGCCGTGGTCATCGTGGCGAAGCGTACAGAGCCGCGATCAGTAGCTCACGTCGTTAATGAAAAGTCAATCACAGAAATCAAGACGCGTATTGAAATAGTATTTTTAAGGATCTGTTGGAGAAATCTGCCTTAACTTTTGCCTGAAACATAATCGGCACATTGTCAAACTGGATCGACACTGTGGAACAATCAGAACTCAGCAGACATACAACACTTTGGATTCACATACAATCTAGACTTCAAGTAATTGCGTAAAATTTATAAAGTGAACAATAGTGCAAAATATGTCAAACAAATATTGAAAAAAAATAAGAGTCATGCTGCTTATTTCTTCACCAAAGAACTAAACAATTCAGTCGGCGTCAGACTATTTTTTGCTGGTTGTGTCAGGGTGATTCTCTGACTATCGGATGGTTTTAGATTTTACAGTTGCAGGCTGCTTATTTGCCCTTATTACACATGAAGTTGAACATCTGCACAAGATCAGCAAACAGAAGACATTTCCCACTCGGTGCCACAAGTAGAGACCCTGATCCCAAACGCGATTACAACCGAGGAACCTTATTTATTTACATTTTGAGTGTCGACAAACATGTAGTACTCCATGTAGAGAAATGCTTTGCAGAATGATCGATTAAACAAATGAAGTAGATTTTATTCGCAGTGACTATCTGTTGTACAGCGGACTTCAAATACACACTACCAGAGTGACAGTTAAACTACACCAACGAGAGCATTACGTTAGCAGAAATATACAGCACAGACTGACGCCATTCAGATCAACATCAACGTGTCAAACTGAGCCAGTGAGTATCTACAAACAATTTGTGGAATTGATTTCTTACGCTTCTCTGAAATGAAAGCAAACCAAGTTTGAGTTGAATTATTTTCAATAATTCAATAGTTCAGCTTCTAGTTTGGTTCATCTAACTCACGGCAAGAAAGCAAAAAGCATTTTCCCCATAATGTTGAACTTTTTAATTAATGGCTGAGAGAAACCATAAGGGAGCATAGACTCAATGAAAGAAGTGGATGCACCTCCTGGTCTGAAAAGGAAATGTGCATTCTTTCAAAGGGCCATCTGGGGGCGCCTCCTCTGGTGGCAAAAAGAGGTCTGTCTGTATAGAAGTCTATAAGGAAAGGCCCCCACTTCTAACTTGATTTATTACCTCAGTTGCCATCAGTTTACGGTCTCAATCGCTAGTTTCAAGTCTTGCAGCGTGATGTCATTTAGTAGATTCTGGTCCCATTCTTTAGGGCTTGTGATAAACAACGCAGTAGTCCACCAACCAATGAGTGACGTCGTGGTGATACGTCCACTTCTTTTATACGGTCCATGTAACCTTCCTCTTGTGTTGTGCCATTGTAGGTTTTAAATGCATAAAAGAACCACATCAAATTAGTTTATTGCATCAAGGCTTTTTGACTTTGTCAGGAACCTCTATTTCAACAAAATGAAAAAAATAAATTCACTAAATTATAAAATGCTCTGGTTGAAATTATAACCGTTGTTAGGGTCGGTTTCGACCCGGTTCTAAAAATAGGATTTGCTTAATTGGTTGTTGTTTTTTTGACCTTGCAAATCTATATGTTGTGTGATGACTTGTTCTGCTTTTCCTTTTGTGTTTGTATTAAAGTTCTATTGCTGAAAAAAGTACTTTTTAGTAATATATATGGGTTGAAATTGACCCGTAACACCATAGATGTTACTATAGTTAATAATATTAAAATTAAAAAATAAATAAAACAAATGTATTAAAGAGATGTGTTCTAACCAAGTCTAACACAACAAACCTTTATTTATTTATATGATTCTCTTGAGGTTCATTTTACCATTTTTTTGTATTGAAATCGAGGTGTATACTGACAAAGGGCCAGAGGGCCACACCAAAAATATTAAAACATACAACAATAATTTCATGGATAAGGAAGCCTAACAAGGTAACCAAGAGATGAGAAACAAATTGGATGATAGATAATTGTTTTTTGTGTATTTTACAGCTGATTTAAGACATGGGTCGGCAGCGACCCGTTGATACAAGAGATGGTAACAGAAAGCTAACAAGAGGAGGAGGAGAAAACATGTCGGCCCCGGATGGAACAGCACAGTCAAAAACCCAGACGGCTATTGTGCATGGACCGGATAAAATGAAGACTTAATTATGAGGTTTGCTAGCATTTTCTGCTCAGTTGAATACATGTGTAGATCTGGGGACCACATTTTTGGATTCATTGAACTTGAGATTTTGCATCTGCATCAGCTTTCATTGATTTTTGGATATCAAATCATATACTCTCATGGTAGAAACACCGAATACAGTGAGCTCCAATTAATTTTCTATGGGAAGCGACAAACCCCTCAAAAGATCTGACCGTAGTAACTAGATTTTTACCCTTTTGTTCAGATTTGTAGAGACAAGCTGTGATGTCAGGCTATCCTGGGCTACATGCCTTGATCCAAGAGTATCGACTGATAAAAGTCATTCATTTGTCAATTCAATTGTTTTGGGAAAAGCACTTTTTTACTTTCTTGCCAAGAACAGAATGTCCAAAGTTCAAAGTAAAAAAACTAAACTTCCTACCGATGCCTCTAAATCTTAATAATATTTTATATTTTAAGCACCTAACTTGTTTTTACATTTCTGTTTGTGTTATACAGGCGAGATATAGCATGTTATTTTTTGTAAAACCTTTGAGGTGGTGATACGTTGGTATAGGCAGTGGCACTGCTTCCACTCTTCATGCTAAATTAAGCTAATCGCCCGCTGGCTCCAGCTCCAAACAAGCTTCATGTGAGATTAGATGTTTTGACAGTAGCCATGCGGGAACTGCTCAAACCACAAGACAACCCAAAGTCATGGATCTGTTGTTCAAACCAGATTTTCTGTATCGTAATTCTTGAAACAACATGCACCCACCAACCCAGCTCTGTCCTTCGTTGAATTGCAGGGCTGTTCTAGATCTAAATCCCCACTTCCTTCACTTCAGCCCCTCAAACGAACATCAACAAATTTCCAGAGAAAAAATAAAAAAATAAACCAGAGGCAACCAGTTTTGTGTTGAAAGCTGGCTGAATTTGCACAGTGCCTGCCTGTCATAATCAGGAACAACCCAACTGTGTTTGGCTTGACAGCACGATTGATCTTCTCTCCATCAGCGGAAAGTGTTAGCGTCTACGGGTACGTGTTTCGCTGTGTTCTACCCTTAGAATCAACCTGAGTTCTTCGTCTACATCATTGTTTCTTGGTAGTAGATAAAGTCCATGTTTTCAGAAATCCGAATCAGGGTGGATCTTCCCTTAGTCGCTGCCGCAGGTGTGCAGAGTGTGGCTCATGCACAGCAGACAACGAGGCCATTTGGTTATACAGAGACACATTCTAACACATACGCATACCATATTTCATGTACTCACTCGTCAAGATCATTAGAACATGCCCGAATTGAGACAGCTCGGTAGGTTGACAAATCAATGCACCTGTATCATTTCCCTGCATTTTAAAAACAAAACAATCAGCGTTAAACATCCAAGCATAGATCATTCACGTCAACCAGCTCATTCAGTTTTGCACAAGTCAGTAGTGTTAGCGGACATCTTGGAAGCAACAGCAAGGACCAGTGGGTGAGAGACAATAAAGAGCAGGACCAAACAGAACAGACTTCAGCAGTCAGAGATCTTAGTCATATTCATTTTGATGAGGAATGCAGGACAGGAAGTTCCTTCTCTTCTTCCTCTCATACTACAGGTATCTTCGAACAAGTTAAGGACCCAGACCCTCTTATAGACTCTTCTTATATCTGCGATCCGCCCAGGTCTCCCCCGCCTGCAGGGTAATGCCTCAACCCACCTCCCCTGCGAAGCGAGTGCAGTGCCACAGTGCAGCAGCCTCGCAGCAGCGACCCTATATGATACATGGGCGGTCTGCCACGGACTGGACCGCGGCAGAGCCACGCCACTGTTGGGACCACAGGAATGGCCACCGCCAGAAGATCAACCAGGAAGTGACGACTCCAGTAGCTTTTCTCAATCGGTCCCGAGCTTGATGGATCTCCTGGCTCTGCCGTGGCACCCCCTGCGGCGCCTAGTTCTTTAGTTTCATCTTCATCATCGTCCTCATCATTCAACTCCACCACAGTGACGCCAGCTGTCTCCTCATGGGAAGTAGATCTCCTTGGCTGCGAGGTGTGAGGCTGTTCTCCATCTGGTGATAGCCCTTGGCAACTTGGACTCAACTCTTCTGTCTCTACGTCTTCTATGCTCAGGTTTTCCAGTGATGTCCCCACCTGTGTGCCTTCTCCACAGCATTTTCCAAAATGGAGCTCACCCAACGTTCCTGCTGATGTCTCTGTTAAATTGCACATCTTATCTGGTGCTGCCTCCTCCACTGCACACTGAACTTCCACCTCATTCCCTCCCTCTGAGCCCATTTGTGTCTGATGCCCTTCTTCTGTCAGGCTGATCATGGTTGTGTCCTCCTGCCGCTCCGTTTCTGCAGATTCCTTCTCTCTCTCCTCATTCTCTTGCTTTTCCCTTTCCTCCACTTCCTCTTCCCCCCCACACAGAGGACTTTCCATAGAACACGCCACAGTAGCAGACCGTGGTAAGTGAGGGACCAGCGGGGTTTTGGAGGCTGGGATTGGCTCCGTGGCCGTGCTCATGATCGTCGCTGTGGTTGTTGAAGCTGTGGTAGTGATGGAGTCCAGCTCCTCCTCCCCCTCATCTGATATCCAGGTGGAAGTAGGACTGCAGGCCTGGGAGCGAAAAGTGCGTTGCTCCGCAATGGTATCCAGATCAGAGGGGTAACCGGCCGTTGCAGGGATGGGGCAGCTCTCAGTTTGAATGCCTGTCTCCCGCAGGGAGTGCAGGTATAGGTGGTGGTGGGACAGGCAGGGATGGCTCATACAACCCACTCCACCGAGACTACAGCGAATGGGTGCCAGTCGCTCACCTGTGCACAGCTGCTCATAGGTGGCGGAGTGTGGCATAGTGTGGGCCACGGAGTGGGACACATTGTGAGGGAAAGAGCGAGGTAAGGTATGGGAGAAGGTGTGCGGCAGAGAATGGGGCAGAGAGTGCGGCAGAGAGTGCGGCAGAGAGTGCGGCAGAGAATGGGGCAGAGAATGGGGCAGAGAGTTGGGCAGAGAGTTGGGCAGAGAGTTGGGCAGAGAGTTGGGCAGAGAGTTGGGCAGAGTGTGAGCCAAAGATTGAGGTAGAGAGTGGGGCAAAGATTGGGAAAAGGTTTGTGCGTAGGAGTTGAGTAAAGATGCCGTTTCCTCAGAGAGGAAAGCGGCCTCTAACAGCAGGTCGGCCTGGCTGGGGATGCTACTCTCCCCACAGCACACAAAACCGCTATCCTGGGTGCCGTCAGCTGACAGACAAGGAAAGTCTGTACCATTGCTGTTCCGGTCCGCAAGCGCCTGATCGCTCAGCTTAGTGTAGGTGGAGCTCCGGGTCAGTGAACGGGCTGGGCTACCGTCGCAGGAGCAAGACCCCCTCCCTCCTACCGGTTTAGGTATCCCCGCTGGACTTTCCCCTGATACCGATGCTGGTGCCGAACCTCCAACACGGGTCCGACAGCCTGGTATGGCTTCCCCCTCCTTGGCTAATCCAGCCTGGGCCAGTTCCATGCTGAGCAAAAGGTTCTCAAGCTTGTGGTTCTGAGCGTTGATGTCCTGAAAGTACTTCTGGACCCCTACGTCTCCACTTAGCCCTCCTGCATCACTGAGTCTGGCGCAAACAGTGTCCACAGCCTCCTTGAGCTGCTGGATCTCCTGGCGGGCGTCCTGCAGGGCCAGCTGAGCCTCCACGCGGTGACATTCCTCCTCAACCCAGTCCTCCTGCATCCGGTATAGCTGGCCTCTCAGCTCACCTATCTCTGAGTCCCTAAAAGGGTACAAATTCAGAGGAGAAAGAGGACAAAGAAGGATCTATGAGAATACAGATATTAGGCGTAGGTTAGGATTAGAACCTGGGAGGAAACACCTAAGAACAAGTCAGACAATGTAAGATCCGACTCTCTGGCCAATAGTGGAACTCTATTTCTATCTCAGTATCTCACCTGTCTTGAAGAGTGTTGATGGTTTCCTTTAGCCTGGCCCGCAGGTGTCGGATACACACCTCCTTCTGCTGCAGCGGCGTGAGGTACTGCTCTGGTGGAGGGGGCCGGATACCATGGTTGTCCGTACATGAGTACTTCTGATGACGTCTAGGACATGTAATCAAAGATCTTTAGAACTGATTTCAGTTCAGTGACACACAGTATTATTTGTTTTGATATTTCTAGCATGTAGGGCTGGGTATTGAACCCCAATACTTTTTCGCTAGCAATCAAAATGTATCTGTAGCACTGATTCTCAAAAGCTGGCATTACACTTTTTTATTTTGTATTTATTCGCTGATCAAATGGTTCCTGATTTACATTTAAATAAGTGACAATTTTAGAATATATTCTATTTAGGAAAATGATATGTGTGAAATGTATTGTTTTACACCATTTTACAAAATTTAAATTGTTTTGTGAAATAAAACTAGGGGAAGGAAAAGAAAATTCTGGTATAGGTTTCAAACAATACCCGGACTCGACCTACTATTTTAAATTTGCAACAATATGTTACCCAACTGTGAGATACCTTTGACTTATTTACACATTCTGCAAACACAGAGCAAAGCCGGGTTTCCCCAAACTTTTAGTCACAGGAACTACTTTTAAAAGGAACTAAGAGTCAGCCCATTGTTGTCTGCTTTTCCACTGCGGCCTAAAGAGTCTGTTTTCTGATGTCTCACCCTTTGGTGGGGCTGCAGTCGCTGCCTTTACAAGAGCCTGAGTTGCTGCTGCTGCTGAGGGAAGTGTTGCCATGGGGATCTCTGTTACTGGGCGCGGCTGGTGTCCGCCTGGTCCAAAGTAAGAGGAGACATGTTAATCATTAACGCCACGAAACCAAACTCCAAACAACGAGGTGACAGTGAATTCTGTTAGCTGTCGAGCAAAACCATCACGACATCTTTCAAAACCCACAAATGGAGCAATCCAGGTCCACTAACATGCCAACACAACACCAAAATGCACAGGACATGCACAGGACACAGATATGGGCACTCACAGTGATGTGGAAGTTTTTAACAAAGGGAATGTGCTCTGCAAAGATGAAAAAACAAACTACACCTCCAAAGCAATTAAGAACTCAGAAATATAACAAGAAGCATTCCTCAACACTAAATAAAGTGAGGATGGCCGTCTCTGAAGAGTATGGGAAAAAAGAAAAGAGAACAAACAAAGAAGAGGAAGTGCCAGGTCAGCCTGGACGTGATGTGGGAACACGATCATTGTAACACCATGAGACATTCACGGCAGCGCCAAAGGTGTCATCATTCCCATGCTTCAGAAAGTCAACACTGATGGTGAGGAGCGAAGACGGGACTCAGGACAGACCGAGTACGAGGGGTCGAGGGAGTGCTCGCTGAACGGCTGTGGCGATCCGGAGACTTGGTGGAAGCGCATCCTTTCGTCGGCGACTTGGTCGATGCGTAGCCTTTAGTCGGACGCATTGAGACCATATAGCCCGTCTCCATGGGGACGTAGTCTAGCTCTATGAACCTGCAGTAGTCAAACCTGACCAGGCAGAGACAACAGGGTGTTAAATGACAGAGGACAGCAGACGACCACACCAGACTGATACAATGTGCATGCTGCAAATGTATGCCCTCTATCGAGGTGAGGAGAAGCGGTCTGGCATGTAGCGGGTCTCAGGATTCACCCTAAAGTCATTCAGAGCCGGAGATGCAGGCAGATGCTAAATATCAACAAGCACTCAAACACTGATGGGGCCCAAGAGAGGAAGCTCTCTAAAAGCTTTACAAAAAGGAAGACAGATTGCTCTGCTTTAATCGTTTCGGATGCTCTCTTTGCCTTTAGATGTATGAAACAAACATCTATGTGAAGACAATTTGCAGCCATGAAGCCTTTTACTGGCATGGAAAACAAAAGCTAAGCGCTCTGCATCCTAAAACAAGAGAGATAAAATGTTATGAACATATGCTGCCTTCTTTTATCAGAAGAGCCTCTTCATCCAGAGCATCTCGCTCTAAAAAAGCTTTCACACAAATGTCTCTACACACAACGAACCTCATCGGGAGATCAAACATACATTTAACCTCCTACACATCTGATACATCTCAAAAGGTTTGCCGGAACATGACAGGACAAGTCTTATTTGCTTTGCTAATTTGTGGGATGACTATTTAAGGGCACACGGGTCAGATCAATTGTCAAAATAGTGTCAGATTTAGCCTGCTGTGAAATGATAAAGACCAATCCAACCCTCTGGACTATCGACATCCCCTCTTTCCCTCCACACACTGCCAAGGAAGACACCATTCTTCTTCTTCTGTGGAGTAACCATTGCTGAAAATAACTTGCTCTTTGCTCCCTCCTCAGCCGAGAACACGGACAACCTGATCCTGCACTACAAGGCCACATTACAATTTATAATTTAAAAGACCAATTTGGGAAAAGGGCTTATTTGATTGTCGTACCCAGAGTCAGAGAGGATCTATACAGCTCTCATGTTTGTCCGTTAAATGTGATGCTAGAGGATGAGGATGTGATTAGCTTAGCTTAGCATATAGACTGGAAACACGGGGAAACGGCTAGCCTGCTAGCTTGAAATAGAGAGACCAAGCACTGCAGAAGCTTGGAGACAACAGAGAGTCCAGCTAAAAAGTTGCTCAAGTTTGTCGGTCATAAATGCTCAATGAGAGATTATACAGAAGCTAAAGGAATGGAGACGAACCTGGACATGATGTCAAGACTTTATCCCTTTGTAGTTCCAACACATAAATCCACCATTTCTGTTGTCATATTGTGCTCAGTACAGAGCTTTGGAGGTGCTAGTAGATGGATTTTTTTTTAGTATTCGATTGAGCCGTTTCCCGCTGCTTCCGGTATTTATGCTACGCTAAGTAGCCCCCGGTCTCTAGCTTCATGCGTAACGTCCAAACTAAAGTGGAGAGTGGTGCAGATCTTATCATTCAACTTGACAAGAGCGCGAATAAGCACATTTCCTAAAATGCCCAGATAATCATCTTAAACAACATGCAACCACATATATTATCAAAAAGAATCATCTTGAACAAAAGTAAACATATTTGCGCCTTTACAGAAAATAAAGTTGTTGAGTATCACAGTATAGTACATCAGTGGTAGCAGGGAGGAGGAGGGGTGATCTGTGATGGGCAACTTCAGTCAAGACGTTCTGAAATTATAGTACATATTGCAAATGTTTGATAATCAGCGATATTGTATGACCCGTTTCTTTAAACTGACTGTTGCCCAATCACTCACTGGCCTCCACAGAGGGGTGGAGGGGGGGACTTTCACACAGGACCCGATAACTCCACGCCACCGCACTGACATCTCAGTGTCTTTAGATTTAAACGTCAACCTGCTGGAGTGTTTTCCCCATGCAATGACTACATTTAACACACTTGCACTATGGTGTGTAATTCTCACTTCTTTGTGAAAACATGTACTTTTTTTCTTTTCCTTTTGCGGCCTAACCCAACTTTCCCAAGCTCCTAGCAAGAGTTTTGCTGAGTAAACGTGTCCTGTGTGACACCAGAAGGGAGGAGGCCAGATATTGACTACTCGGTCGTTCTTTTGAAGATCAATATGTGACAAAAGCCAAGACAGGACAGAAGCGGCTGAAGCAGTGAGCTTGGAGGGGTGGAGGAATGCACAGTGCAACAGGTCTGACGGTCTATGGCGTCCATCTGCTGGGGATGGAGCCCCCGTCTGGACTGTAAGCTGTGGGGGGCAGCCAAGGAGAGGCCCTAGGAGCCGAGCGGAGTCGGGTGTTGGACAGTGGATGGAGTGAAGGCATAATCATTAACGCTGTGGTAAGTTTCTGGTAGAGACAGAGACTTTGCTCAAGATGCCGAAAATACACCAAGATGCACATTCTCATTCCAGGCAAAGCCGGTGTCTCACCAACTCTCCGTTGTGGAACTGGACAGTGGTCATGACAGACATGGTGCGGTCGATTGAACGGCTGCGGTGAACCAGTGATCACTTGTGATCACAGTGTGCTTCCACAGCACAATGGTAGCCTCTAAACACAACGTCTTCAATTCAAATGTACATGCCAGTGGTGCGTTCAAGTGCACACCCGTACATCAGGTTTCCCCTTGTTTTTTACTCAGAGGTGGTGTGACACAACAACACACAAGTTTGTGCTTTTTGATGTTGTTGATGCCACAACACTGAGAGCTCCAGTTGGGATCTCAGTGTTACCGTTCAGGTAAACCGTGTCCAAGTGAGACAGGTAGCATGAATGTTGCCCGTGTGCTTGGTCTTGTTTTAGTGGCTACAATGCATGCTGGAGCTACAGCTACAGCTACTGAGCATGCTCTCTGAGACTGTAACTGAAGTGTGTCTCACGCAGGGGGCGCGGGCACAGGAATGGTCACTGCCGGCGCTGCCACCGCCACTGCCGCAGCCGGTGCCGGCGCAGTCGGCCCCGACCCAGACGCCGGCTTTGGCACCGGGACGGGCGAGGACGCCAGTATTTGCTGCAAGCGGCGTTTGGGCTGCAGCGCCTTCAGAGGGTTGAATCTGAGGAAAAGAGACGAGAGAGGGAGGACACCACAGCGACAGATTGAACTGTCTGCAGCTACGTGCAGTAGTACCACACCAAACTACAACCACTAATCAGACCTCTTGGCTTCAGTGTTAGGGTGATTTATCACAGAAACGCCTAAAAATCACATGACACACAATTAGCACAAGTGGATTTATGGCAACAAAGTACTATTGATACTTAGGCAGTGATTCTTCAGATCACCAGCCAATACCAATGACAAAAAGGCTCTCCATATTATTAAAGTAGTGACTGTGTAAAACTGGATATGATAAATGAATGTGCAACAGTATTGTGTACATGAGGTAGAAAACATACATTCTGCACACAACTTTATTGCAACATTTGCATTGCAAAGTGGAAACATTTGGACTGAGGCTTAATTGAAGTGGAAAAAGACTTATGCTTTAGTGTCCATTAAACAGGCCACGGCCGTCCATTAGCTGGAGGAGAAAACACACACATACACTCAATAAACTGTTCCCAGTTTGCAGTGAACTGGCTGTTCACTTCAGTGTGA
Organism: Taurulus bubalis; assembly: GCF_910589615.1. NCBI lineage: Eukaryota > Metazoa > Chordata > Actinopteri > Perciformes > Cottidae > Taurulus > Taurulus bubalis. Next base: position 23,643,459 of record NC_136599.1, on the reverse strand, counting down.
AAGAGGCGGCTGACGACACCTACAGTTTATTCAATGATACCACAGCTCCCCCATCGGGATCATAAGAGATAAATGAAAAAAAGTACAGAAACAAATTGGCATACAATGCGGACACGTTCAACAGAGAGGGAGAAAGAGAGCCGAGAGTTGAGAGGACTTCTTTCTAATATGGCTCCTGCTACGGGGACTTTAAGTTGTAAATCTTTGTTTTGTTTTGTTATTTACTCACTATTTTATGACCCTTTTCAACATATATTATGACATTTTGATGAAATTATTTCGACATACTAAACTATTACTTTTATCATTATACTTTGCCTTTTTTAGGACTTTTGCTGACAAACTATACTATGGCTTTAAAGAAAAACTTTTTAATAACTTTAAACAAAGTAAACGGTTATCATTTAGAATCTTTAACGGTTTACAATGACTTCAGAATGGTTGAAAGATTTTTTGGGAAGGTGGTGAAAATATTCTGGATCCATATATACCAGCTGCAACAAAAATAACAGATAACGGTCTACATCGTCCAACGATCTTCTTTGATGATCTGCAATGCTATGTTTCTCCTTTTTTTCTACTGGTCCGATCCCTGACTCATCTGCACTTTTCTGAGAGCATTTTTCTTCGTTAGTAATGTTAATAACTTTGTTCCACATGCTCTGCAGCACTTTTCTGAAACGTCAGACTTGAGCAGTCTGAGGAACTAAAGGTAAAACGGCAAAGTGTCCTGGTGGAGGAGGATAAACACCAGACAAGAGATTTTTCACAACCACGCGACCCAAAGTCTGTTCTTATAAATAGTTATCTACCAATCTTTAGAAGAGGACTTGTCACACATTAATCAAACAAAGGGCTGGAACTCATAAACCCTTTAAAACTGGCACATAATCAGAAAGTGGTAATGAGTTGGTTAAGAGGTCTTAAACCAGCGGGTCGCATTGGGGGAAAGCTGTACTCAGGAAGTGTTGAGTTTAGAAATAATTATGCTGCACACACACACACACACACACACACACACACACACACACACACACACACACACACACACACACACACACACACACACACAGTGTGCATTTACTCACAAAAGTAGATAAATATGCGAAAAAGGGTTTAATTTGTGAATTTGACAAGGAGCAACATAACTATAAGCATCGGGGAAAAACAAACACTCAACAAAGTCTTATGAAAGGAAGACTACATGTAGAAAAGGTCAATTAGAAATATATATTAATAAACACAGTGCGGTGCTAGAGGAAACATCTGGGCCTGCTTTTATCGAGCGTTTCAGAATCCCTGCAAGGAATCGAGCTGAAAGCGAACCTTTGTCTGTAAACACTCGTTGAGAGGAAGAAGCTTCAAACTGAATATAAGCGATAATTACCATTATGACACTTGCTTTGTGGATGTTAAGCTAGCATGGTTAAACGATACATCTGTGTACTGTACCATTAAAAACAGCAGGCAACTTCACTCAGCTGCATATTGTATCCTCATACAACGGTTCGTATGATATCTTAAAAAAAGGTGATTTGGTTATTGTTCTGTGCAAGCCCCCGCAGTGCAGAACCTGTTTAGGAGACAGAACTTCTCCGTTAGGTTTACGTTGGTGCTGCATTGAGCATAGGTCATGCAAAGCCTCTGTGGACTGTGCATTTCTCAATGTGACCAAAAATAGTACAATTATCATTTTTACGAACTGAAAACACGGTGAAAGGCGATGAAAGAAAGGCGGTGAAAGACGAAAACATGATCAACTCCCAGAACAGACATCAGGTGCATCAACATCTTGCAACTAGGGATTAAGACCATAAACTCATGTTTAATGAGTTAATAAATCAAGTTAGTAAAGAAGTTGTGTCGAGATTGCCGTGTGGTAGAGACAAGAGTCATTTTCGAATTCAAGATTGTAGTTTTTGCCATTGAGCTGATTTCCTACTCTGAGACACTTGGGAAAACCTCTCACCCTGCAATATGCAATGACGGAGGTAAAAAAGTCTCTTCCCTGGAGATGCTTCTTTTAAACTGCGGCTGGCTTACTGAACACCCCCAACACTGGCATCGCAAAGCAGGTAACGGGTCCTCATTGGCCACCTACCGGCGAGAGCCCAACGCAGACCTCCGATTGGCTGGAGCAGGCGCAGACATGGGTCCAGATGACCTTCAGCGTCTTCTGTCCTCACTTTTTCCCTCTGTTCTTCAGCACAACACTGAGAGCCTGGAAGGAAACACAGACATGCCCAGTGAGTGACCACACACACACACACACACACACACACACACACACACACACACACACACACACACACACACACACACACACACACACACACACACACAGATCAGTGGGCTCTTGAGTGCCAGGTTTGTGTGTGTGTGTGTGTATTTAAATGCAAGGCACCTGCTGTAAGTCACCTTCCTGCTGCAACACCTCTCTATGCCGACCATGACTGGCTCTTTTTTTTGTACAGCATCTCTGCTTTGATTAGATTCTAAATAATTCCCAGATGCCAAACCATGTGTTCTGCGCTGCTGACGCGACACAGTTATCCAGCAACACGGTGTTTAAATGTATGAATTAGCTAATATTCATAGTTTGTACAAATATGGTATATATACAGTTTCTCTTTTCAAGCCGACAAACCAGTATATTTATAAATCTTTCACCACTTTTAAAGCAAAAATATGCTTTTTCCCCCACAGTGCAGATGTGACGCTGGGTCAAAGCTCCGCCTCCTAGTTGGGCCTCTTGCATTAATTACATGAGGAAACATACACACACATGAAAGTGCACATGAACACACAGATATCAGACGGGTCTAATGCCACCAAATCCTGCCTAATGAACGCCTTTTAGTCAGTTATCAATCTGCTTAATCAGTTTATTATAAGGTTATGTAACAAAGTAGGTCAATAGTGAATCAAAGAGGTGAAGAGGAAACAAACGGAGCAGGGAACATGAATGGGGACAATCCTGAAACTGCTGGTACTGTTTAGATGAAAGCTATAGGGAATACGAGAGCTTGGCGACTATTAAGGAATAAATGAAAACCTTTCAGATACGAACACATGAGAGCACACACAGACAAAGAGAATTACAACTATGTATATTTATTACCAGATACAATGTATGAATGGAAAAAGCAGGACTTTGAAAAGCAGTGTGTGAATATTTACCGTCTACTGTGTAACAGTTATCATACTATTGTTTGTGGATTCTACACCGTTGGACCTAGGAAGGCAGCGTGCTCTCCGGCTCTGGCTGCTGTCACTGCCGATGAAACCACATCAGAGCACATCATGCAGGATTTATTAAGTTGGGCCTGTTACGCAACGCCGTCCCCAGCCAGCGGGCAGAGGTGGAGGAAAGAGATAGCGGCCGAGGGAGGGGGAGAAAGAAGCCAATGAGATGAGGAGGAGGAGGAGGCCTGTGAACCCAGACCGTGTGAAGGTGAGAATGTGGAGAAAGACAGGTGGAGTAGATGAGGAAGGGTTGCGAGACAGGCAGAGGATGGGCAACACCATTTAATACGACACACACACACACACACGGGCGCGCACACACACACACACACACACACACACACACACACACACACACACACACACACACACTCTCTGAGTCAGCAGCAGAGGACACACTGCAGTTTCTCTTATGAAAGGCAGGGTGTCGGTGCATTCTATTGCGATATGACCTTGACTAATTCCTGTACATCTAAACCAACATGTGGCGCCATGTTATTTTACCCATTACATGCCGTCACCATGGAATGTTGTGCTAAGAGGCTGTGGTCATTTGGCGCATTCTGTGAGATCACACTGCTCCTTTGAATATTTTGTGCATTTGCATCCGATTGTTTGCGTGCTGGGGGTCTCTCATTCAAAGCCCCTCTGGTCCTTTCCCAACACTTTGGGGTGCATCATCTATGTGTTTGTGTTCTTGTTGCGTCACGCCGAGCTCAACATTGTGCCGAGTCAGGGTACAGTGGTGCGTAGCCCGCCAGCGACCTGTCATTGTGTACCTTGCTGACCATTTGCTGTCACCAGTCATTGTTTACAGCTTTTCGTGACAGTGTGCTCATGTGCACATCCATGTGTCCATTATAATGTAACCTGCAGCACAATATAGTGCATTATGTGGTCATATTGCGCATTATGTTAAGGAACAGTTCACCATTTTAGAAAACGCTTATTCACTTTCTTGCTTAAAGAAAGATGAAGAGATCTCTATCACTGTCATTGTCTGTGAGCTAAACATGATAAGCTATAGTTGCTGGTGGAAACAACGAGCCTATCCAAAGTAAAACAAATGCTTGAACTGCAAAAACTTCAATTTCTGTAAAATCACAAGCAGTAAAATATTTTTGTTGTAGTTTAATAAATGTCCAATTGATTCACCCAACTCATCAAATCAAGTTTTTTTTAGAAAGACTTGTCAGATTGATGCCATACTTCCCAGCATGCATTGTATTTGGGTTGAAAATCTCCCAGACAGCCTGCTTTTTACTAATTTGAGGAAAGTTCTGATGGAGGTTTGTTATGCGTCTTTTTCATCACATCATTTTCATCACGTCACATCATCTTCTCTGTGATAAAAATCTAAACTTTGCTTTACCACTCACCGACTTCAGCACCACGGACAGCGCAGTGGATTTATCAACGCACAGTCTGTGTTTAACTAAACCCCAGAGCATATCCCAGGTCAACAAGGGGGAATGCATTTTTAGTCAATTTGCTGACAAAGGGATGGCATCCTTTACTGAGCCTTTCACATTTTATCAATCACAAACATAACTGTCACAGGTTTGCTTATCTAAAACGTACAAGTTATCTAAACAAATACATCCAGTTGATAAATATTTTGTTTGTTGTAATTTTCCAACAAAAAAAATTGCAAAACTTAAAATGAGTTGACCCAACTGGCTAGCACTAAAGTCTTAGGGTATTTGAGTTTCCTCAGACTATATTTTGTACACCAGCTATTTTATAAATGATTGATTACCATGTCAGATTTATTTAGTTTACCCTCATTTATAATAATAACACATTTTATTTGTACAGCACTTTAAAAAAGGTACTCAAGGCACTATATGTACCATTGTGTACGACTGTATGTACAGAGCCAGACATGCTGTTTGCCTCGGTTTCCGTTTCTTTTCAAACTCTTGACAAGAAAGTGAATAATCATATTTCCCAAAATGTCAAAACTTCATTTAACAACTCATACACATACCTAAGCTGCATATTTTTTTCCTACAGCCATTCTCTCTTTGTGTTCATTGAAATGGGACTAGATGTACTGCAATAAACTTCCACATATATATATATATATATATATATATATATATATATATATATATATATATATATGAGAAATGTACAAGGTATAACTAGTACTGCAGACGGCAGAGCTTCATTAAAGTACATCAGTGTGTTGTTGCTGCTGTGAAAGAGTAATTCAAATGTGTATCAGTTAATTTCAATAATGCCATTTTGAAAAATGATTGTACGGTTTTGACTGCAGAGTTTTATTTTGACAGAGAAGTGAGATGTTTATTTCTAAGTGTTGTGTCTCAAGTTTCTGTGTTTTTGCAAAGAACTGTAATCCAAAACAATTTTTCAATTTCTAACTGCATTTTCTGTATTATTATGTATTACTATCGTGGTCTAGATGGGTGAAAAGCTAATTATCTCTTTTGGATCATTACTAGATGACCTCTTAATTAACTCCCATAATAAATTAAGTCCTGGCATCCAACCTGTGTTACATTAGTATGAGAAAGGTTCACTAATTAAACTGGAACCGCAAGCTCGTTTCCATTCCTGTACACAATGTCCTCAACTCCATAAGCGGAGAAGCTAAATAATACATAGTGGGCTGAATGAAGCGCTGCATCTCTCCAAGGCAAAGTGTCTCTATCCGACTAGGTGATGATGATGACATGCTGCATAGTCAGCAGCTTCTATGAGAACGTGTTGAGAGTACTCTAGGTGCTATAAATACTCACAAATGTGCAAGAACAAGATGAGGGGAAAAGTAGAATTGGGAAAATTGCATTTTCTGTCATGAAAGCTGTTGACATTAGATCTTTAAAACCAAAGAAAAGGCTTTGTGGATGACCCCGTTTGTTTGTTAGCTGTTGCCAGGTTTGGTCCCTGCAGTCCACAGCGAGACACGTAGGACTCTGTTTCAAATCAAACACAGAGGGCAGTAAGGTGCAGATAAAAGCTCCGTCTACTGTATTTGATGCTCTCTGTGGTTGAAAAAGGTTTCTCATGTTTTAGAAAACAATAGAACACACAGTGCACCACATTTGTAGCCTGCATCTTTTAAGAAATAACCAAGATATATGCTACTTAAGTAGCATATATAACAAGAAGTAAGTACATTTTAGTGAGATGTGTTGCCACTAGATTTATGCTGTTGATTTGAGGATCAAACAAAGATACAGCGCAGCTATTACTAGTAACATTAATGATGGCTCTGCTAGATTCCAACGTCCCAGTTTTACAATCTGTACACATGACATCCCTGTCCCGGGACCTCACATCGGATCAGGAAAAACTCCTCCAAATAAAGATAGTAAAAAAAACTTTGACAGGGGAAAAAGGGAAGAGACCTTCGGGAGACTAACAGAAGAGGATCCCTCTCCCCGCATGGACAGAAGCAATAGATGTCATGTAGTGAGCGAGGGTAAATTATAACGTTATCATGATGTGTAATCTCGTAATATGTATTGTTGGTGAGAAACTTGAAAAAGTCCAGTTGTTTGAAGGAGATGTTTTTACAACAACATAAATAGATATTAGAAGTAAGTATGACCTGTTTACACTATAGCTCTAGGCAGCTTATAATATACTATTAAAACTACTAATGGCAAGATTTGTTTGAATCCAAAATCTTTATCTTTTATTTTCTAATCCTTTGAATTGTGTTTTTATGACATTTTATGGTCGACACTGACTTCAGAGTGGTTGACCAGCTGCTATAATGAAAACAAAGGGATTTGTATCCGAAGCCAATATGGATCATAAATTATCAACAATTAGTATCGGCGGCAAAAACCAGTGACCAAGGATCTCTAAAAGTTAAATTTTCTCCCTTTTTTATTTTGTGCTGATCCAATCTGTGACTCTAATACGTGATCCGAACCGTGAGTTTAATGATCCGTTGCACCTCTATTGAATGTCACTATGAAAAAGACTTGGCGTCTACCACTCACAAGCTTGTCCGTGAAGTAACTGCTGATGTATGGTCAAAGATCTTTTATTAACTCTACTAACACGTCACATAGCAGAGAGAAGGTTCCTGTTGAAAAAAATCGGGGTCTCGCAATCTGCCGCGGGAGAGGAAGTTAACCAGACGTCCATTTGCCAAACCAACCGCCTCGTCTTCATCTTTGAGACCTTTTGAAAACGCTTCTAAAAAAGCAGACATTTAAATTCTATGTTGTTTCTCCAGGTACGTTTTCGTCTTCTGCTCATCGTGAGCTACAAAAAGCAAGAATGGGCTCATTATTGCCCCTTGAGGCTGGAGGGTGTAAAACACCCACTGCAGCTACGGCTGCTAAGAGCCGCTGTATTATCTCCCATCAGCCCCAGCTGTGCCGTTCAGGACAGTAAGGCCCCCTGCCAGGGTGGAGCCGGTCGTCCACTCAGTCACAACATTTCATGATTTTCACTGTGCACGTACAGTATGTTTACACCCACGGCATGTTGTGTTTGCACATTCGTGGAGTAACCAAATAGCCGGTTTTCAATAAGAACTCATGCTGAAGCACATAAACATCCCCACACTGCTTTTGAGCACTTTATGATGGTATACAGCGACATTAGGACAGCCTTCACCACAATTACTCTGTCAATCGTGAAATCCACCAAAGGGGCTACTCCACGATCCAAACCGCCAACTGGAGAGCCAACACAGTGAGTGGCTCCACTTCCCTTCAAGCTGTTGCTCCGTGGACACATGCCTGTAGCTCAAGAATGAACGTGAGGTGGAAAAGAGTAAAGCATATATACTCATGTGCTCATCAAACCGCTCCTAGAAAACAAAGGAGGGGAAGATCAGTGACTTTCTGTTTTCCCAGCGCACACAGATCAGGTCAATCCTGCAGAGTCACCCTGCTGCTGCAGGGATGCAGACTAGCTTAGCTAAGATCCAGCAGAGCACAGCACTAAAACTACCGCACGGCTCTGGACCATCAATCAACACCTGCAATATAAGGGACAGAGAAAAGGGGGAGACTTGAACTCCAGCTATTAACCAGGGGGTTTGGTCTAGATTTTATTGTCATTAAGCCCAGATAAAGGGTTTCATTTCACATATTTCCCACACCATGGTCTTGCTGGATCTGAACAACATTCAGCCCCCATTTAGCTGTAAGATCTGAGAACAATGCACAAGGCGCTTCTTAAAAATCAGGTCATATGCTTAAAATATCGCCCTCGTCATTAGTGGGCCAAGCGGCAGCAATTACAATCATGCCAGCGCGCTGCGGCCTATAAGTGATCATGCTAATAGTTGGTGTGAACTATTTTTCTCAGAGGCAGGACGAGCAAAGAGCATTGAATGAAGTAGGAAATCAATATTTCACAATAACATTATTAGGTAGGAGGAGACTGAGGACACTCTCTCAGTCTATCAGGCTCATACATAGTGAAGTTGTGGACTGTAGAGCCAAAACAACGAGCTAAAGTCACACAGGTGACCCTTATCACATTTACGTGAACATTAAAGTATTGAATATGGATGGCAGCTTTAAGAGGGACAAATACACCAGCTACTGGAGATTTGTGTTTAAATGGGTGAAAAGCTTAAAGCCGTTGTAACTTATATGTTTACGTAAGCAATGGATCACATGACAAACCCGTAAAGAATCATCCCGCGACTCTGCAGTTCACCTCACAGAGCTTTATAGCTGTCAGCTTATCTTCCTTTCAGTGAACAGACTGAAGCCTTCCATCCATTAGCTGCACTGCTTATCCTCCTCGAGGGTCGCCCGGGGTGGAGCCCTTTCCAGATGTCACTGGGCGAGAGGCGGGTACACCCTGGAGGTCACCAGTCGTGTTTCTAAACCTGCTAACAGTAGGCAATAGACACATATTCTCCCACGTCCCCCAAGTGACGTTTCCCCAAGCGCGTCGGGAAAACAGGGTTAGTAAATAGTAGACTGCAGCATAGAGGGCTGTAAAAAGGCTATGGTCACTTATTTAATCTCTCTTTTAAACTCGGTCCCAACTAATTTGGTATGATGTCCGAGTGCTGCTCGGACAGAGACGGACAGAGTTTGTGGCTGAGATGACAAAGAGTTGGTCATAGTCATAGAATGGTGCCGGAAAGGAGGAGCCAATAAATACCTGTGACTACTGCAGGGTCATTGGTCCGGGGCATCGAATGTCGATTGTAATGTTTCCCACTAAAAACAACAACAAAATGATAGGGGAGGGCTTATGTCCATTGAGAAAGGGCTTTAGAGGCAGACAACTAGTCACATGTCTGGTGATTACGGTGACAATTAACCAGGTGTCTTTGGAATATGGGGTTGTACCAGAGCACCTGGAGGAAACCATGCAAATGCCAGAAAGGAAGGCAGAATCACAAATGCTGTTTCCTCCCCTGCAACATGAACATCTGTAGAGTTAAATGCCGTGATTAGCATTACAAGCAACAGTTCAGAGGAGATGGATTACTACTAGAAAACAGACAACAACAAGCAGGAGGATGTGGAGCCTTTGCACATTAAAGACCTGAAATAAATTCCTGCGTCTCGCCCTATGAGACCACTGCTGTGGACTTTTTTTTTTCACCATGTGAGCATCTGAACAAACACCATGCTGTGAAAGCCATCGCCATGTCACCATGGCGACGGTCAGTCTGGTGGAGAGCGCTGGTGAACAGGACAGAGGAGCCAGCTGCTGGCAAGATGGCCATGCTGCAAAGGTCAAAAGGGACCCGGACCTCAGGACAACAACACCTGAGCTTCGTCCCTCCACACGTCATGTTTCTCTCCTCTGCATCTCTGACACTGTGCAGACAGCATGTGGGCTTATAAATAAACAGGTTCCTATTATTGCATGGGAGGATTTCTGAACAGGCCTCAGGGGAAAGGGGGCCAAAGAGATCAAAACAACAACAAAAGAGTCCCAAAACGATGACAAAAAGAGGAAAAACGACCACAAATCCCCTCTTTTTTTCTGGGTGTCTGGAACAGGACGAGGAGCCTTTTTCAACGTCTGTATTGTTCAATATTGTTGTTTGTGCTGCTGCTTGACTTGTGGTGCACTTCGCTGTATCCAAATGCTTAATTCAGAAAAACATTGGAGCTATTGATAATAAGATTAAAAGACCAGTCAGTCAGTCATTTTCTAAATAAAGCATGTGCCACGGCTGCTCAGGAGGATCTGACTAAACAACCAAACTCAGCCCTTCACTCCATCCATTCATTTCTTAGTGCATCAAGAATCAACATGCTAGGAAAGTCAATGACGGCTGAGCTAACCCCAAGACAGCCTCTTGGAGACTGGATAAAATGTTGATATATCAGTAATTCAGTGGCAACATTTCAAAGCCATGCAAAAAAGAAAACTCTTCCTCTGCTATCCGTCAGGTGGGACCTGCGTTTTGGGAAAAACAATAAATGCTGCAAGGTCAAACTGCAGCGCCGGGCAACTCGTCACGACTTCTCTGCAAACATGGATGTCACTTACTCTGCTTTAAGACACAGGGAGCTGTGTGCGGGGAGCTATACGACTATACAGCTGGCATGTTATGACACAGGTGGACAGCATGGATCTGCCCCTCACCCAAAAAACAGGCCGGTCGTGTGGGGAGGTGCACGCTCCAACATGGGCGCACCAGGGGGACACGAGACGCGTAAACATCTGCCGGAGCGCAGTGCGCAGCATCCCTCCATCAGCTGCACCACAACAAACACACACACGCACACACACACAGCAGAGAACAGCTCGAGCCTTTGCGGGATAGACTCCCCCCACCCCAAAAAAAGATATCTTCCTCACATTTGCACCATTTATATTTACATTATATGTCCTTGATGGGGATTGCTCCGCTCCGCAGGCGCATCCTCTTCAGAAACAGACGACAGCTCGGTGCCGCTCCGGCCTCGCTTACCTGCGACCCCGTTACCGGAACGCCGTTAGTCCTGTCGCGGGTCCATCGGTTTGCATCTTCTCCCTGCAGAGCTCCGCTGGATGGAGCGGTGATCCTGGCTCACACACCCGGGGGTGAGAAGGAGAGGAGAGGAGAGGTGGGCTGGGCCAGGGGAGTGGCTGCCGCCTGAGGATGGGCACACGATGCGTCTGCGTCACGTTACGTCGGATTCTGTTAAAGGAAAACACGCCGCGGTGAAGTTAGTTCGATGTTGTTTTTAACACTACATGCTTGCACAATTGATTATTTTATATTAGCACACAGCTTTATATTGGATTTTAATTTGTCTTTCAATTCAATTCAGTTTATTTTGTATAGCCCAAAATCATAAATTACAAATTGGCCTCGGAGGCACAGAAAAGAAAATTACCGGGCTCTTTATGTATTATTATATTGCTCATTTCTGTACATTTGATAAAAACAATTTTGAAAGCATCCTGTCTATCCCATTCTCTATGCTGTAACGTGCACCATATGGGTTTGTGGCTCATGATTGTTTGCTTGGTTTGGTATATTTACATGTTCTTAAAATCTTCCTTCTTAAAAAGTTCCCTGTTTATTCCCTGTTTATTCCCTGTTTTACACGTTCCCACGTGCATGAATGTATGTAATACAAACTTGATACATCTATGTAAAAAGGCCCTGTGTTTGGTGCATCTATTATGCAGTTACTGTGTCCTGTGTGACGTCACACTCATGCCAGAACGTCTACTTTTTCTTGTCGATGCTGCCCTCAAGAGGAAATATCACAGAGGTGCTCTGCCAGTACGTGTGAGGAAATATGTGGAAACGAGTAGAAATGACAGCTCCATACAAATATTAATGTGAAACAGAAACGATGAGTGAGAAACGGTGTCTGTGCATTCTTTTGCCTGGATGGGTTGGAGAAAACATGTGCTGTAGATCAAAGATACTCTACATCATTCTTCAAAGTCATTGAGTGTAATATGAACCTTTAACCAGCAGAGGTCCCTTTATCATTACTTTCTCTAAAAGGTCTGCATCACGTCCACCTTATTGACTCCGACATGTTTTTTGTTGTCAAAGCAGAACTTAGAGATAATTCATTTAAAAAAATAAAAAAAGAGCCAACCATGTTAAACAATTGACCAATAGCACTGCTATTCTTTAGATGGAGAGAGTTTAAGCAGAGATGAGCACTCTAAACACAGATGGACTACAAGGTACCACTTTCACTACCATTGTTGTTTTAGCAACACACTCCCCAAACTGCAGCATTTGACGATCACATTTTCAGTCTTTTTAAATGTCTGGAAAAGAATCTGGTGGAAAGAAATGTATTCGTCAGTGTGGTCATGTGGTGTCAAATCAAGATTTCAGGATTAAGTTGAAATAGCGGAAAACATCAAATATAGTTACTGCAAGTATGGGGATGTTCCAGGTACAACTAAGGAGATACATATGAATTACACATAAAGAATAAAGCTTTCCAGATCCTTTCACTCCTCTGCCCTTTGAGCTTCCACCCTCAAGGAGGCACTGTAAATAAGAACTGCCACATTCAGCGAGTATTTCCTGCCAATGTTGTTTGTTGATGTTCTGTCCTTGCCATTTGTTCTGTATTAATTTCTACGCTCTATGAGATGTAGCCAAGGGCATCATTTTCTAAACTAACTAAAATGTATTTTGTAGCTCAATTCAGCTGCAATAAGATAAAGTTAAAAGATATACACGGAAAAAATGCTCAGAGAATAAAATATAGCGAACCACTCAACTTGTATTGGAAAGTAACAGTAATGTGATTATGAAAATGCATAAATGGGATTCTAAATGACTGGAGAATGGCTTTCTGAAACAGTCCATTTTGATTTATTTTTGAAAGCACGCTTTTTTCTCTTCTCCTGCTCAGGAATATAGCTTTTATGATTCTGCTGTCACACTTATCAATCATTGATGCAGTTTCACATCGTATTTCAAAATACATTTCCATGAGTATTCATCCTCTGTATGGCAAGTCACTAGAAGGTGCCTGTTCTAATAAGCATCTATTTCAAACATCACACTAACTCCTGCATTGAAAAATTCCCAATTGGCAATAATATATTCAAATGGAATCATAAACAAATCGGAGGCCGGCATATTTTCATGTTCAATAAAGACAATCAGGTGGTACGTTTTCCCTCTTACTCACTATACGGCTTGGTTATACTTTGCCCCCCACTTGGCCCATTGGGGAGCACACCGAACACAACAGACTCTTGTATCAAATAAACACTGAACCATTAATGCAATAAATCTGGTGCAGCAGCATCACTGCAGCTGACAGGAGGAGACTGGACAAGCTGGTAAGGAAGGCCAGCAGCGTGCTGGGACATCCTCTGGATACTATGGAGGTGGTGGGAGGCAGGAGAATGATGGCAAAGCTCTCATCCCAGATGAACAACACCTCCCACCCCATGCAGGACACCCCGGCAGCTCTGCACAGCTCCTTCAGCCACCGACTGATTCATCGGCTGAAGGAAAGGTACCGCAAGTCCTTCCTTCCCGCTGCTGTTAGGCTGCACAACCAGCTGAGCTCGCATTAGACCACAAACACACTTAATAACACTTCAATCACTTTGGTCACTTTAATTACTTCAACTGGTGCACTATAAATACATTTTAAATACATTTGTATTCTGTCTGTGTATATATATATATATGTCAGTGTCTGTGTATATATATATATATACATATATATATGTATACATATATATATGTATATATATATATATATATATATATATATATATATATATATATATATATATATATACACACAGACAGAATACAAATGTATTTAAAATGTATTTATAGTGCACCAGTTGAAATAATTAAAGTGACATATACATGATATATAGGCAAGGCAAGGCAAGTTTATTTGTATAGCACATTTCAACAACAAGGCGATTCAAAGTGCTTCACATAAAACCAATAAAAGCATCAATACATAATGCAGATTTAAAAACAGTTAAGAAAACATTAAAACAGTCAAAAAAACAAAATAAAAGTAGAAAAAGCAACTTAAAAAATAAAAGTTGAATAAAAGTTGCAGTGCAGTTTAAGAAATAAAATGCAGTAGTGAGATGCAGTAATTGAATCTGGTTCAGTTAAAGGCAGCAGCAAACAGAAAAGTCTTCAATGTGGACTTAAAGGAGCTGAGGGTCTCAGCAGACCTGCAGCTTTCAGGGACCTTGTTCCAGATGTGTGGAGCAGAAAAGCTGAACGCTGCTTCTCCATGTTTAGTTCTGACTCTTGGACCAGAAAGTAGACTCGTCCCAGACGACCTGAGTGGCCGGGATGGTTCATAAGGTAGCAGCAGATCACAAATGTATTTAGGCCCTAAACCATTCAGTGCTTTATAAACCAACAGCAGGATTTTAAAGTCAATTCTTTGTTTGACAGGGAGCCAGTGCAAAGACCTCAGAACTGGAGTGATGTGATCCACTTTCCTGGTCTTAGTGAGGACTCCAGCTGCAGCTTTCTGATTGACTTTTTACAGAGGCCTATGAACACACCGTTACAGTAGTCAAGTCTACTGAAGATAAATGCATGGACAAGTTTCTCCAGATCCTGTTGAGACATAAGTCCTCCTCTAACCCTTGATATATTCTTCAGGTGATAATAGGCTGATTTTGTAATTGTCTTGATATGGCTGTTCAGGTTGAGGTCTGAATCCATAACTACACCTAGATTTCTGGCTTGGTTTGAGGTTTTTAACATTAGTGATTGAAGCTGAGCACTGACTTTCAATCGTTCGTCCTTGGGACCAAAAACAATTACTTCTGTTTTATCTTGATTTAATTGAAGAAAATTCTGGTACATCCAGTTATTGATTTCTTCAATGCATTTAGCCAGCCCTTGTATGGGACTATAGTCCCCTGGTGATATAGTTATGTAGAGTTGTGTGTCATCTGCATAATTATGATAACACACTTTGTTGTTTTTCATAATCTGAGCCAGTGGAAGCATGTAGATGTTGAACAGAAGAGGCCCCAGTATTGAACCTTGGGGAACACCACATGTCATCCTAGTCAGCTCTGATGTGTAATTAGCTACCGACACAAAGTATTGTCGGTCCTTCAAGTAGGATTCAAACCAGTTAAGTGCTGCGCCAGATGCATATATATATATATATATATATATATATATATATATATATATATATATATATATATATATATATATATATATATATATATATATATATATATATAAATAATACTGCTATTGTGGATTCTTTACTGTTTTACTGTTTATTTATATTATTTGATTTTACTATGTGTCTCTTGCTGCTGTAATCCTGCAATTTACCCACTGCGGGACTAATAAAGGATTATCTAATCGCTTATTATTTTGGCCCAAATCTATACTGTTCGTATACAAAAAAATTAATATAACATGTGTAACATCAGACATTTTCAAATGGGGAGGGGGGTCAAACAGACAAACGGGCCACATGCGATCTTAGGGGTGTCAAATATACTAAGCACAATTTGTGACGGGTAAACGCAGACAAGGGAAAATAAAGTGAAAAGGTCTATTCCCAGGGAATAATGGGTGGTGATACTGGGCAGAGAAAAGGATGAGGGTGGGTAACTGGACGGAGAACGGAAGGGCAGGCAGAACGGGGTGCTGGAGGGGATGATCCACTGTGGGCACAGTACAAAATAGTCCTCACAGTTACAGGGCCTGGAGAGGGCTGGCCTTAAAAATTCAGAATGCAACTAGTCTTTTCTTTAGATTGATGACCTAATTTAGTTTTCCATAATTTGTATTTGTTTTCCCTGCTGTCAGAGCTCCTCCATTTCCTTTGAATATTACACTGTGGGAGAAAGACATACACCAACAGCCCACTCAAGTCAAACAGGCATTTCGCATGCATGATATCTGGTTTGAGTATACTTCATTTTGTCACTTTGCTGTGAACACACAATGTCCTCAAAACCTGCTTGGAATTCGTATGCAGTGTTTGGGACAAGCCGTGAGCAACAGACAAACAATAGTCAGCTGTAATTGAAAGTTGTCAGTCTGTGTTTTTTGGCAATGGAGGTGCAAAGTTCTATGACATATACAATATTCCCGTGGAAATTGTAGACAGTTAATTATGCTGCCTCTCAGTTCAACTCCATCCGGGTGGATAGATGCCACTAAAGATGATACAATTGTCAATTTAGCCATCATTTGGGTGAAATGAAACCCGGGAGAAGATAATCTGCAGGTCATTTGAGGGGGAAAAAGTTAATTTTTGTCAAACATTAACAAAATGATACCCCAAATAACATGTTTTATCAAGCAATAAGTGTGGACAGATGAGACTACGATTGCTCAACAAAAAACGATGTTTTGAATGTACAAAAAGAAAATATTCTGTCTGTATATAAATATTGTTATTGGGAATTGTTATTTTTTATTACTGTTTTTACTGTTATTACTTTTTATTTTTTATTTTTACTATGCGTCTCTTGTGTGCACTTTACCTGTCTGCTGCTGTAATCCTATACATTTCCCCACTGTGGGACTAATAAAGGAATAAAGGAATATCTTGGTACACATGTTCAGGGATTCTGCCACCTAGGAGAACGACATCAATCTTGAGGAACTTACATCAACAGGGACCTCAACAGCAAACGTGTTGATGATGTGGCGATTACAAAGACAATATAATCATTCCCACCCAGACAGCCAGGGTGAATGGAGAGGTGACAGCTCCATCCGGAGTCAAAAGAAGCTGCATCGCCTCAGCAAGGCTGGAAGCTGGCAACAAAGAGACAGAGTGCAGATCTCAAGAGTGAATGGAAAGAGACCTCAACGCCATGCAGCAAGAATAAATATATGTGGCAGGTGATCCAGAATGAGGCCTGAGCCTACAAAAGCAGCATCACGTGTTAGGCCACGTTGCCAGATGAGCTGAACACCTGTTATGCTCGCTTTCATCTCCTTAACAAAAGGTCTGCTGGCGAGTCAACTCCAAAAGGACCGGTCAGTATCCACAGGGGTTGTAAATGAATATGAGCAAAGATGCTGAGCATGAGAACATCCCCAAGTTGTGTACTTAGAATAATAGCCAAGCGGCTAACTGATGTCATCAAACATTTTCAACAAATCACTGTCACAGGAGAGAGTTCCCACCTGCTTCAAGACAGCCACCATTGTCCCTGTACCTAAAACATCTAAATGACTACCGCCCTGTGGCACTTAGCCTCATTCTGATGAAGTGCTTTAAGAAACTGGTTTCCATTACATCAAAAACCCTAACCCAGCCAGCCTGGACAATCAAATGTTCAAATACAGAGCCGACAGTTCCACAGAGGATGCCGTCGCCACTGCCCTCCACACATCTTGAAAATAACAACTTCTGCATCAGAATGTCATTTGTGGATTTCAGAACAAAGTTAGAGAGGGTTTAGTACAGAGAGAATTCAGGCGAGGTCTCCAAAATCTGTGCCATTTGAATCTTCTCATGTACCAAACCTTATATTTCACTTGTATATTACTTATGGTGTTCAATATACTTATGGTGTTCAGTTTTTGGCTTTAAAATGCGTTTTTCTTCTTCTAATCAACAAAGGTAGGCAGCATTTGCTGACTGTAAAGCGATAAAGCGATTCATGTTGCTGTGCTTTGGAGCAGAGCGATTTGGTGAGTAGATTTGGTATCTGTGTGGAATTGTCTTGCTTTTTGCCATCTGTTTTTTCTGAGGTTGCTACTGTGGGGCCCACATTAACATTGGACACTATAACAAGAACTGGACATGGAGCCCCCCTCCCCATATTCTCATTTGTTTATTATTTTTATTGATTGTTAATTGTTTTGTTTGTTCGCCTGGCATCTGTTTGTAGTGTGTGACAGTATCAGGGGAGAGGGCCAGGGCTCTGGAAATTCGCAGGAGAAGAATACCACTCTAGAGGACATTGTTAAGGTTGTAGCAGAACAGAGCAGGGTTATAGGGGAGCTGACTATTGCCAGAGATCAGGGTGGGAAACCCAGACTAAGGCCCCAGTTTACAGAGGATGGGAAGCCCATTTGCTTCAAATGTAAAGGGGAGGGACACATCGCCAGGGAGTGTACACGGCGCAGACCAGAAAACCATCCCACCACCAACAATGCTTCTATTCAGGAAAACTAGCCACCTCGAACGCCAAGAGCCAGGCAATCTGAGGTGAGACTAAAGGCTCTAAGACTTTTAGCCGTGAATAGTTTCTTGAGCGTGTCGGGAAGTTATAGTCCAGATTAGTGGTGTCCCAGTGAAGTGCCTGTTGGATACAGGGAGTCAGGTCAGCACTATTTTTCTTTCTTCAGGCAGCACCTACTAGGGAAAGACGAGGATGTGTTCCCCGCAGCCAAGTGGCTCAGGTTAACTGCAGTAAACTCTTTGCCCATTCCATACATGGGTTATGTTGAACTAGATATGGGGTGTATGGGGTTAAATATACCAGAGTGTGGTTTTCTAGTTGTCAAAGATCCAGTCCCAGAGGAGTCAGTTACCGAGAACAAAGAGTTGAAACAACCACAGACTAAGAGTTTTCAGGATTTAGTGCCAGGTCTCATTGGAATGAGCATAATTAAGAGATGCAAGCAGTTGGTTTTGGCAGAGTTTGACACTACCCTTAAAGGGAAGCTTGATCCAGACCGGAGGGAAGTATTTCAGTGCGTACAGACGTGTGTGGTAACAGAGAAAATATCTGCAGCTAGGATAGCAGGCAGAGATACAGTACGCATACCAGCTGGTTCTGTTGCCACGGTCTATGCAAAAGGAAACAGCATCTGATGATAGCACCTATATGGTGTTGGAGCAAGCTAAGACACCCTTGCCAGGTGGTCTTGTGGTACTGCCCACTTTGATAGAGGCTACTAGGTTGGTGTTCCCAGTACAGGTCGTGAATTTCTCACAGAAGGATGTATGGTTGCTACCCAGGACTAGGTTGGGCATGATGTCTCCGGCGGAGTGTGTTGAAAATGACCAGACAGAGATGCGCTTCCAGCGTATCTCAGCTGAGCAGGAAGAGGTGACTGTTGATCAGAAAGAGAAACCAAAAGCAGATAATAACTTCCATTCGATACTGGACCGGCGATGTCAGGGGGCACATCACTCAGCTTCTAAAGAAGGGTGTTATTCATGAAAGCACGAGCGCATATGCTTCACCGGTGGTCCTAGTCTGAAAATCGGACAGTAGTCTACGGCTATGCGTGGACTACAGGAAATTAAACTCAAAAACCCGACGAGACACTTTTCCTTTGCCTCGCATTGATGAGTGTTTTGATGCCCTGCATGGTACAAAGTTCTTTTCGACCATTGACCTTGCTAGCAGGTATCATCAGGTTGCAGTACATGAGGATGACAGGCATAAAACGGCCTTTACAACACCCTTTGGCTTGTACGAGTACTCTCGGTTGCCGTTCGAAGTGTGTAATGGGCCAGCAACATTTCAGCGACTGATGCAGGTATCGATGAGTGACTTGGTGTTGCAAATCATGCTGGTGTATCTGGACGACATTTTGGTGTATTCACAGTCTTTTGAAGACCACCTAGTGAGGCTTGTGAAGGTCCTGCAGAGGCTGAAGGAGACAGGGCTCAAAGTCAAAGTAGAGAAGTGTCATTTTCTGCAGTCCGAGGTACGTTTCCTTGGTCACCAGATATCAGCTGAGGGCATTGGGACTGACCCAGATAAGATAGCTGCAGTGCAGGAGTGGAAAGCCCCCAACACTGTAAAAGATTTAAGATCATTAGTTGCAGAGTTATGCAAACTATATGGGGTAAAGAAAACCCTAACCACACCTCACCATCCCCAGGGAAATGCACAATGTGAGAGATTCAATAGGACATTTCATGATCTCTCTCTTGCGTACCCTTCCCCCTGAGAAGAAGCGACGTTTGCCTGAGCACTTAGCAGAGTTAAGCCTAGTTTATGGTTCTCTGTCACGTGACGCCGTCGTTGAGCATTCGAAGTTCTGCTTCGAGGGACCGCGTTGCTCTGTAATTAACCGCCATGCCGCCAGGGGGGTGTGTCTGTGTGGCTTCAGGGGTTATAGCCGAATCCTTGCTTTTTCTTCCGGTCACAGTAAACAATGGCGACCAAGTTGGCGCGGCTGCAATTGGAGTTGGAGCTCATCAATATTGAAGAGCAAATGCTTATATTGCAAATGTTGAAGCGCAGGCGACAGAGAAGACGTTTGCGGAGGTGGTGTTGGAAGACAGACCAGAAAAAGCAACTGCCGGAAATTACGTTCTGAGCGGACCAATCACAGCGCTTGCGGTCCGTGTCAACACGACGTGTAGTTAGGATTTTTTGGAGGTGCGCGTCAGGCTACGGCGTAGAGGTCTGCGTCGACGGCGTAGCTACGGTGTAGGTACGCCGTCGACCTGACGGAGAACCATAAATTAGGCTTCAGTCCATGCCCACAATGTGACGCCTCATGCTACTACTGGTTACTCACCGTACTACCTACTTTTCGGGGTGCATCCACACCTCCCTGTGGATGCTCTGCTAGGGCAGCAAGACAAGAAACATGATTGGCTAATCGTGCATCCGGAGCGTCTTAATGAGGCTCATGCTAGAGCTAAGGAATATGCTGAGCAGAAAACAGCGGAAAGAGTGGAGTTTGACAAACGCAAAGTTTACTGTCCACCAGTGGATGTGGGTCAGTGTGTACCTCCGCCACAGGCCTCAGGGCAGGAATAAGATCCTAGACGCGTGGGGGCATACTGTTCATAGGGTAGTAGAGGTACAAGGTGCCACTCATACTGTAGAGCCTGTGGAGGGTAGTCCTATAAAAAGGGTCCATAGGTCAAATCTTATGCCGTGTTCACACCGGACGCGGCGCGAATTTGCGGCGCGACCAGATTACATGTAAAGTCAATCCACAGACGCGCTGCGACGCGAATTGGCGATTTATTCGCGCCGCGGCGAGATAGATGCGTTTGAGGCAGCGCGAACAGAACGTTTGACCTGGGGCGAACAAAGCGAAGGACGCGGCGCGAATTCGCGTGAGTTGAATAATCCCAACTCTGGCCGTCTCCCCGTTTCTGAATCAAACTGCTGCTGCTCCGCCTGAACCAGCGCTGACAGCGGCTTCATTGAGACGCTGTTGTGGGACTACGGATAATAGTATGAACCCAGACACCATGGAGTTTGATGTTCCGACATATATGGAATTTACACAAAAAGTATAAAGCAGAACTGGTGGTTATTTCCATGGTGGATGGCATAATCGGTATCGTTTTACGGAGATACGCGAGACGCAGTTCCTGGAGGAGTCGGTGAAATTCACCGAGCTGTGTGCGGCTACGGATGATGTTATGAACCCAAATACGAGGGCGTTTCATGTTCCGACATGTTTGGGACTTCCACAACAAGTATAAAGCAGAACTAGTGGTTATTTATTCCATGGTCGATAGCGGAAATGAAAGCTTCGTCGCTTGTCTCTCACAGAGGCAAGCAACAGAGCTAAGCCACGCCCCCTTTGCGGCGCGATTTTTCGTGTTTGGTGTGAACACCCTCGTGTGTTTCTCAGGGAGCCAGCGAGACGTCAGGAACAAACAGGAAGTGAAATCCTTTACTTCCTGTGGAGCGTTCGTTGTTTAAAAGGGTCGGTGAATATGCTTAAAATGATATTTCTGTACAAAATGTTCACTAATTTGACTGTATAGATGTCCGAAAATGTATTATATGTCGCTAAATGCGCCAACGGTGACTTAAATTGGTCCGATGTTTGCAGATGTTATCTACATGTGCTGTATGAGATGAACGCCTATAGCCGCCACCGTGCACGTGAGCTAACCCAAGATAGAATGCAGTGAGTATATTGTAATGTACTGCATCATTTCTGGTTGTTACTTGACAAACTGTTTCATTGTTTTTTAATTTCAGAGTTAACTGTGTGGTATTGTTTGTTGCCTTTTTTTATTTGGTTTTAACAGAAGAGTTTACCACTACAGTTATTTTTGTATTTTATTCATGCATTTAATTTATACACTTGATGTATGCACTTTGAGTTAGTGGAAAAGAATGTGTTAAAGTGAGATTTCTGTGTTCGCAGTGGAATTTGCTACGTATCAGAAACTCTGACAATAATTGAACATTCCAAATTAATTTAATACTGCTCTATTCTTTCAAAAGCAGTCGAGAAATAAAGATCCCTGAATATAGCTCTGTGCATGGTGTCATTCCAAATTTCATCTGCCTACATCTGCAAGGGATGATTTGAGGGGTTTCTGTGCTTTTTAGGTGGGTGAAAGTGATTAAATGGTATATAAGTAGCGACACATGAGCATAACTGTTAGGAAGGCAAATATGAATGTATGTCAGATTGGAAGTTGAATGTCATGACGTGTCTGAAATATAATGAATCCAGGGTCTTAAGTTTTTAAGACAGGTGCGAGTGACATCTCCTCCTACTCCTCCTCTCCTCCTCCTCTCTTCCCCCCACCCCGGCCGGCATACGGCCGCGCCTTTGCCCATGCCGTATGCCCACAGACCAGCTCCCCTCCTCCCCATATTATTATTAGCTTTATTTTCATTGGTTGCTGGATTACATTTCACCCAGATACAACAGATACGTTTTTCTGATTGGCTATTCGTGTAGCCCATTTCTTTTTTTTGATTGGCTGATGAGTGGCACCTCGCGGCACGACCTACAGGGAATTCGGGGGAGACGTGCTTTATTCCTCCATGGTGAGGGCAGCGCGACCAGGTCATGTTTGTGCGCTGCGGCACATTAAATAGCCTAGAGTTTTTTTTCAGCGTGAGAAATACGATGTGTGGCGGGAGGGCGTGACTTAAGACCGAAATGCGTGACAGTCACGCTCAATGCGTGACACTTGAGAGCCCTGTGTATCACTTAGCTTAGCTAGCTAGCGACCGGAAACACCGTAGTAACCACCTTTAGCCTGTGAGAATGACAGTTGTGTGAATGTGTAGAATGTCACCAATGTGAATGAAGTTGTTAGAGTAATAAAATACGCTGATATGTATATAGGTACATTTGATTCAGTAGAGACTAGAATAGCCTGTAGTACGTAGTGTGGAGCTGATCAGTGTGTGTTTCTGTACTTTTCAGTGTTCGGGTACTTTCAGTGCTGTTGATTATAAACAAATTCATACAAAACCATGCACGCCTGGACCTCCTGTGTCCAAGTGCGCAACACTAGTTCCGGAAACATGCCCAGTGGGCTGACTCATGAAAATCAAAATTATGATTATGATATTTTAATAATTATTTGAGTTGTGTTGAAATGGCTGACTAATTATTGTAGCCCAGATTCTCTTGTTTAATTTGATGTGTAACATCAATATAGTTGCTCATGATTATTGTAATGTTTTACACAGTTTAACTATCATGTGTAAATTTCACCCTATATAGGGGCCATGGTGCTTAAAAGGTTAAATGATTAGAGAGTTTGCATCCTGTTTATGATAAATGCATGAAGTTCCTGAAAAACTAAACTGGACGAGACAGAAAAATGGGACAAACTTTTTCTGACAGTCAGATGAAATGTCACGACAGCTCTTATAAATGCATAGCTGAAGTTCTATCTCACACAGGCTCCGTCCTCCAATGGACTCTCTGGGCAACACTCCTCCGATCACGAGCATGTATCCACCCAGCTAGCGGCGACTAACGTTTAGCCGGTCAGTATCAGAATGGTTGTGTCAATGTGAGGGCGGGACTAGATCCACTCACTGTACCCATCGAGTCCAGTAGAGGGCGGGGCCTGAACCCCTGAGTACAGCTTCAAGATGGGCATCGCTAAGCCCGGACCTGTACTTGCATTTATTAAAAGTTCATAGTCGAGAAAAGTTTCTCACAGAGAAATGTGCTTCCGAAACGGCCCAATTCCCGACTGAGCACTTTGGGGACAGATCTGGGATGGATGGAGGTAATTCTCTCAGAAAACGTCCAGTCATGTCTGCTTCTCCCTGTGGCTCATTTGCTGTGTTACCATGAGCCTAAACAACAACATTCAGACATTAAGTTCCATTTGCAACACGCCTGGGACTCTTTCCACATGAGCTGAGAAGGTTGGAGAGCTGGAAAGTGTCATGGCGTGCCTTGAAGTCAGCAAAATGCTCATCAATCTCCTGCAATAGGTTTTCACCAGCAGAGGTATATTCATCACCAATGAATGCTTTGCACTCCCCCACAGGAGGTCTGCAGGCTGTGAGGGTTTTTTCTTTTGTAGCAAAAAGCTGAGTTTTCCACTACGTCAGTTTTGAGGCATTCACCCTTTCATAAGCTGCTGCGATGAACAGACCAGGGCCTGGAACTTCAGGTGGAGGAGGTCCGGCTCCTGTGTTATTTCCAATAGAAATGCATTTTGGATCATACATTTTCAGAAACATCCATTCTGCCATTTTCTATGAATCTTTTCACTTCGGCTCTCAGCTCAGAAAATCTCCCCTGCTGAGCCAGCACATCAGTGAAGTACATTACCATATAATTACTTCCTTTACCCTAAAAAGACCCAGATCTAGTGGCTCTCTGGACTCCTGGAGTTCAGGACAACAAACGCATTCCGTTTATCAAGCATGCGCTGCAGAGCCCGTTGGTGTAAAACGCAGTGCAGAACAACTGCTGAATCTGAAATTTCCTGCTCTAACTTTATTTGTACTAGCGCTACCAGTTGTTTGTTTTGCCTGTCATGGACAGGACTCCATCAGTGGTAGTGACTTCCACTCAGTTCCATGGCAATCAAGGCTCGCTCAATTTTTTTTCTCCCATTACATTTAATAATCTTTGTTTTATTATTCATTATTTACATACTCACTCTCATCCACCATGAAAAAGTTGAAATCACCCAGGGCATAGTCAGTTGACATTATTCCTGTAGTCATTGGTTGAGTTACTTTCTTCTATATTCCTAACTGTTTGTATTTTTGCACTGATGCATTAATTGAACAAACTAGTTTCTGATATACAGCGATGGAAACTAATATTCGCACACCTATGAATATATCTAATAATGAATTTGGAATAGCATAAACAATCTTTTCATTAAACCCTACATTGTGAAGGCGTTTGTAAAGTCTTTTTAAATATGAGCGCTCTGAATTATTCACTGATCACGATGTTTAATAATGACTGAAATGTCGCCATAATGATGTTTACATTCACAGCGATGACAGCTGTTCTTCTACTCTGATGAAGAGTCAAGGAGCGTTTCCTGCTCCTCTCAGTCACTGGGTGCATCCCAAGTCTCTAAATTGTCGTTTCCTCGCTCCTCGATTGAACCGGAATGGTTCTGCGCCGCCATCTTGACAGCCGTCCCAAAGCTCTTATTCTGCTCTGAGGAGCGAGGAGGGATCTCGGAGGAGTCGTGATCGAGGAGCCCCGAGAGCAGGCTATGTGCCAACAAACTATGGAACACTCTGACCACTGACAGGCATGGCCCCCCAGCACCATCATATTAATGTTCTTTATCACTTTGTGTTGTGTCTATTTCCCTTTTCTGTTGAGAAGATAACTGATACTTCTGTTAGCTTTGATCTAAAGCTTTAGTTGATCAGAAGTTTGTTACAGAACATACTTAGCTAATACTAAACTAATCAGTAGTAACTACTGAATTAATCATGACATTTTGTAATGCTTTGTAAGGCATAAATAGTCTACACTTTAGATCAGGGCAGAGAACATGCTTAACTAATACGTAACAAACGGTTAGTAACTACTGAATTAACGAGTAGGAACTACTTGAATTCATCATGAATTGCAGCATTGTTTTTATCATTCACTAACACTTTACAAATGATCTTATTAGTCATCTATAAGTCATGAATACAAATGGGGAATTCATCATTTATAAAGTATGAAACCATAGCTTATTAATCAAGAATGAAACATTTATAACTGTGTTTATGAATGAGTTACTAATGAGTATTCATGTTGGAATAATGCTTTATAAATGATGAATTCAGGGTTTATTCATGCTTTACTACTGCTAAAAAGTGTGTGGTTATTATAAAGTGCTACTGAGTTTTGTTGTTCCCTGAAACGTGGAACGCGTTCTGCCCCGACAAAACGTAGCAACACATTTATTGAAACTTGAATGGCGGTGCTGAGAATGTTTTGGGCTTTTAATGTCAGTGTAAACATGAGGTGACAAAAAATAGTGCCGGTTCTTACCTTGCTAATAGGGCTTTCTCTTTCTCCAACACTACCTGTAGGAGCCAAATGGGACCAAACGTTGTTCCTAAATATGTACACTGGGTGGCGCTGTTCTGTGTTCCTGGAATTATTAATATATGCAATTCGAACACGATTGACGGCAGGTGTTGGACCCCGGAAAGGGCCAAGGGTTTTGACCGCTTCTATGGTACTGTTGGGCTTCGAGCAACAACGCGTTATTAGTAGGCATCCAGGGGCCATCTTTTATGCCGTTCATCCACGAAAAGCAAAGAGGTGCTCAACATGTCATTTATTTAGTTTAATCAATGCTCTCTATTAAGGCCGAGCAGAAGAGTCGATAAGATGACGCAAATCACGCGAGACAATTTCTCTATGTGCCGCTAAAATGGCTTCACCAGAATTGTCCGTTGTATCTCTAAGTTTAAAAGCCAATTTTTCACTTGTTCTAGGCCGGGGCTGTTTCACCGTTACTCCGCCTCGCTGTGCTGGATAAAAGGGACGAAAACAGAATGGTCGGGCATTGCTGCTCAAAACTATTAGCTCAAGCCTGTGGCATTTTACACTGCATTAATTAGCCAATCTGCTAGTGGACTTACAGCACATGAAAGCCATTCTTTGAATGAAGCTGTTAGCAGTGTTGGGCAAGCTAGTTGGAAAATGCAGTGAGCTGAGCCACCAGTTGCTCTACATTTAAACTTCTCTGTCTTCACCCTCTGCCATCGCTCCATCAAGTCAACACAAGCTCCGTGTCTGTATTCTCTGCAGCAGAGACGTCGCAAGCAGCGACCCAAGGATTGGTACTTAATGTCACCGTCATACGGAAGTGCTTCTGCAGGCTACACATTCACGTCCATCTGTGAATGGCAGTGGCACAGATTCAAGTGTGGTCTTGCTTGATTTGTACACCAAAATGTTGTCCTGTTACTCAACTTACTGATCGGGCAGTTTTATTTTCAGCCGTAGCAGAAAGCTCAGCTGTGCTTGAGCTTCAGAAATACCTGATTTGTTTGGAGCATGCGGCCAGATCTTGCACATTGCACCTCTCACATGCAGATCTATCCGGCCTCTCATCCCAATAGTAAAAACCTCTCAACCTTCTCAATCCCTATCAAAGAGGGGACTGTCCATCACACAAAAAGGTTGGAAACCAAATAAATAGTCAATGATTAAACTGTAATGTATGTCTGATAGTAGTCTGAGTCTGAATGAGTGGAGAAGATGTTAAATAAATAAAAGAGGAATTCAGTTAGATTAGAGAAAGTCCTGCGTTCCCCTTTTAGGTTGAATGTTTTTGATGTATCCGTACTGCAGCACCCTATCGCCTCTCATTTAATCTTTTTAGGGTTTGATAAGATAAAATGTCCGCGCATCAGTGTTTTCTTGTGTTCATTCCGACAGCACCCGAGGTTTATTTTCATCCCCGCACAACCTTTAGATACATCCATGTGACGTCGGGATTCAATTTCATGGCTGAGGAACAGTCCTGTGGTCATAACTTTAGTGTATGTGGGTTAAAGGGGGCTATCAACGGCGTGATGGAAACAGGAAAAAACATTACAACAGATAGACACAGTTTCTCCTACAAAGAGAAGTTATTGTCTTCCATAGAAAGTCCTACCGGGCCTTTAGGGGAACTGATCTGTGGCAGCATGAAAGCAACATGGGAGCCTAGTTTCACTTCATTCAACCAATTTCTCAATGTTCCTGTATTTTTGTTATCGCTGGCTTTATTGTTGCTGAAATGCTGTCAGAATACCGCTCAGTTATCTATTCTGTGACATTGTTTGGAGGACTTCATTTATAGAGATCAGATATACCCTGACACAGGAACCATAACTAGAAATGCACGATCCAGCAGTAATGAGAGCAATTACAACTTATCAGAGGGATGCAGGTTTATAACACAGGAGGACTTTAAGTGGGCTTAAGACAGACAAACAAGCTGCTGATTAAAATGAGTAGATGATCATCAAACCGTTGTTTACTTGTCTAATTTGGAAACACTGCTTGTTTGTACAGAAAGGGGCTGTAGGGGAAAAAAGGATTTCAGCTCTGAATTTTCCCAAATTAAGTCAGTCGATGTTTGGGTCGTTAATTGTATTTTATAAGACAATCTTTTGAAATTCAGCCCCAATTCTGAAGAGATAGATAGATAGATGGATGGATAGATGGATAGATATATACTTTATTTATCCCCAAGGGGAAATTAGTTTGTCACAGTAGCAGCGACTTACATCATAGAAGACACAAAAAAAGACACAAAAAATGTCAGGAATGCAAAATACGAAGTACAGAGCCATAGTCTCCAACATCTACAACATCTTGCTGCACACATTGAAGGATCCAAGTTTCCTAAAGAAAAAGAGTCGCCTCATCCCCTTCTTATACACAGCGTTGATGTTGGTCTTTCAGTTCAGTCGGTTATCGATGGAGCCACCAGGTACTTGAACTCCTCCACTATGTCCACAACCTCTCCCTGAACTCTCAGAGCTTGTGGAGTAAGGGTGGTAGGCAAATTGCAGAGGCAAAATGAATAGACTCAGTTGTGTAATCTGAGGCCGCTCACAGAAACCATCTCTCATTGTGTTTGCAATGTCAACTTTCCATGTGGCAGTCTCTGCTGGCAAGGGGATAAAATGGCTGTGAGATTGTAATGAATGACTTTGTCATAAAGATGACAAAACATGAAAACGGGTGCAAGTTCACTGCACTGTGCAGCCTCCAGATGGCCTGTGAGACGCTGTGTTTAGTTCCAAAAAATACAATTGGTATTGACGGACCCCTTTCCCAGTCGCTGTTCACAGAGAGGGAGAGCATGTGTGTGACGTTGTCGAGAAGAAGAAAAATCCTGTACATTGTCGGAACACATTACCTTTGTATTGAACAGGTGTGAAAGGCTGTGGCGGACGAGTTCAAATGGACATTTTGTTTTTCAACCAAACAAATGAAACAATATCCTTTAGGATTTTTGCATTGAGTATTTAAGTCAAACAGATAAGAATACACTTAGAGCAAGAAGAGGACTAGATACAAGTGATTCCACAGCACACATCGACGTGAGGAATTCAACTGCAGATGCCTTCGTCCCCAGAAGAGATTGAAGGTATCAATATAGCGGATCCCTTTCAGACCGCAGGTTTGATGTCATATGGCAAATGTCCTACATGTAGAACAACATGATTTATTCTGGGGTTTATTTATCAGTTGAGGAATTACTTTTGATTTCAGACAATAGCATCTTACATGCATACACTGTCTTTTCAAAATAAACTTAGATGTTTACTGGAAACTACTTGGTTACTTTTAAGAAACGATTGTTGTTTGGGTTTAAAAAAGCATGTTTCTTTCTTAAAATAAGTAGGTTACGTTCAGTATGCAACGCAATACGTAGGCTACATAACTGAAGCATTACTTGAAATAAGTCAATGTTGAGTTTTGGTTTCACTGACACCAACATAGCATGTTCAGTTGCTTGGAGCCAATATGGTGGGAAAACACTTTGCAGATGCGTTCAGTATCAACATTTTGTGACGTGGCAAATGTATGAAATACACAAATATGTTGTTGCTACATTTTTTCCAGAAACAGGTTGGAATCTCAATTAAAAGAGACGGACACAGTATTCGGTACAAAAATCAACAGCTTGTGGCTTGTTATCCGAGTCAGGAAGCTGCACAGTCAAAGATTTGACAAAAAAATCAACATTGCTGGCTGGAAAACACACGTCCATAATCTTTGTAACTCAGGTTTTAGATGTAACTGGCATTGGCTCATGAAGCACATTATTGCAGAGTCCAAAGGCGCCGATCAAAAGAGCCTGTTGACATTTTATTTTAAGTGCAGACTTTGCAACAACACAAAATATGCCTGAGGATCCCAGTTCAACACATCTTTCAAAGGGCTGTGATATAGCCAAAGGCCATACGACAACACAATTGTTCCTAAATTCATTTGAAAGCTAAGTCTGCACAGGCGATGGGATACTGTCCGCATCCCATATTGTGTTAGAAAATGCCGCTATAAGAAACTATACGTTTTAGACAACCCAGCAACTTCCAGACATCTACATTTTATAAATACATGAATGGCCAACTCTGTCATCCCATAATTATAAATACCTCATGTATGAGTATAAATAAAAGTTTTTTCTTCTGTTTCTTTGGGGAGTTTCCTGGTCCGTTGTGAGGTCCTGGGACAGGGATGTCATATGTGTACAGATGGTAAAGCCCTCCGAGGCAAATTTGTAATTTGTGAGGCTGGGCTATACAAAATAAACTGAATTGAAATGTGTAATGTACTGTACATAAAGGTTGTGATGCGTTTTTTTTCCAATGGAAATATACTGTAAAAAGACCACTTGAAAAAAGGAGGAAGGAAATGGGTTGTTACTGCTGGATAACTTTGGCATAACCTTGACAGGTTTTTTATTAGATTTATGATGAGTGAGCGATGCCCCATTCAAAAGATAAAACTCGGGGACAGCAATACAATTTCCTACCGTGCAACAGGAACGCAGACACTGGAAATACAATAGAAATTGAAGATGAAAAATAAAACATTATGCGATGTTGTAACCACGCTAACCTTCAAGGTGATCGTGATCAATGTGTGGCCTTCCAGCTGACTCTCCATCTTTGGTGTCTTTCCAGGAAATCATGTTCTTTTTGATCTACGGGTCAGTTTCCATGGCAATGGCAAAAAAATACATTAAAAAAATGATTTGCCCGTGTCCCTGAACACACCTAACCAATGGGCTGAAGTTGTTAGAGAAGTGAAAGCAGAGCTTAATGGTGGATAGCTGCGCGTGTTAATCTGCCCGCCTACACTTAAACACGGGGTCAAGCGAGCATAAAGGCCTCATTCAGAACAACGGTGAGGTTTATAGTCCCAAAGTGATAATCGCCCTCTGTGTTTTCTCTCCACGCTCATCTTTTTTCTCCTCCTCTCGATTGCTTAGGCGCCACAGAAGTTCATCCGTCTCAGGTTTTCTGCTCTGCATGCGTGCGAGTGTCTGTCTCGTGTTTTCCGCCAACCGAGCCAGATACGACAGCTGTTCTCAGCTGGTCCTGCGCATACAGTCTCATTTTTGACAACAATCATATTGTAAATGTGACGCGTTGTGCATGTGCACTTGGCGCCAGGGCCTTTGTGTTGCGCTGGGTGTTTACGTCACCTGGACAGACTGAGAACTGGGTTTTCTCACACTTCCAGTTGGCACCTCTGTAACTTTTACAGAAGCAAAAATACAAAAAACTAAACGGTGTTGGGATCTGGCGGGAGCGTGTTGGGTTATTAGCAAGTATGAAAACTCATACTGATCATTAAAACTATTAATAGCAATAGGATTAATAACATATTTTAACAATAACAGGGTACCAGCCTGGGATCAGGGACCAATAACCAAACTGGATTAAATCAAAATGGGTGTTCAATAATCAAAGTATTATTCCACATTCAGAGTGAGCACTGAAGGTTTGAATTTGAGCACAGGCTACGATATCCAGCCACTATTACAACACATATACACAAAATAATCACAGAAACTGCTCCCTAAGCGTACCACCTAAAAGCGTGTAGGGGGAGGAGAGAACAATGGCGGACGTAACCTCGTGAGCGATTATGTCACACAATACTCCACAATGACGGCGAGGACGTGATTATTCGACGGGGAAATAAGACACATAATAGAGGCCGCGCTTGCACGTTCATGTGAGCGTAACGGCGTATATGTGTGTGAGAGTGGGTGTGTTAGTTGAAAAGAAAGAAGAAGTAAGAGGCACTCAATACAAGGCAAATCCTCCCCGCAGCAATAAAGTGCAATAATTGTTACTTTATCACCAGAAGCCTGACAGCACTGGACATTTAACTAATAAGAGTTTACAGAATTTACTCGCCGAGTGGAACAACACCATCACAGCAGCAACAAGCACAACATGTTACGCAACACTGAACGGGACTCGGAGGTCCGTAAAATACACAATAACACGTTAACAGTACAGTTAAACTTACAAAAAAAAAAAAAAAAACATCTCTGCCTCAAGCGGCAAATAAATTCTCTGTACGACAGCAGGGATTCGTCTTCGAATTTTTAAGCTGAATTTCCCTAAATTTAATTCAATTCAATTCAGTTTATTTCATATAGCCCAACATCACAAATACAAGTTTGCCTCAGAGGGCTTTACAATCTGTACACATGACATCCCTGTCCCGGGACCTCACATCGGATCAGGAAAAACTCCCCCAATAAAGATAGTAAAAACCCTTTCACAGGGAAAAAAAGGGGATGAAACCTGAAGGAGAGCAACAGAGGAGGATCCCTCTCCCCGGATGGACAGAAGCTATATATGTCATGTGGCCAGAATGAATAACGTAACAGAGTTACAGCACATTCAATGAATATGACAGAAATTATTCATATAATGAGTAGTAGGCATGATCCATGATCCAGATAGTCACGATCCATTAAGCAGAAGGAGGTAGAGAGGAGGGGCATCAGCAGGGCCATGTCAGCTCGCAGAACTGGTTCCAGACCGGTTCCATCAGCAGGGCCATAGCAGCACACAGGACCAGTTCCAGGCCAGGTGCATCAGCAGGGCCATGGCAGCAGGCAGGACCGGTTCCATCCAGCCACGAATCCATGGAAAAAGAAAGTAGAGTTAGTAATGTGCATTGAAGAGACAATCATTTATCCAGAAGGAGAGAAAGAAGAGGTGAAGAGGAGAGGAGGAGCGAAAGAAGAAGAGAAGGAGAGGAGGAGCTCAGTGTATCCTAAGATTTCCCCCAGCTGTCTAGGCCTATAGCAGCATATCTAGGGGCTGGACCAGGGCAAACCTGAGCCAGCCTTAACTATAAGCGCTATCAAAGAGGAAAGTCTTCAGTCTACTCTTAATTGAGGTGACCGTGCCTACCCCCCGGACTGAAAGTGGAAGCTGACAAGTCCTGGTCAAAAATAACTCTGAGATTCCTTACGGTGGTGGTAGATGCCAGAGCGATGCCATCCAGAGAAACCACATCATCAGATACTTGATTTCTGAGGTGTTCTGGGCCGAGTAAAATAACTTCAGTCTTGTCCGAGTTCAGCAGCAGGAAGTTGCAGGTCATCCAGGTTTTGATGTCTTTAAGACACGCTTGAAGTTTAGCGACCTGGTGGATTTCATCTGGCTTGATCGACAGATATAGTTGAGTATCATCGGCATAACAGTGAAAGTTTTATCAGAAGCTAAAGCTAGTTGATCCGCACCGACTATGGGAGTTGGGCTGGCTAACGTAGCTAATGTCAGAATCAGAATCAGAAAACCATTCATTGCCAGGAATGTTTGCACAAACAAGGAATTTAGATAGGCGGAAGGTGCATACATTAGACATTAGACATTAGACGAGACAAACAACAATCAACGACAGCAACAGTGCAATGATGTCTAAATCAGATAAGGATAAAGTGCTCAGACAACAGATAAAATTAATGTAAGTGTATGTTAAAGTGACGTGTGTGTTTAAGTTAAGTTAAGTTAAAGTTAAGTGTATGTGGCATGAGTGTTTAAATTTGAATTGTGCAGTGGAGTGACCGGTAGGAGGAGAGAAAGGAATAAAAATAAAAATAAAAAATAAAAATAAATAGTCCGAAAGAATGGTCCGAGAATAGTCCTGTGATAGAGTCAGTCAGTGGGGAACCCGGGCTCTATTGATGAGCCCGACTGCCGACGGGAAGAAACTGTTAGTGTGGCGTGAGGTCTTAGTCCTGATGGACCTCAACTTCCTGCCAGAGGGGAGGGACACAAACAAGGTTGTGTCCAGGGTGAGAGGGGTCAGCTGCGATCTTTCTTGCCCGCTTCAGTGTCCTGGAAGTGGACAAGTCCTGGAGGGATGGCAAATTGCAGCCAATCACCCTCCCCGCAGAGCGGATGATGCGCTGCAGCCTGGCCTTGTCCTTGGCAGTGGCTGCAGCATGCCAGACGGTGATGGAGGAGCAGAGGATGGACTCAACGATGGCAGTGTAGAATTGCACCATCATTTTCTTTGGCAGGTTGAATTTCCTCAGCTGCCTCAGGAAGAACATCCTCTGCTGGGCCTTCTTTGTGATGGAGCTGATGTTCAGCTCCCACTTGAGGTCCTGGGAAATGATGGAGCCCAGAAAGCGGAAGGACTCCACAGCGTCGACGGGGGAGTCACACAGGATGAGAGGGGCGGGTGGGGCTGCATTCTTTCTGAAGTCCACAACCATCTCCACTGTCTTCAGAGCGTTGAGCTCCAGGTTGTTCTGGCTGCACCAGGTCTCCAGGTGGTCAGTCTCCCACCTGTAGGCAGACTCGTCTCCACCAGCGATGAGTCCGATGAGGGTGGTGTCATCCGCGAACTTCAGGAGCTTGACGGACTGGTGACTGGAGGTGCAGCTGTTGGTGTACAGGGAGAAGAGCAGCGGGGAAAGAACGCAGCCTTGGGGGGAACCGGCGCTGATGGTCCGAGAGCCTGAGACGTGTTTCCCCAGCTTCACGTGCTGCTTCCTGTCAGTCAGGAAGTCTGTGATCCACCTGCAGGTGGAGTCGGGCACGTGCAGCTGGGAGAGCTTGTCCTGCAGCAGAGACGGGATGATGGTGTTGAAGGCAGAGCTGAAGTCCACGAACAGGATCCTGACGTAGTTTCCTGGGGAGTCCAGATGCTGGAGGATGTAGTGGAGGGCCATGTTGCCTGCATCGTCTACAGACCTGTTGGCTCTGTAGGCGAACTGCAGAGGGTCCAGGAGTGGGTCAGTCAGGGTTTTGAGGTGGGACAGGACCAGGCGCTCAAAGGACTTCATGACCACAGAGGTCAGGGCGACGGGCCTGTAGTCATTGAGTCCTGTGATCCTGGGTTTCTTGGGGACGGGGAGGTTGGTGGAGGCCTTGAAGCAGGCTGGAACGTGACATGTCTCCAGAGAGGTGTTGAAGATCCCTGTGAACACCGGAGACAGCTGATCCGCACAGTGCTTCAGGGTGGAGGGGGAGACTGAGTCCGGGCCCGCTGCTTTGCGGGGATTTTGTTTTTTGAACAGTCTGTTGACGTCCCTCTCCAGAATAGTGAGGGTCGTCACTGGGGAGGGCGGTGATCGAGAGGCGTGAGCCCCTGATGGACTGGGGGAGGGTGGGCTGATGGTCTGTGGCTGGCTGATGGGCCTGTGGGGGATGGCGTCAGGACTGCTCCATTGTCTATTAAAGCGACAGTAGAACTTGTTCAGCTCGTCTGCCAGGCGGAGGTCGTTCATGGCGTGGGGGGTTTTCGGCTTGTAGCTGGTAATCTGCCTGAGCCCTCTCCAGACAGAAGCAGAGTCACTTGCTGATAGCTGTTGTTGCAGTTTCTCAGAGTACAGTCGTTTAGCATCTCTCACCGCCTTGCTAAACCTGTATTTTGACTCTGTATACAAGTCCTTGTCCCCACTCCTAAATGCCTGGTCCTTTTGCAGCCGTAGCTTCCTGAGTTCTGCTGTGAACCAGGGTTTGTCATTGTTATAACTCACCCTGGAGCTGGTTGGAACACAGCTGTCCTCACAGAAGCTGATGTATGAAGTTACAGCCTCTGTGTATGTCTGAGCTTCGATGGTACGGAGCCGTGCATCTAACCCACTGAGACCTGCCTCCAACCTAGCAAATAAACTACACTTATACATGTATCGTTATCATTAAAGAAGGCAGGTGAATAGCTATACATGTGACATGCTGAGCAAGAGAGAGCAGGAGAGGAAGAGGAGGAAGACATCGCTAGCTGCTAGGCAAAGTGAGGTAGCTAACGATTAGCAGAACAAACAAAGTGAAAATAGGATAGTTAGATTTAAGCGTTGAAACGCTAAAAGAAGAAGAGAGTCGAGTGTTTAGATGTGAAAGATGTACAGCAGGTGATCAGGCGCTTGTACTGGAGAATATCACACAATTAGCTCGGTTTAGCTGGAGCCGAGACAAGTACGTTATTGGTTAACACACACACACACACACACACACACACACACACACACACACACACACACACACACACACACACACACACACAGTGAAACCGGAAGTGACGTAACACGCTTACCCAGACAGTGTCGTACTCTGTGCTATGAAAATGCAAAGGCTCATGGATGCGTGGAGCCTCCATCTTTTTTTTTATTATTTAGATTTGTGGGCCGAGCTGATTCTCGTCTGACATCGGCGAGAACAACGAATGTCGACTTGAAGAGTAATCTTCCTTCTGCAGGTTGAAGTGTGAGCACGCGGCTCGTTTTCTGCTCCTCCTTCAGGATCCAAAACGGTCTGTTATTCGACCAGCCAACCATGACTGAGGAGTTTTTATTTCAAGGCCCAAACGTTGTTTCACCTGTGCCGATGTTTCTAGTCTCAGTGACATCAGGGACTCCCTGGAGTTTACTGAGACCATCGTCCAATGAGGCACCATTGTTACAGTTTGAACTAAATCTAGGTGAGATCTTGGTCTTCACCACTTTAGGCTTTTGAAATGCCATGTAGGTCCCCATGTCTTTCTTTCAACCACAAGGTGAAGTCCCAACAACAGTCGCTCCTTTCCTGAAACTTTCAAATTGATCTTGAAATGTACCTGCTGTGTTGAAAATGTGTTGAAAATGATTAAATAAATGATTAAGTTAAATAAATATAAATCCACAAAATACATTTCACAATGTTCGTACATTTACATACAGGTTGAAGAGCCAATGGTTCAACGTTCAAGACAAGAACTTAACTGCAGCGATAGATCACCCGTATAAATAATGAAAAGAAAAGGAGACAAAAAATATCGTCCTGTCGAACTCCATTATTCACAAGCAGCAGAGCAGACCCATTCCCCATGTACCGCTCATCGTCTGACGAGCATACCAGAAAGATTCTCAATAAAAAACTAACAACCCTCTTTCTTTTTCATGAATTATAGGACCCCGGTAGGAGACCCCGGGAAGACCGAGGACACGCTGGAGGGATTATATCTCCCGGCTGGCCTTGGAACGCCTCGGGATCCCCCAGAATGAGCTAGAAAGTGTTGCGGGTGAGAGGGAAGCCTGGGTCGGCCTGCTGAACCTGTTGCCACCGCGACCCGACCCCGGATAAGCGGCTGATAATGGATGGATGGATGGAATTATAGGATCAAAAAGCTTTAAAGACATCAATGGAACACACACATGTCCTACGAAGAGTGATACGACTATCGATCTGTTTTATGGAAACATTAAGGACAATTTGGGCATTTTATTTCAAAGATGCTCCAGTTATATGAATTAGATAGAGTGGAGTCTATCATTCCCTGGAAACTAATACTACATCTTGGGTGAGAAGGGAGATTAAAGCAGCAATAATAAAAAGAAAACTGCTTTTCTCAGCGGTGACAAAAATATGATTAAAACTGCCCAAAAGGAATTTTTAAGCAATAATCAAACAGGGTAAGCGTAAATATAAGGAAAGGGTTGAAGGACAGATGTCCGATAACACAAGGGGCCTTTGGAATGGCATGCCATCTATTAAGTAATCCCAGCTCACTGGTGCTGGGATCCATGTAAATTAAGTTAACCAATTCTTTAAAAGGTTTGATGAATTACATTTATCTGCATCCTCTCCTCTCTTGCATTGAGTAGTCCTGAGGACTGTAGCCCAGCCATTCTAATACATGTGGAGGAGGTTCGGCAGCAGTTAAAGCGTCTGAAGGTGAACAAGGCAGCGGGCCCTGACGGTGTCCATCCACGCACCCTCAAAGTCTGTGCTCACCATTTAAAAAGGCTCAGTCAAGACTTTCTTCTTGAGGAAGCTTAGATCCATTGATATCAGCAGAAAGCTTCTTCGTGGTTTCTACCAGGGGATCTTAGCTCGTGTCCTCTTCTATGCTGTGCTCTGCACGGAGGGCGGCATCACTGCGGATGATACAAACAGGATCAATAAGATGATCAGAAAGGCTGGTTAAGTTACGTCCAGTATTGCTCGACCCACTGCTCCATGTGGCCCTCTTCAACGTGTGGAGAAATAACAGATCTCTTACGGCCATAGTTACGGTTGTTAAGCTATGATTACACAATCACCGTTAGGGGAAGGGGCTGAGAAAACGGTCATTTGACCTGCGCCTGACCCGCTGCAGGTAAAAAGAAAAATTACATTGCCGCTATTATGTAATTGGAAATGCTCTGAGATGCATTACTGAAAGGTCACCTGGCAGGTTGCACATCCGCCTGTGGACACACTCACGCAAAAAGCTAAATTAAGTAATCACCAAAGAACCCACTGAAGTCTGCTGTTTGTGAACAGAGCACATTGGATTGATATATTGGATACTGATGATGCAGACTAGGCGAACCAACAAAGCCCTTTCCTTGGCGCGGTGTGGCTTGGAGGTGATTAAATAGTACGATGATTTCATGTTGAACCTGCATTAAGTCAGGGGACTTGTGAGAGACAGTTTTTTATAAAGAATACTAACAATCAAAGCAGCAGAGGCCGAGAGCTGACTTTTAGGGCCTTTTAGGGAAATAACGTTTAAATGCGTTGCAACAATCTAGGAAGGCTTATGACAATTATTCTAGGTTCAGATTTTATGATACTTTTTTGGGGTTTCCCTTGTGGTTTATTGCAATTTCACACAGATGCATTTCTCCCAAAATTGAGCATTTTGATACTGTCACAGTATTTATATAGTACTGACATCTGCTTTATAATCAAAGAAAGACCTAATGAGACCCTTGAGTGGTCGTGTAAAAGGTCACCGAAGTGGCATTTCAAATGTGTCATTGCATTAAAACGAAAAAAGGGCCACTCAAGCTCTGCCCACCCGGGTCTTCGCTTTCCATTGTGTTGTCAAACAACCTTACTTGCAGTTTGTTTGGTTGACAAAGTGAAATGTTTAGTTTTGAGTTTTGAGGTCCAATCGTACATGGAGAGCTAAAATAAATACCTTTGCATGTGTGAGATTTGACTGATGACAATGGAAGATGTCAAGTTCTGAATCATATTCACGGTCACACACACACACACACACACACACACACACACACACACACACACACACACACACACACACACACACGCACACACACACACACACACACACACACACACACACACACACACACACACACACACACACACACATGTGTAAATATGGACATAAAGTATCCCTAAAGGCTAGACATAGATAGAAAGCACACCAACTCTCTGCTAATGTGTCTGTCAGCTGAGGGCCAGAAGATCAGGCAAAGGAGCATTCATTCTTCCATGGATCTGTCTGAGCTGTAGCAATGATCTATCTGCTGTCTCGTCTATTCAGTTTCAGCGTCTGACCCTTTGCTTGAGGGTGGTTTTAAATCCTTGAGCTTTAATTCTTCAGGTGCTCCTTGCTCCTCTTTTGACTCACTCACTCCTCACCCAGACGGCAGAAAGCATCAGCGTTGTATACATTTTCATCGCTGTTGTTATCTTGCTATAACATATCTATATTCCATCAAGCAAACATTTTTCATCGTTCAGTATGTATTGCTGTTTCGATCAATTTCTCTGAATTCTACTCTGTTTGACACCTTGGCTTATTTTCTCAGTTTCTTCCGTCTCCCTTCATGTTGCAGATCCATCCGTCTCTCAGCTCGACTACTTGCCATTCTCTGCCTCCTCTCCTTGCTCAATTGCATTATTCCAGGCTGCGGCTCTCTTTTAAAAAGGAGGCACACAAATCCTATTTTGAAACCAGGAGTGCAACTCAGGCTGGGACTTTTGACTCAGACACAGCCCCACCCATACGGGTGAGTAATAATCAGAGATGTGATGCACCCCACGGTCTCTACCCCAACCTCTGTATCGCGATATTTTGCGTGCCGATATTGTATCGATACACGGAGGCCAAGTATCGATCTTTTATTTAATCAATTATAAAATGTTTTGGTCCTATACAATCAATTGCTTTTTCAGCAACTCAGCGACAAAAACCGAAAAAAAAACAAAAACATCAAACTGGCTACGGGTCCTCTAAGAGTGCTGGAAGCGGCCGCAATTCAGACGCACTTCCTCGCGTGAAATCCACCGAGCTGTGTGCGCCTACGGATAATATAATGAACCCAGACACTAGGGCGTTTGACGTTCCGACGTTTTGGGGATTTCCACAAAAGTACGAAGCAGAACAAGTGGTTATTTCCATGGCGGAAATGAAAACAGCTTGCACGAAGATAAGCCCTACCCCCTCTCCGGCAACTATGTAGACTGTACAAGGGCGTAGGTTTGCATAGAGTCCATAGGGACTAGTGTAATGGAAGATTTTTCTGTATCATATCTGTTAAAAAGGAGTGAAGTCTCTGAATCAAAGTTGTCTTAAGTCCGTTTATTCCTGCAGGAAGGAAAAGTCTGTCACGGCTACTGGCGCAGCCTGTAACACAGAATTCAAAAAAGCAACAGTCATCAGCCCATTTTATAACACCATGAGGTCTCCGCCTCCACTCCCCCCCCCCCCCCCCCCCCCCCCTCACCCCCACATGAACCCCCACTGTCCCCGCCAAACAGAACTTACATCCCCTTTGTCCTGACAATCAACACCTTATCTGTTTACGACCACTCCATATACAAATGAAGACAAGTCACTAAGCTCTCTGACCCCAGTACTTTCCCATCTCCTGCCTCGGCCATTTGGTCCCTCACCTCTGAGGGTCATCTAAGGTTCAATTTAGGCTATATTGACCCCACAACATTACAACACTATATTTTCCCATTACACTAGTCACGACCAAAGTTTGGGAAAGTCACAATTGTCCCCACCAATACAAAAAAAATATCTTGCACAAAATATTCAAACACGTATATATATATATATATATATATATATATATATATATATATATATATATATATATATATATATATATATATGTATTATTATCTATACTATGTTCGTCGTTAGAAGAAAGAAAAAAACATTTCCACGTTTTCCAATGCGCCTTCGAGCCTGCGAGACAAGTTGCTGTCATTTAATTGGCTGAAGTGGCGAGTCAGAAACACTACGTGATTCTTGACTTGCAGAATGAGATGCAGTGCAGGTTGAAACTCCA